>NC_134313.1:141404218-141708561 GCF_964195595.1 Calonectris borealis
AACCCACCACACCCACCTTTCCTGTCAGTAACTTCTCCAAAATGGGCAGGGTTTTGTTTCTTTTTGTGTTCTGCTGTTTCAGTCCTGCTCTGCCCTTCCATCCCCAAGTAATGGCAAAATGTTGATGATCAACATTAAAAAAAATGAAACTTGTAAATGGTTCTGTGATTTTCTCAAGACGAAATGTTTTTTTCCTCCCTCCTGGTTGAACCACCACACTTATTAACAGTGTCAAGCAGCCCAGACTACTACAAATTGCACTGTGCCTGGTGAGTCATGCAAACTAATGCTTAGAAACCCATGTCATTGTTTTATTCTTTTATAAAATGCAGAATTATAAAAACAAACAAGTTGGCACAGGGAACTGGCAGCCTCAGCCTACATTTCCAGCAGACTATATAATTAAAATAACTAGTACAAAAACATCTGTCTGCAGAACAATATTTGCTTAGTTGAAGCAGTTAATATGAAAAGGCCCCATACTGATAAAAATAATATTAAAGTATTTAATACTCTGGGCTTTATTAAGCCAACCTTTCCCTTCTTCTTCCAAAAATTTCTCTCTGTGTGCCAAATCCTTCCTTTCTCTATAAAAGAGCTTCTACTGTATGTAATAACAATTTCTTTTCAGACAGTGCCGTCCTCAGGGACAGGGCTGTTTCTTCCTTTTTCAGAGGGTGCCACACTGCTTTCTATTGCTATAGTAATATAAACAGTTCATAAGAAGTTTTCAGTGTTAGTAGAAAAAAGTGCACATGCATCTTCAGAGACTTTTCTCGCAAATGCAGTTTGCCTTATCTTGCCTTACAGCATGGAAACTCATAAAATATTTGGAGATTAAAAGATATAAGCCTTTTCCTTCAAATTTTTCATGCCATTATTATTTAGCGTTACCATTAGGCCAATGGAAATTGTACAACGTGCATTCATTTTAAAACTAAAATATTGGGCTTTCCACTGGTTCTAGGATTTGAACTTTTTGTTCGTTGAGGATAGCATAAAGAAAGGGTAGGGAAGTATAGTAAAAAATACTACAGAATATTCTGTATCTGCCACCCTTTATGCCTCTGGATATTATCTGTTGGTTACAGGCAGAAGAGAGGTCCAAGATCATATCATTGTTGCTATCTAGAAAAGTACCTTGACATGATTGAGAGTATGATGAGATGCAAGATTTGTTCTGTTCCTCTGATTAAAAGTCATTGATCAAAAGGAATGGTCAGGTGTATTATCTTTGTGCGAGGCTTAACAACTGAGTATTCCTAGTTGCACAGTAAAAGGGCATACCAACTCATCCATTTCATTTCAGTATGAGCAGGATGAAACCCTCACTACAACTCGTCATCTCCCTCCGGGTGGCTTGCCACAGATAAGCTAGTGGCTGACATACCCTATTTATACTTGCCTGACCTGAAGCTGTTCTTACCTGTACCAGTGTAACACACAGGTGATGCCACAGAAATTAAGCTGGGATAAAGCAGCAGGGGGAAAGGTAGCTGTGAGGCCTCCGAAGCTGAGGAAAAAGAATTAAAAAAATAGAAGGTGGGGAGTCTTTCTGTGTCCCACTTTGCCCACTCCTCACCTAGGTGTTTAGTTCTCCACGAGCTTTATTTATGTTTTTTATTTATAAGTCCCTAGAGATCTGAAGCAGAAAAGTTTAAATCGCCCCACAAAACAAACAAACAAAAAAATTAAGGATTTTTGAAATAAAATAAGAGTGATGTAAATGTCATGGAACTTTGCAGACATTGTCATTGCCAGACATTATGTTAGAAAAGCAAGCTAGCATTGCTTATATTAAAAATTCATTTTGCCAGTATAACTGAATACACTCACCTTCAGCTGAAGACTCACATTCAGTCCTTACTGGAAACTGAATATCTGTGTGCGCACAGCAGAAGGGGAAATTACTCTGTTTTGTTTCCTTTTCCCCAGCATACGCTTGTGTGCAATACAGTATGTAACAGGCTTGCCTTAATCAGTTACCCTGCCAGTTAGCACAGTGACCTTTACAAGATTCCCTTGGCTTTTGTGTGAGAGGCAGATGTCAGTATCATTGGTTAACGATGCTATATGATTTTTCCTTGGAAGATAGCCAAACTGTATAAACTGTTCTTCAGAGAGAATATATCTGTTACTTAAGATCTCATCATTTTACTTGTCAAAGCCCGCAGCATGTGTCAATAACAGTTAGGTTACCTTAGGTGCTGAAGACCATTCTGACTTAGGATTTATTAGAAGGTAAAAAGTCTACCTCTAAGCTGTGCAATTTTTTGAAAAAGTGAAAAATTACTTTGAACACAGAAAAAAAAGTATTATAGCACTCATAAGCATGCTCATTTCTAATAAAACACTACCATCTTGTTTCTGCAAAGCATTTAATTTTGCAAAGCATATTTAATTGTAAGTGCTGGGATTTACTTACTATGAATCATATGCCTAAAAAAATTATTTAAAATATAATTAAGGAACAATAATTAAGGAAACAATAAAATGTCATATTTTTATTATTGTTTTGCTACATGACTATAATATAGATTTTAACATCTTCAGTAACATAATCTGAATTATCAGTGACTATATTACATTGGGAGTACGATTTTCCGCAGTGTAAGTGTGATGTGGTAGAAAGTTACCATAAAAGAACTATTTCACTGCCACATGAAAGGTGTAGAATTACCAACCATAATACACAGAGATCTGATTCCCTGAGTTTTCAGGAATAGCCTCTTTTTCTTCAGGAGGGAAACAGTATCTTGTAATTCAAACAGTTAAAACCAATAGATTTTAAAGACTAGTTAATAAAGTGTGTAATAAAGTTATTTCTTAGATGTGTCTAAATCAGAAATCCTACATGTGGAACCACCCTCTTCCTGGTGAAGTTAAAATCCTAGAGCTTTATGAAGCTTGTCAAAATAAAATTCAACATTGAGTGTCTTATAGAGTTTACAAATCACACGGCTATGGTGGGTGGCAAGGAGAATGGTTTTCTGCACCTGCAGTGATAATAGGTTATGCTGCAAGGCTCCTAGGGCCCATGGGAAGTCAGGCTCTTTTGCATATCTGTGCAAAAGCTCTGTAATGGGAGCTCTCAGGTTCCCCCAAAATCAGGTCTTCACATCTGTGCTCGTCCAGTGACACAGTCCAAAGGCACAGTTTGGGTTTTTGAGCAACCAAATGACTTGCTAGCAATCAGTACCCACACTTCAAGTAAACAGATAGCTGTTATCATAATGCAGCATCAAGGCAGTTGGTTTTTCATCTTTCCAACATACAGTTAATGAGTCACAGTTGCAGCGATTCTAAACCAGTGTGTCACTGGCCACCTCTTAAGTACAAGGTCCAATTTCCAGTTTAATCCCAAGCACTCCATCTCTCTGGGATTTATGGGGTATGTGACTACCCAGCCATTTCGCTATGTGTGTGTGCAAGTTGGGGAGCCTGGCCAGGGCTTCACCAGAACTGGGAAAAGTGTATTTCTAAGGGGATCACAGTGTACAATGTCTAGGAAGTTGGATGGTGTTAGCGGTAGTGTGCAATCTCCAGGCTACTCTACCAGTTTTCCTGAATGATTAGTCTTTTCTTGATGCATTTTTCACATCTGCTCCCCCTAAAACAAGCTACTGAAGACCCCTGGTCATCTGTAACATCCTGCTAGAAGTCCATGTTTTAAAGGTTTGTGAGGTATAAGATGGAGACCGAAAAGAGGTCATTCTGGTTCAGGGTGTCTCTTTGAATACTTAGAATCCTTTTGAGATAAAATAACGTGAGTTCTCAGTGTCATGTCTTAGTGTGGTGCATCCCTGTATCCCTTTCACAGCCAGAGAGACATGAGGAATTCAGTATGGAAACAGACTGCTTGGAAATGTCCCTAAATGGGGACAAGCCCTATATTTTCTTTCTTATGCTCCTCTTTAGAATTTTCATGCCTGATGTTTAAAGCTGTTACTAGTAAATTTTTTTTTTTAATTTTGTTGTTAGTGTGGACTACTCTGACTTCAAAAATGCTCTGTCATACTATCTAGTGGCTAAATCAAACCATAACTGTCCTACCAATGTTGTATTGGTACTCAAGAATGGGTATGTTCTGTTTTTCAAAGATAAAGCACCAAATAAAAGTTGTCATTTTATCGTTCTACCCTCTTGCGCATAGTTTTTTTTAAGGAGAGATTTTCTGAAACCTAATTTGGATTGAGGTAATGATTAGTGTTCTTCAGTATGGTTGATTAAATATAGTAAACTCACTGTTTTAGACAAGAAGAACAGTGTATTATTTGTAGATAGCAAAGACAATCCATCACCGTAATGATTCAACAACCTTCAGTGTTTTAAATTCAACTACTTTACCCTTTGTGAATAGCTGTTTTGCATAATGCTCTTTCACTTTCTTTTAACCATTCTAAGTGGCCATTTGTCTTCCAAGTGTCCTGTCAGGTATACTGAAGATATTTTTTTGTATGCAGTGTCATTTAAAAGAGGTATGTCTATTCACGTGCTTGTGTTTTTTCATTTATATTTGTGTCTATTTGTGTTTATGCTGTTCAGAAGGTTTTGTAATGTTTCATGGAACACTGAAGAGAATGAAATAATGAAAGATCTTGTCTTCTCTTGAATAGATCAGTTCCTCAATGTTGTAAATATAGTTAGAAGATCAAAGATTACGTTGGTTTTGCCTGTAAATGTCTCCAGATGGTAAAAAGTAGGAAAAAAAATTAAACAGAAAGACAAGTACTGAAATATTCAGTCCTGAAATGCACAGTTCTGAGGAATGGGTAATCTGGAGATGTGGTTTTTGTAGTGAAAGTTCTGGTAAATCTTTATAGTGCTGTATCTGGCAGTTACTGTAGATGAACTTAAGTCTTTTAATATACTTGCATTTCAGCTATGCCAGTAATACTAAATTAAGATTATTGCTACAAAAAATCATTAAAACATTAGAGTCAAAACCGTAAGAAAAAAAGTTATTTTTCCATGCAAAACTCTTTATTCACATTGAACAATGTTGATAATTATACATACATGATAGCTTTTTACTTTTTCCATTGCCTTCAGTATTCAGTAGGCACTGAATCTGGCCTATCACAACCTAAGTGCAAATTACACGTGTACACTTGAGAACACTTCACAGCCAAACTTGCAGCTGAGGGTGATTTTTTTGTTGCTTAGTAGTAAATCTTTGGAAAATAAGTTTTATAATTAAAGTGCTGACACAGCTATAACTGCAGAGGCGTAAACATTGCAGCTATAAATATTGCAGTAACTGTAGTGGCAGACTTTGTCAAGTGGTTTGTATAGGACAGCTAGGCTATGGCAGCTGATGTGATGGGAAAAATTATGTTGAGGTCTGCTGATCAATGCCTTTTTGATGTTATTGTTAAACCTTTTTCTTCTTCAGCAAGAACTGACATTAGCTTTGTGTCCTATCATGGGGGCATTGCTTGAAATGGACAATCTCAATTTAACTAAAACACACATCTAAATTTCAGTAAAAGAACAAATTATATCTGACAGACCTTGGCCTTGACATTTAAAATTACACTATAGCTGATTATACTCAATGGTATTTAGAGACATACAGGACTTCGAAAGGGGAGTGAGTTCACTAAAGTAGTCACAAAATTCAACATAAATAGTAAGAAATACTGGAGGCATTAGCCAGAGTTAATGTTACTGGAGGTTAATCTGGGACAAGTGGTGTATTGTGTGAGCTTTAAGTATTTAAAGTTCTCATGAAGAAACCAGAAAGTACATGCTAATAAATTAAAAACAGCATTTAGCACATGCTCTGATGTCAAGCTATGCTGTTTGACATCAGTTAATATGTTATATAAGAAGACGTATCTGTATTCTTTTTCTTTTTAAAACTATTTTTTCTCCCTTAGTTGTCAAATCATTCCTGTGATCCTCTATCATGGAACCTTTTGTGAGAGAAATCCAATCACTTTCTCTGTTTCCAGCCAAAGTTTATTAAGGGTCCAGTGATGTAATGGTAGTCTATGATAGTGTATTTCCTCTTACCTAGACAATGCAACATTAAATGAACTTTAGGACCAAATTCACCCTGCTTTTCTGTCTGTCTTTCCTTTCGTCCTACCTACCAGCTTCCTTTGCCTTATAGAGGACAAGAGGTGGGGCTTGGTTGGCTGTGTCTATGCTAGCAAACCAGGCAAGGTCAATGTGCAGGCTTGAGCACCACTGTAGGATCATCTGTACTGTTTAACTGTTAAAACACATCTTGGTCTCATTGTGGCCGACTGTCAGTGCCTGGGTATAATTTGAGACAAAGTGCAGGCCAGGGGCTGACCCCCATCGACAAGATGTAAAAGGCCATCCTGTCTCATGGGGAAGGGAATTAAGCCATTAAGCTCTGCCATGTCACTGGCCTTAAGTTGCAGGAACAGACCCTGCCTATTTTACTTGAAGGAAAGACAGTTGGCTCTAGGAGAAAAAACATCAGGATTCAAACATAGATACAGAATTCAGTTAAACATTTGTTTCTAAGGCAGTTCTTTACACTAATTTCATCATTCGTTAAACTATTGCACATACATAGATGATCCCAGATACATAGGAAGATGCAAGAAACTTGAGATTCTACATGCTCCTAAATAAGATTCAGACAGATTCCCTTACAAACAGTAGTCTAAGTAATTTGATATCTGAGTTACTTGATGGACACTATTAAAATTGGAATAAAATTAAATCTGCTGCATTGGACCAAAGTGAATTCAGTTGTGTTGATCTCTGTATTGGCCTAAGATTCATTTGCGCTGAAGATATTATTCTGGCCACTGATTGCATGTACATGACCTGAATTACCTCAGCACAGTGATTAATCTCTTACTAGATACAGAAATTGATATTTTAGTGCCAAGCACCCACATAATTATGTATTGAAAAGAGAGAGACACGGGAGGGAATAACAGGATTTTTCAAGGCAGTGAATTTGATTTTTGTAAAAAAAATATGTCAGATAAATTATAGCACTTGGACTTTAACCCAGAAGTGTTTTAAATGCAGCATGGACTGTTCTTGTGGTTTCAAATAATGGTTGCTAAGGGTGACCCAGAAATGAAACCAATCATGGCATTGTAATTTAAAACTAAAACAGCTGGCAAAATATTTCCTCTCAAGCCTGTTGTCTCAGAAGTAAATGAAAAGGTCGGGAGACTTTCCATTTACTTCTGAGACAACATGGACTGCTTGAACTAGGGAACATATTAATGTTTTCACCACAGCTTTCTATTACGTGTCAGGAACTCCATTCCAGGATATCACGCTGGAGGTGATGAAAAAAGACAGATGATAGAATGAAATGGTTGGACCTAACACAAAATAACCAACCATCTTTATATTTCTACTTTACATTATATCAGGAGTCCTAATTGCATTCTGTAGGTGGTGGTATTTCACCTAAAAATAACAGCTGCTGCAAAGTACATAGCTGTCCACACAGTTACAGTTCAAAATGCTAAGGATTTGCGTGTGATTGTATAAGCCAGCCATAGCAAAGTGCCATTTTTTCTATTGAAATAAACAATGGTAACCTTGGCCAGACACATACAATTTGTGACTAAGATTTACCAATGGCTACAGATTTAGAGAATGGGGGAAGGTGACGGAGTTTTAAAAATATTTCCCTTTTTAGCAGGAATTCCTGTGAGAAGCAATATGGTCACAGCAGCAGCGTCCTGAATAAGGAAATGTTCAACAAACAACAGTGTCCTGCATGGTCATCCCCAACACAGGCCACAGTTTTGGAGGAACTGGGAGGGAGAATTAGATTTGCATTGCATGCCTTAATTAAGTATATATGAATCTTAACGTTATCTTTGCATAATGCTTAAAATTACAAACATCTTTTGTAGACTTTGCTTAATGATTCATACATTATTATTGTACCTTTACTTAATTAATTAATTTTGGTAAGCTTGTTGCACTTTTCCTGGTAGTTAACTTGTAACAACAAATATAGTAAGTGCCAAAGAAAAGCAACTTGAAAAGCCCACAAGTTTTAAGATCAAGAATCCCAGTACGGTCAATTGGAAAGAAAAAAACCTCAAGGTACAATGGAAAACATTCTCAGAAACAGAAATCAGTGGATACATGTTTTTCTAAAGGAGGAATTTGGCCGCCCCTCCTTGCTGAAGTAGTGTTGCTCCCAGAGTGCTCCCACTAACAAGGATGATTATGGTAAAACAGCACAATGAATAAAGTCCACAGCCAGCACATTTCTATTTTATTTTCAGTCGACGTTAACCAACCCCCCCCTCTTTTTTTTTATTAAAACAAAGAAAAAATCACTGGAATGCAGAGGGTCCAGTGCAATGCATCAGTGCGATGCGTCCTTCACAATGCATCTTCATTAAGACTTCGATTTTGCCAAGTCCCTGACAAAGGGAGCTTGAGGTGCTAACGGGTTTTGAAAACATGCAAAGAGACACAGAAAACAGCCTGAACTAAGCCAACTAAAGTTTTAAATAGGGAAGAACCTGAAGTCATTGGAACTGTGGAACTTGGCAATCAAACAGCAGGGAGACCCTTTACCAGTAATTATTTTAACATTAGCCACAATCAGTGAGAAAATAGCAGAAAGTGCTTTTCTTCACAGCTATGACTTCCAAGATGCACTGCTGTGTGCTCTTTCTTCCAAGCTTTAATAAGAAATATGATGATAAATGCCATCCTTTGCTAATGTTTTTAATACAGCCAAGATTAGAAGATAGTGTTTCTCATTAATAATTTTGTAGCATGCTATATAAGAGGTGAGAAATCAGAACGTGTGGAATGAAAAGAAAAAAAAAAGAAAAAGGAAAAAAGTAAAGGAACCACTGTCTTTGGGAGATGCTTTCTAAGCTACAAATACGATTTTTCTTACCTTTGATTCTTTATAGGCCCACAGCTATAAAACAAGTGCCAAAGCTAATTCCCTGTCTCTGTTATTTCCTCTCTTCTTAAACAAACTACTATGCATTTGTTGATTTTAGATGCCCAGTGTGGTAAACAAGGGATTTAGTGACTCTTCCTCATTCCCTTACAGATATTGCATACATTAGCTGTATTCTTAACCAGAAATTTGTGGAAATAACTAAATATGAAAGCAACATATGTAAATTGCACTGCTGTTTAGATGACTGCATAATGCATTTAACTGATTTTGTAACAGATTACTTTAGCCATAGGCAATTATTTTCAACAACAGCAGGATCTCTCGTGAAGCTGTGCTTGATCTTCGAGGTATGATAAGATTTAACTTACCACAATACAAGTTGAGATGACATCTTTCTGTAGTAGTTTCCTACTTTGAACAGTTGCTGTGGAGGAAGCTTAAGGAGGAAAATGAAAATAGCAAGTAAGAAAATCATACACCTACATCTGTAGGCAGCTCACACACCTTCTGTTTTATTTTACATGGAATTCAGTGTATTTCCACAATTAAGGCTTGATTTCTCAAGAGTTTATCTGGTCATGCTGCTTGTTTTCTATGTGATGTTACAGGTTTTGGTTTAAGGCTTCATAAAAGTTTCAGAAGCAAGAAATGAGGTTCCAAGCCATACAGGCACTGGAATATAGGCACCAAATTTTTGTTTCTATATAAACACTAACAGCAATGATTGACAGCAAAATGAAAACCAAGGAGCACAAAATGCAGATTAAGAATCCTTCTTCATAATTTTAGGAGTTGTCAATGGGTATTTAAGTGAAAACCAAAACATATATGGACATATTCTAAAATGTTGAATGACATTCGTGTGACCATTTTGGTGGTATAGATATGAGCTGAATTGTGCTGCCTGGGGCTTTTTTTGTGAAAGGTTGAAACTATACCATGGGAACTTTTTCTGAGAAAAAGGTGCCTGTTTTAATATTGTTATGAACCTACAGACACCTGAAAAAGACCCATATGCTACAGCAAAGGAGCTGACATTTCACTAATACAGATTTTCACCGAGATGAATAATATGAGTCAAGCAACATAAAGCAGTTTCAAATAGCTCAGAAAGTGAATCAGAAATTCAAACCGTGCTGAATAGCACCCTTCTGGGCCAGCTTCATTTCTAAGCCAAAAGTTCATCTCTGCTTTAACTGTCAGAATTGAGCCTAATACTCTGAAAAAAAGCAATTTCAGTACACCCAATTGTTCTAACTGCATTGCCAGACAAGATTTGAAGTTTTTTTTAAAGATCTGGAAAACTCTGATGCCTCCTGTGGTTTGCAAAAAAACAGAAATTCCATTCCAATCCCTTAAACAACAATAAAATCAATTAAATCTATTGCCTCCCTGTTTATAACCAATCTCTGCAGCTAAAATGAAATACTTGAGAAGCTGTAACCTATGTTTTGTGGGTTTTTGTAACATTGTATGTTCCTAAACTGAAGCAGGAATCCAGACTTCCTTTTCCGTATTTTTCTGTAAACTTTGTCTTCAATGTCATCAGGGACGCAGGTGTTAAATGCAGCAGGCGCTGCCCAGCTTTACCTTATGTCACTTCTTTCAACAGGAATCATGCTTCTGAATAAGGCCCCCAACTCTTTCAGGTCCGTTTTTAAAACTCACCCTAATGCTATCCTATTTGGACTTGGTGGTGTAGAAAGTCAGACAATTCATTTGAAACCTAAGAAGTCTTGACAACAGCATTAATGAAAACTTCGTTCTAACTGTTCTTTGCTTTTGAAAATCTTTTAAATTCTCAGTGTTGCCAATATATTTTGTTCACAAAACACTCAAGCATACAAGCTCCCTTGATATTTCTACTCCTTTACCGGACCTTATCAGTCAAAGAGGGACCCGTTATGGTCCAGCGTGATTATGGGAAGGACTGAGCACTGCCAGTTCAGCAAGGTGCACCCCTGCGCTGTTCTCCACCAACCTGATCCAGCTATCCTTCATCTGCCCACGCAGCTTCCAAAATCCTTCAGCTCCCCACATGCCTTATATGTTCATCTGGCCTTGCTCCTTCACAGTTCTGCACCGTCACAGGTCACCTCCTGAAGAGGAAGAGCACAGGTAGTGAGAAACAACTGAGGCTACTTGTATGGGGAAAAAAGCCTGTATGATGAAACTCCTGATATTTCATCTTCTGCCTTCTGATTTTAATTTCGGTAAAAGAAGAGACACTGTTTTCCTTATGTTTCCTGAGCAGTGCAATAATAAACCTCAGGTATAAAAAAACCCCCACTTTGTTAGTCCCAGGTGCACAGTCAGGTAAATTTAGGAGCATGTTGATTTCCTCAGAATCATGAAAAGCACTGAAATGTCAGAAAATAAGACTTTGACTAGGGAAGCTAAATGAGTCAAGGAGTTTCCCTTCTAGTCTAACCAGCCCAAGTGGAGGTTTGAAAGCCCTAGGTATGTCCCTAAGGATTACTAATGTGACTTCACATAGGACTTTGTATTAGTTAAAGATTAGAGTGGGACAATGCATATCACACCAATATTTGATAAATGGCATTATTCTCTCTGCAGCAGGAGAGGTTTCTTTCAAAACAAAGAAATGTGAGAATTAATTTGAAGAATATGAAGCCAGTTAGGGGAAATTAGTTCTATCATTCACTACCACATCAGGTTTACTGTCTCATCCATGGAGTTCAGCTTTTACAACAAAATTATCGGGCTCGAAAAATGGACTTTTAAAGCCCAGAAAAGCTGAAAAGAGAAAGTAAGTGGTATGTTATGCAGGTTTGCTTAGCATACAGTTAGACCAGATATGCCACCTCACTCTTCTGCCCTGTATTTTAAGGTGCACCTTACCACGTCATTTTTATTTCATCAAGTGCAAGGTTCTCTTTTGTTCTTTAAAGTGAGAGACAGGTCAGTTAATCTTCTTTACAGTGTGCTGGGGGAGAGGGCGAAGTGTACTCTTTTCCACATATCTTGATACTACATTACTGCCAGTCTGTCCTACTCCTTTGGGAAACCCTACTGTTCAGGAGATCAGCCCTCTGAATGCAAGCTAGTGTCAAATATTAAGAGTGAATTAAAACTGCAGGTAAAAATGGTGACAGTGGCATATTCCTGTCACTGGGCTTGACAGGAAATTTATTTTGCTGTAGCTGAAAAGTAATTAACCTCCACTGTGAGAAATTCTATTACTAGTAGCTATTCTGCCATGCAAAGTACACTACATGGAAATGTTACAGGCCATCAAGCAGAAAAGGCAGATTTGTCTGCATTTTAAACTAAAGCTGCCCCCACCCCCACTTTCCATTCTCATTCTGTCTCTCCCCTCACTCTATCTTCACTGAAGCTGGAAACTGAGATGCACTTGTTATAGAAAGAAAATGGTATAAAGCAGAAGGATTTTCATAAGGTATTTACAAGACTTAATTTCTGTAGGTGTACGCATGTGTGTGTGTGTGTGATAGCAGAATTGTGCTCCTTCTAACAAAACCAAGCTCTTTATGGGAGGAATTTAGCAATAATCTAGAATTGTTTTCAAATCAGAATAACTTTGTTGCAGACATGTATAGGAAAATGTCAACACATCAGCTGACAGGCCTCCTCTCATCTTGCTCTCCCTTACACTCTTCTGCTACTGGTGAAAAGTACAATCACCCTCTTTTGATAAGGGACAAAAAACCCTCTGACACTCAGAACTAAGACTGTATTCTGAGGGGGGAAGTTAAGTTTTTTCAAGTACGTTGGGTGATTGTACTTTACAAAATATGATTGCAAAGCAGAAGGAGCCTGCCAGCTTCTCTGTGAACTTTTGCTTGCCTGAGCAAACTAGCATTTCTGGAGAGAGGAACATCGTTATCAAGCTCTTCCCTCTGAGATCAGTGGCTGTCAAAAGTCATTAAGTATGAGAGAGAATCCACCAGTCTCTGTGTGTGATAGAGGGAAAGTTGAGATGAAAAACAAAATTGCTTTTCTGCCTCAGAAAGAGAATTGCCTGGTTTTCTCTTCATGCCATGGTTATACCATAAACTGGTTGTGGTAGGTTACTGTATTTTGGAAGCTAAAAAAAGCAAATCTACCGAAAATTACAGGGGAAGAAAATTTTGAGTATTACAGACTAATGGTTTTGTCCAATTGCTTTGCAGGCAGGTTTGTGAGTGACAGCTGTGCATTAACAGCATGCTGTCCTCCTCCCTCTCAGGAAGAGGTTGTGGCTACAATATTGCAGCTATACAATGACTTCAGCTTAATGATGGACTGCGGGGAAAAAAAATACATCTTTAGATCGACATTTTAAAGTGACAGTGCACTCTAGGATTCCAGATTACTGTTATTAATGAAAGAATGTTTAATACCTTTCTAGTAGGGGTTTCTGAATCATGCTCCATTTAAAAGAGATTTCATTTCTCTATTAAAAAAAAAAGTTTCTGAGAACAAATAATTGAAGTTTACAATGTACCACCAAGGAACCTATTCAAAAGTCTTTTATTCTCTTTTTACAAACCCTCTGTGATCAAAAATCAGAAAATGTATGTGCTAAAAATGAATAATGGACCATAATTGGGCTTTCTAATGTTTTCTATATTAACAATGACTTCCAAACCACCCCCAACCAAAACCTGAAGTCAACAGTTTACCTTAGAGATTTATAAACAAAACAAAGCAAGAAGAATTTGAGGGAATTGGCCTAAGACAAAAAATTACAAAAACACAAACACTAGGAGTCTGGCATTTAATGTGATACAATTTTGAAAGCTACAGAAATGACTGTTAGAAGGAAGTTACTACCATGGGAAAATACATTCCACAATGTGGCTATGTATATACACAAACATATATAATATGCAACTATGTATTTGCATTAATATATTTTGTGCAAGGAACATCACTTAAACCTTTGAACTTAAATAGTGGAGCTTTTATCTAAATTTTTCACATTCAGTCTTTGTGCTGATTCAGATTTACAAGTCAAAATTATTCTTGTGGCAGGCTACTGATGCAGAAATCTATCCGGGATGGATTATTGCTCAAACGATTTTCATTACATATTTTGAGGCTAGACAGGCTACTTTGTGTAGATGATAAAACTAGTGCATATCATCTCCCATGGCATTTTGCAAAGGAGGCAGAGTTTTGCTGAGATTCTGAAAACCCAGTGGGCTGCTTGTGCGTGGTCAAAGGGTGTTTCCTGTGGCTCCTCTCTCCTACTTTTGTCATAAAGAGAGTGAGCTGGAGCTTTGGGTAAGACCAAAAGGTGGCAAGGTTCACCCCTACCCTGTACAGAAAACACCTCAGGTGACATTCTGATACGTTGTGTGTGGTGGGATAGTTCTTCAATTTTCTCCATTGGTAGCAACAAGTCAGAACAAATGCAGCTCCCTTACTCATTTGCTTTTTGTCATCTAGACTCCAGCTGTGATTCCCCGGCTTGTGCCTTTGATACATAAAATTTCCTAGTGGTTTCCCATCCAAGTCCCCAGGAGGCCATGCTTAGCTCCTAGGAATAGACCTGACTGAGTACATGCAGCTTAGTATAACTAGGACAGTGACAGTTTTACTGGTACCAGGAATCTTATTCACAAATGAGTTGCCATTGGTTGCCATACTCTGTGGCAAAAGCATGGTGGTTGTGTCTATTTCAGCAGTCAGCCATTATATGATTTATTATTGTTCAATCAAAATGGCAGCAGTAGTGTCAATGTGGCAGTAGTTCAGACCTCACCCACACTGAAATATTTGCTTTTTTCATCATTTGCTTGTTGTAGCTCCAAGCCTTCCACAATGGCATCTTTCATCTCACTTTCAGACAGTTCTGTTCTCTTTCAGTAAAATATCTTTATAGATGCTTTCTGGGTACTGTTCCATAATTTAACAGACATAAATCTAGATTACAGTTTAGATTAGTCCCATAGTTCCTGGCTTTGACATCTTCTTCAACCAACCTTTTGGACAGGAGGTAAGGGAGCTAACAGTGATATGCTTGAACTACATTTCATCGCAAAAGGTTCAAACTCTTGCCCACTAACTGTAGCTCATTGTCAAACATTACTATAACAGATTTTTTTAAAAAGTAGCCTGAAATAAATGGATTTCATAAATGTAGTCATGAATTTAAACTATCTCAGGAAATAAGGATAACAGTTTAGGTCATTTTTTTTTTCCCAGCTACTGTAAATAAGTCTTTGCCTGCTTACTTCTGGAAACAAGATGTTATCCCCCTAACAAGTCACTATTACAGATTGACCAAAATATACTTCATTCTGTATCTGAATCCTAATTACTCAGCCCTGTAATTAGACTGGTGCCAGCAGCTCTTGCACTAGTCTCTCGAAGGTACAGCTCCCCACTGCTGGCAAAACTTTCACAATTTTATATGGCAGCATCTGAAATTTAGTAAGGGAAAGCTGGTACCCATTTTTCTTCACCAACATTTTGCTTTCACTTGGAAAAATCTTCTTTACTTGTGTTTAGCTTTTTTGTTCTTTTATAAGAAATGGTAATATCCCTTCTCAGTTTTCATTGTTTTAGGTTAAATGTGTATGTATTTGTGTAGCTGTATGTATTTGTGTAGACGTATGTTAGCATGAATGTGTGTAGGTGTGTATGCTGGGAATATGTAGAACAATTTGAAGTCCTGAAAGAACAAAGAAAAGATTAATTTTTAGAGAATTGTGAAGCATCAAATAAAATGTCACAAAACTTTCATCTTCTTGATATTAAAAAAAACCTAAAACTGAGGTGAAATCTATTCTTGACTGTGCAGTTTTACCATGGAAACATTATAATTCAGAAGTTCAAACTCAATCACTTTGCATTAAAGAGCACCACAAATTAAATACAAAGGGGAAAATCTCTGTGTATTACCACTAAGCTAGTTGCAAGTACATTTATTTTCTTCTATACAACAGAGAGAAAACATACCTGAGATTTTTGTGCATACAGAACTCATTACCAGACACCAGAATGAGAAGGTCAATAGTGGTCTCTTCTGTAGTTTTATGAAGTAATTGAATGCTTTAGACATAATGGAAAAGCTATCCAGGAAGAGCTGGGTGGAAGAAAAATATAATTATGTATGCAATGGAAAAATGATAGAGTTTGTCATATACATTGCCACTTTCCCAGAGAAGTTGTTTCTGTTGTGTTTGTTTTTGTTACCTAAAATAGTAGGAAAAATGCTTTTGTCTTCATAACACATATATAAGGAAATGTCACAGGTTGAAACATTACTTTCTATACAGTTGGTTTAATCTTCTCTCACTCTTCTGCAGACACTTTTCTAATCCTGAGATGGAGTAAGACAAAAGAATCTGTTCTTAGCTGGCCAGAGGAGGGTTGCCTAATTTGGGGAAAGATCTTAAGCAGTAGAAAGTGGTACCATAAATATATGTGACAAAACTCTTCCACTAGAAGTAGCAGTCTTCCAGCAGAAGATTGTGCAATGGGTGTCCTAGAAACCACAAACCAACTAGAGAAACTTGGAACAGTCGGTGAGCTGATGCTGTGTGTTAGGTTGAAAGGCAGCTCCTACTGACAGTGCTTCAGGAAGATTTAAATCCAACTGTAAGCACATACTAAAATCAGTTGAGTATTTGTTGAGGAAAAAACAAATCAGGAAGCAATGAAAAAAGTGTGAGGGCTTCTGCCAATCCTGCCCCAGAAGAACTCTTTCTGAAGGTACCTCACATGAAATTCATCTTCTCTATGTGAGATGCATGTAAAAACACAAGGGGTTAAGTAATAAAGACTGTTCCTCAGACCCACCAGCGCAATCCCATGAGGAGCTCCTGCCCTTCCTTCTACTCTGTTTATATTCACCTTATTTTCTATTCCCTGGCCCAAGTGCACAACTCTTTGGACTGATTGATAGTTTGTTCATCTACAGCACCTGGCACAAGGATTCCTGGTGTATGGGGAAAGTTGCTGGATGGTGCTGGTAGTGTCACACACTGTGGACCCCCCCCTAGGTCACAGTTTATCAGTTTGACCTTTTTCCCATCTTGTGATGAAAATACTAGGAGCTTCCATTGTCTCAAGGGATTGTAAAGATCTGCATTGATTTCTTGGGGATGGAATAATCAGTTTTGCACTTTGTTGATTATCTTTTCATACAGTTTGGAAAGTAGTTACCTAAAACATCTCTTTAAAACCATAACCTGCCTTATACTCTAAGCTTCATAGCCCATTTTGAAATGCATGAGCAGTAAGGATATCTTGTGCATCATATTGAAACTCTATGCATTCGGTTACAGTGCTCGACTTAAGAAGTTGAAAGGATTTTGCCAGCAGGGATTAGCAAAGATAAACAGGAGTTACCATGGAAGTCTTAAACATGGTCTTATCTATATGCGTTACTACCCATATTGCCACCACAATTTGTAGTCCTGTGCATCCAGTTCTAACATATGATGTGGGTCAAGAGGAACAAACCACCAGTATTTTCAAAAAGGTCAGCTTGGGTGGTGGTGATGATGTATTTCCGTTATTTAGTTGTATCACTTGCAAACCCTCATCCTTCTCTGTCTACCAGGTTTAAACTAATGATGACACTGAGTGAACCAAACATAAATTAAAAAGGTACAAAACCAGCACACAATAAGCATAGATAGCCAATGAGATCCATTTACTAGAACAAATTCAGATAGTTTGGGAGGCCAAATGTGTATTGAGGTGCTCAAAATTAGTAGATAGTATCACTGCAGAAGTAAGTAACCTTCCTGAAAGACTATCAATGAGAGCGCAATAAATAAAATGTTACTATTTAGAGCTACGTAGGGATACTGTCAGAAAAGCGAGCAAATCAATTTGTTTCTAGTTCTCCTCCAAGAATAGCATTGATTAACAGTGGGTTTGATTATTGTTTTTTCTTAACTTTTCTATTCTGAACACTGAGATGAGAGGTCACACATCCCCATATGCATACGAGGGAAAAATAATGGATCTTATAAATGGAAGCTTTAATTTGTCAGTTTGCATCCAGAAAATGGTATTGTTACTGAGAGCTCTTAACATTTAGCTGTTATTCTGTAAGCAAATTGATGGCCCCATTCCTAACGGAAAGAGGTTTACTTGTAGAAGGAAAAAAAAAATCATAAATGTTGCAAACTAAGTAGAAATCATATATAGGGTAAACTAGCTTCTCAGATTCTGAATTGTCTGCATCAGGTTGGAGTTGAGCTATATTAATTTAAATACATTGTTTGTGTGTGAGAAACTGTCTTCAGAGATGCTAATTCACATAAGTATCAATTTGATTGTATACATATACACATATACATTCATACATATATGTACATGTGCATATTTATTTCTTCCTTCATGCCTAATCTTTTTTGTAATTTATAAATTCTGACAGAATGCATACATAGACACACGTGCGCACGCACACACAGTGTCGCACACACACTCAGAATATTGGAGAAGATTCTGCATGAGAGAAAGGATGTGTGTTGGGAAACTTATGCCTGCCTGGTTTACAGCACAGGAACTGAGAAGAAATTATCTTAGGGAATTTTTAAGGCAGCTATATAGAAAGAGACGACATGCGACTGACCTACATGATTATCACGCTTGTACCAAGGGAGCATGCAATTTCAGCTGAGGCTTTACATTAGACTGTGTTAACACTTAATTGTTTCCTGGGGCGGGGGGGTAAAAAAAATTTCAAGAAAGCAGTGATGGACATATTGGATGGTCTTGGATCTTCCTGGACTTAAGTGCACTACTTTTTACTCTATAAATAGATCTGAAGGGCAGGGGGGGGTGGGGTGGGAAATAATAAAAACCTTTGGAAGAAATGCCTGTAACTGTTCAGAGGTCAAATTCTGCATTGTAGTCAAAGGAAAGTAAGCTGGTAATTGCAGTAAAACAGATCATCTTGGAGAAAGGTAGCACTGAATTAACAGCAAAACTCAAAGGAGAGTAATATGTGTATAATTTTTAAAAAGAAGAAAGTGTAATAATGAAAAATGGTGAGTGTGGTGTCCTATGACTGTGACAAGAAGCAGGACAAACCTAGTGGACTGAATCTGGCTGAAATTGTGTAGCAAGTCCTCACTCACTCTTCTCCTTTGCTAATCCTTAATGGAGGAAATGCTGACTTGCTTAAACATTTTTGAGCCTATGCTGGTTATTAAAAACATTTCAAATAGAAAAGATGTACCTGTGTTTAGAGTCTCCCTGCTTCTTTCCCTCTTCACAGTATCGCCTCTCTCTCTTTTCGTAGTGTCTTTCTGAATAAGCTGGAGATTAATTTTATAATAAGACTTGGCTTGCAAACCAATTCCTTATCTTCATGCGTTCTAAAAATAAACAGGGAAAAAATGGGTAGGTTTAAATGGCTGGGGTTTTGTTCTGCTAAAACTGAAAATGTTTCACAGAAAAAGCTTGACAGAAACACATGGTCTTCTTGTCAGCGTAGGTTTCTTTTTCATGCTTTTCAATGTAGCTCATTCCAAAGGTAGATAAAATCATGATGTCTTTTTAAGCTGGTACTGAGGTAATTGGAAAAGAATGTAATCACTATCAGGAGGGAAGAAATATAGAGGGAGCAGAAGGGAACTACCTCTGTAACAGGAGGCAGGATGTAGCTTCTTGATATTAGGATCATCCTGAAAAGGAGCCAGGTGACTGAAGTGCAAAGCATAAGCAGGTTATTAATGAAAGATTTCTCTTAACAACGTTTTCATGTATCACCTTGAGCACTACATTTATTTGTAATATGGGGTTAATGCATTTGATAATAGAAGAACACATATATTTCAGTAAATGGACATAGCTGTGTAAAGGAAAATGGAATCTGAAGCAACAGTGACAAAAGGGTCACCAGAACTGATGAATACTGTACAGAGTCTGAGTGTATAAACAGACCGAAGTTATGTCTACAATGCAGACTGCCGTACAATATAGAAAGATCACTCATTTAAAGCTCCGCCATGCTGAGGTCTGCAGTATGATTATATGCTGAGAGGCTTTTTGAAGTATTAATTCTATCTGCACTCTCATAGATAATATTCGTAACACTTGACTGCAGTATAAAAACCTTTCTTTCATTATTTTACAACAAAAAATGTCATGCACACAGGCTTTGTTGTGAATATTTTTGTTTCATTTATCTTGCTATATCTTTAAATATATCATTAATTTTTCTTTCTGTCTCTTATTGCAGTGTTATAGCTGCCCTTCTGTTTCCACAGTTATATGTCCTAGCTGGCAACTTTAGAGGATGTTTCACAGGATATCAGGATTTCAGGAGTTAGCAGTGGTGTTCCTGATGGACATTCCCAAAGCACTGCAGTCCACAGTGAAAGGACTTAAAGTCTGGTCCCTGACTGGAGTCTGGGAACTGGAGAACTTTTTTGCTCTAACTCATGAAAGGATGTAGGTTTTGGGTGGCAGTTTAAAATCATAGAATCATAGAATCATTAAGATTGGAAAAGACCTCTAAGATCATCGAGTCCAACCATCAACTCAACACTACCATGCCTACTAAACCATGTCCCTAAGCGCCTCATCTACATGTCTTTTAAATACTTCCAGGGATGGTGACTCAACTACTTCCCTGGGCAGCCTGTTCCAAGGCCTGACCACTCTTTCAGTAAAGAAATTTCTCCTAATGTCCAGTCTAAACCTCCCTTGGCGCAACTTGAGGCCATTTCCTCTTGTCCTATCCCTAGTTACTTGGGAGAAGAGACCAACACCCACCTCGCTATAACCTCCCTTCAGGTAGTTGTAGAGCGCGATGAGGTCTCCCCTCAGCCTCCTCTTCTCCAGGCTAAACAACCCCAGTTCCCTCAGCTGCTCCTCATAAGACTTGTGCTCCAGATCCTTCACCAGCTTCGTTGCCCTTCTCTGGACACGCTCCAGCATCTCAATGTCCTTGTAGTGAGGGGCCCAAAACTGAACACAGTATTCAAGGTGCAGCCTCACCAGTGCCGAGTACAGGGGCACGATCACCTCCCTACTCCTGCTGGCCACACTATTTCTGATACAGGCCAGGATGCCATTGGCCTTCTTGGCCACCTGGGCACACTGCCGGCTCATGTTCAGCTGGCTGTCAACCAGCACCCCCAGGCCCTTTTCCTCTGGGCAGCTTTCCAGCCACTCTTCCCCAAGCCTGTAGCGTTGCCTGGGGTTGTTGTGGCTGAAGTGCAGGACCTGGCACTTGGCCTTGTTGAACCTCATACAGTTGGCCTCAGCCCGTCGATCCAGCCTGTCCAGGTCCCTCTGCAGAGCCTTCCTACCCTCCAGCAGATCAACACTCCCACCCAACTTGGTGTCATCCGCAAACTTACTGAGGGAGCACTTGAGCCCCTCATCCAGATCATTGATAAAGATATTGAACAGGACCAGCCCCAAAACTGAGTCCTGGGGAACACTGCTCATGACCAGCCGCCAACTGGATTTAACTCCGTTGACCACAACTCTCTGGGCTTGGTCATCCAGCCAGTTTTTTACCCAGCGAAGAGTGTACCTGTCTAAGCCGTGAGCCGCCAGTTTCTCCAGAAGAACGCCATGGGAAATAGTGTCAAAGGCTTTACTGAAGTCCAGGTAGACCATATCCACAGCCTTTCCCTCATCCACTAAGTGGGTCACCTGGTCATAGAAGGAGATCAGGTTGGTCAAGCAGGACCTGCCTTCCATGAACCCGTGCTGGCTGGGCCTGATCCCCTGGTTGTCCCGCACATGCCTTGTGAGTGCCCTCAAGACGAACAGCTCTATAATCTTCCCCGGCACCGAGGTCAGGTTGACTGGCCTGTAGTTCCCCAGATCCTCCTTCCGGCCCTTCTTGTAGATGGGCGTCACATTGGCAAGCCTCCAGTTATCCAGGACCTCCCCTGTTAACCAGGACTGCTTTTAAATGATGGAGAGGGTCTTGGCAAGCTCCTCTGCCAGCTCCCTCAGTACCCTCGGGTGGATCCCATCCGGCCCCATAGACTTGTGAGTGTCCAGGCGGCGTAGCAGGTCGTTAACTGCTTCCTCTTGGATTATGGGGGGGTTTATTCTGCTCTCCATCCCTTTTTTCCAGCTCAGGGGGCTGAATACGCTGAGGATAACTGCTCTGATTATTAAAGACTGAGGCGAAGAAGGCATTAAGTACCTCAGTCTTTTCCTCATCCTTGGTGGCAATGTTCCCCCCCCCCCATCCAATAAAGGATGGAAATTCTTCTTGGCTCTCCTTTTGTCATTAATATATTTATAAAAACATTTTTGTTGTCTCTCACGACAGTGGCCAGATTGAGTTCTAGCTGGGCTTTTGCCTTTCTAATTTCCTCTCTGCATGACCTAACGAGATCCCTGTACTCTTCTTGAGTTGCCTGCCCCTTCTTCCAAAGATGGTAAACTCCTTTTTTTCCTGAATCCCAGCAAAAGCTCCCTAGTCAGCCAGGCCGGTCATCTTCCGCAACCATTCTTCTTACGGCACATGGGGACTGCCTGCTCCTGCGCCTTTAAGACTTCCTTCTTGAAGAATGTCCAGCCTTTCTGGACCCCTTTGCCCTTCAGGACTGTTTCCCAAGGGACCCTCTCGACCAGTGTCCTGAGCAGGCCAAAGTCCGCCCTCCATGGTAGTGGTTTTGCTGACCCCCTCCTTACTTCACCAAGAATCGAGAATTCTATCATTTCATGGTCACTAAGCCCAAGACAGCCTCCGACCACCACATCTCCCACCAGTCCTTCTCTGTTTGTGAACAGCAGGTCAAGCGAGGCACCTCCCCTGGTAGGCTCACTACCAGCTAGGTCAGGAAGTTATCTTCCACAAACTCCAAGAACCTCCTCGACTGTTTCCTCTCTGCTGTGTTGTATTTCCAGCAGACATCCCCCACGAGAACAAGGGGTAATGATTGTGAGACTTCTGCCAGCTGCTTGTAGAATGCTTCATCTGTCTCTTCATCCTGGTTAGGTAGTCTATAACAGAATCCCAACAGGATATCTGTTTTCTCTACTTCAGTAGGTTATCATTTCAGAAAAAAGAAAGTGAAAGTAGTGACCAAATAGGTCATTTTAAATTTGTTCCTATTAAACTAAGTGGGCTGTGGTTCAGATCATGGTTTAAGGGGTTCTAAAATCCCAAATTTACCTGTGCGGAGAAATACTCTGACAAGGGTTGAACACAGCAATTTGTAATTCACTTTTGATATGATTTGGTGATATATCTGATCATCAATGGGACGTTCTGTTGATCCTTTAGCAAATAAGTCCTTTATATGTGTCATGAGGTCGCTATCTGCAGGGTTTTGTTTTGATGTGCTCATCTCTGGGCAGCACCAGTCTCCTCTAGTCCAGACTATTTATTCTGGAACTGTGATGCCTCCCTCATTTTTATTAGTACAGTTGGTTCTTGGACCACGTGCTGAACCAGAATGAAGAATTGCTCTTTAACATACCGGAATCTGAGATGACTCCACATTGTCATATATCCACTTATAGCACAAAATAATTCCTCAAAGCCTACCAGGAGTCATCTGGATTATACAGATATAAATGGGAGGACAACTGTAATAATGAATACAAATAACAAAACAAACATAAATGCAAAGATACTAGAAAATTAGTAAATCTGGATTGTCTGCCTAAAAGCATTTATACATTTTTTGTTATTGTTGTTGTTTTTAAATAATTTTTAAAACACAAACACAATCATAATTGTCCCTACAATCTTGAACTACAGTTTGCAGAGATCCCTTTTTTCTATAAAGTGAACTGAGGGTAATTATCAATGAAGAGCAGGGAGAAAAGTTAATTAAGCTAAAATCTGGAGGAGCAGAAGTGTGTGTTTACACAATTTGGTCCTTACAGGATTGTTTTCCAAAGACAGAAGGAGTTTGTTTGTATTAATAAAAATGGCCTGTTTCTGATTCCAGACATTCAGCTTTGATGATCTAGTTGATTCAAAATTCATGGCGCTAGAATTATGCATATGTGAAGATGCTGTTGTCCTTTACGCATAAGTCTGTTTGTCCATTTTTAGCATTCACATCTTGACATCTAAATGTATGATAATGTTATATTTTTAAATAAATATCTTTTAATGAGAATATATTAGAACAACATTCATATAAGCCAAAATGTAAAAAGTGAAAGCACTGAAGGCACTGAACTGTGCTGATAACCAACCCATAGAAATACTTCAAGTTCAGCTTTTAGATACCGTCCTTTAATACATGATTTTTTTTAACACAGATATTAACTTGTTAAGAGTTACTTTATGAAAAAATCTTGGAAAGTATGTTGCTGTGCTATGGTTTGGGTTTTTTGAAGGCAGAAAAAAGTTCAAAAAAAAGGAATGAAGAAAATATCCTGGGATCATCTACCCTCTTGCCTCCATTTCCTCTTTCACTGCCTGATGCACACAGTGTCTCAGCTGCTGTACTCGCACTTAATAAACGGATAACTGCTCTCTTTCTTTTTCCCCCCTTTTTAAAAAATATAGGTCGATGGTTTGTTCTAGAAAATAAGCTTGAATTCAAAGGCAGTGTATGAATCACAGATGATATATAATTTTTGTGTATCTCAGCCTTTGGAAGTACAGTATTGAAAGCTTGTCACAAAAGCAACATATATGCACAATAATAAAGTGATGTAACTGTTGCTCCTGTTGTTGGTATGTGAAATAAAGGATAGAAGAACAGGCTTTTCCTTTTCACAAAGTTTTAGGTTAGTGATTAAATTCTTACAGCTTAATCCTAGTCATATATTAAACTAAATTAGCAAGCGAGATCAGTGATTAGCTAGCTAACAGGCATTAACATATATAATGGCAGTTATGAATAAAGGAATACTAACTAAAGTCTTTGGATTTTCCTGAACTGAAGTAAATAGAAGACTGGCAAAAAGGAACCCAGTCATCTGAAGTCACTCAAGGACACAGAAGCTATTTGACTAAGGCAATTGCTGTTTGGTAATCATATGACTGTAGTTATCGAGATCTTACATATGCAATGTTAAATAAACCTCTGCCTAAACAGATGGGCTGTTGTCTGATCTCTCTTAAAAAGCATCAAAACTTCTAATTAAGGGCAGTGGTATTAACAGAAGGAAGGTATGCTCTTTTAATTGGCAGGATGCACATTTCGAAACAGAGAAGGGGTAATATTACCTAGGGTAATTAGATAGAGGGCTCTGTGAATTTGGAAACTTCACCTGACTGAAAAGCCAGTGGAAGATTTTGTTTTGGAAATGGATCCTGAGATGATTTAATATTTAGTGTAATGATTGAGATTTTCCTTCCCTTGTAAATGCTACAGTAAAAACAAATAGGACAAATTTTACTAAAGATTGTACCTCTTCTGTATCTTGTTGAAGTAAAAGTAACTGAGAATGAAAACTGAAAGACGTACAGTAATATTTAATAGCAGAGTGTTGGTGCTGGAGTGTTCCTCATTTTTATGAATGAAAAGAGTACAGTTTGGAAGGATCGATTTATTCCTTTAGACATAATGGAATATCACTTGGTCAAAGTACTATAGTATCATTTAATTGGTGTGGATAAATGAGGCAGAAGTAAAGAAAGGAAAAGTTATAGGGACTATGGTCTTTCACATGATCTGTTAAAATATCCCCAGCTTTTAATAATATAAATTTTTATTAATATGTATCAGTGATTCAGCAAAAAAGTACTTCCAGAATGAGGTGTTCTTGTACGTAGTATCATCAAAGAGTAGATAAAACAGATACCATCATAGCCACCTTTTTTCTGCAACTTATTCTTCTGCATTAAGATTCTTTTCTCTTTGTTACGTTTCACACTTAATTTGAAAAAATACCTCTCAGCCAGTCGCATATGGCAATACACATGTACATTAACTTACAGAACAGAGGAAAAAACCAAGCTTTTGTTGAAAATAGCTTGCAATACAGTGAAATTAAGTACATACCTAGAATCGATGATGGCTTTATATTCTAATACAGCTAAGTGCCATACTGAACAGGCAGCTGTACTAAGCCCACTGAGAGCCTGAACTAAAAAGCCTGTGGCTTTGTTATTTGTATGCTGATGATGTTCAGAGTCATATTTCCTTCCTTATACTTTTGGATGGTGTTTGACACCAGCTCTTTGAAGCTTGACATATCTCTTGCTAGTTGTATAAACAACTTTTGATCTTGAATATGGACAAACGCGAATTTTTATTTATTGGTTGAGCCCATTTGACAGTTTGTGATTTCTGCTGCTGCTTTTTTTTCTTTTTTAGAGATTATATCTTCCCTCTCAAGCACTCTTTCTACTTACTGCTATTACTGATTGCTTTACATGTTGATAAAGCAATCAGATATGTAGGTGTTCTGCTGAAATTAAAAGAGAATGTACACATCTCTGATGATAGAAATGGAATGATCTAGCTCAGATACGTAACAGGTAGACACCTTCCCTTTAAACTTTTGATGGAAAATAAATTATGTTTTAGACTGTACTTGCTGCTAAGATGTTCTATTACACTCCAGTTAACTTCAAGATGAATTATTATAAAATATTGTTAGTCCTTCTGTATGTTTCTGTTAGGTTGTAACCCATACAAAATTCCCTAACCTGTGCAATTTTTCCTTTGTTTCCATATGTAATCAAGTTTTTCAGGACACTGTAGATCCTCAGCTAGAAACAGTGTTTAAAATGCAGTCATATATGTTAATTATTTGAAGGCTTAGTTGGAGATACAGAGGAAAGGAACTGAACATGAAATATATACACACTGTATATATATTGCTGTCACTGTAGGTGAATGCCTTTGGCCTTGAGGCCAGGATTAATTAGGAAAAACAGAGAAATGGTAAAGGCTCAAGAAATGTGGGTAGTAAGGGGAAGTTTCTCTTTTTGTGAAAAATTTTATGATAATGAAAATATTTAGTTTTCACTGAGACTGTGCTTCAGAAGTTTTCCACACTTTCTGTCTGAAACCCAGTAGCTTGTTAGCTGTTGTTTTCATTTTTTTCTATAAGAACTTGAAGCTTGCATTTTATAGAATCCCCAAATAGTTGAGACTGGAAAGGACCTCTAGTTCAAATCCCCTGATCAGAGGAGGGTCTACTACAGCAGGTTGCTCAGGACCGTGTCCAGTTGTGTTTTGAATATCTCCAAAGATGGATACTTTGCCATCTCTCTGAGCAAGTTATTCCAATCAATGTCTTTATTTTGAAGAAAGGGCCATCTTTCACTGGAAAAGATTTCAGGCATATCAATCAGTGTTAAAAATAAGTACTGTTATGTCAGATTTACAAATGTGTGAAAAGAGGTTCAGGGTCTTGACCCCAAGAAGGAAAAGCTACATTAAAGCCAAAAAGAGAAACCAGCTTTTTTTGGTTTTAATATAATATACAAACTGAAAAAGAGTTCTCCCTTTCTCCCCCACATCCCATTTTAAAAGGAAGGCTTCCTATATTAAATAGTCTCCTTCTTTGTTACAATTTTGGCCAACTTGGGTACTTTTGGGGGCAACAGAAGAAGCTTCCTCATATTTAGCATTCTTTACTGCAGAATAATAATCAATGTCATAATTTGTTAAGCCTCTCCATCATCGATGATCCTTCCAAAAAAAACACCAGAAAAAAATTAAAAAGACATATAAAAGTACAATAACCCATCAAGATATTCTGTTCAAAGGTCTTCTGTACTGAAACCCTTATAAAATCAGATATAAAATGATGTAATTTTATGTTCCTCATGCTACCTAATAGTATTTGGAGACAGCAATTTGTAAGAGATGTGTCGTGGTTTAATCCCAGTCAGCAAATAAACCCCATGCAGCCGCTCACTCACCCCCCCCCCCTCCGGTGGGATGGGGGAGAGAATCGGGAGGGCACAAGTATGAAAGCTCCCAGACTGAGATAAAAACAGTTTAATAATTGAAATAAAACGAAGTAGCACAGTAATAATAACAATGAGAATAACAATAACAGAATATACAAAGCAGACGATGCACAATGCAACTGCTCACCAACCACCGACTGCGTGTCACGAACGGGGGGTGAGCCCCCCCACACACCTGGTTTTTATACTGAGCATGATGTCACATGGTATAGAATACCCCATTGGCCAGCTAGGTCCACCACCCCGGCTGTGCCAGAAGAATATCATACTGAAAAAGAGATTCTTTAAATTTTTTTTTCTCAGAGTCCATGTGACAATTCCCTTTAGTATGAGATATTATTTGTAATATTAGGAAGGATGTCCTCTTTTCATGACATAATTCAGCTATCTTTCAAGAATGACTCTGCACTGAAGAACTAAAATTTCTCTGGATTTTGACACATAGTGAGAGATATTTGGAAAGCTTAAGCCATTTCTTGCTTTTAATTCTTATTAGCCTATCGGTAACCATTCAATATTCAATAAAAAAAAAAGGATTACAAGACCAAAGATAATCAAGGTATCTGAAGCCAGCAGTTTAAATTTTCAGCTGTCTGTTCCTGACATTTTCAGGTGTTGGTCTGTTGAGATTTGCACCTCATTTCCAAGGGACACTAGTAATTCTTCTCATGCTCACCAAGCATCATATAATTAAGTTATTACATCCTATCTGACATATATGGGCCCTTATAGAGTAAGTACAATTTTTGCTATGCACTCTCTACAGTCCCAAATTCTAATTGATATTCTGTAGCAACACAAATAATCTCTTCAGCTGCTAGGGAACTCAACAACAAAGGCTACTAAAAGTTAATTACTGCTATAATGCAGGGCCTTCATTCATCTTTCCTTCCACTTAAAACAAAAGGAAAAAACGGATTAAGGAAATCAAGTAGTGGTTTAATAAAAAGGATAAAATTATGCCACTTACAAGGATTGTGACTGAACGGGGAAGAACTCAGGAAGCCTTCAATTTCATATCCTGGTACTTATATAAAAGTAAGACATACTCAGCTTGTAAAAATTGGAAAATGTAAATGGTTGCTGCAAAGAGATGGCAAAGTGACAATATTTGATACTTAGCTGTACAACAGATATCCACCTATAATTATACAAACACAGAGCACTTCCATCTGCCTTGCCCTTCCTCCTCCCTTTTCTCAATTTTTTTTTCAACATTTCTAAGATCAGGTAATTGACTTTGTATCTTTCTAGAGAAAGAATCAAAGACATCACTGAAATATCCTCAGTCATAGGAAATTTGTGGAGATAGATTAACTAAGAGATGGTCCATATTTCTCACACACAGTGGTGCATAGGTGCAACATCCCTATAAAGCAATGTAATCCTATTAGTTTTGTGGTACCTTTAACATGAATGGTTTCCAAGTGCTGCCAATGAATTAGTCTCACACTGCTCCTTTGAAGCAGCAACATGAGGGAGGAAAATTTTGGTAAATAAGTTTACCAAGCACAATGTATCGTAAACTGAGCTCATATGAATTGCCCAAGGGTACACAGAAAATCAGTGGCAAAGATGGAAAAAACATTTGAAACTCCTTAACTCTCAGTCTTGTACTATTGGCACAAGATATCTTTCTCCACTGTAATTAGCATTAATACAATTCATGCTATAATTTGACTGATTATAGCACCAGTCAATTAGTGTTAAGAGATGCTGCATTGTCCGCCTTTAAAATAATTTTGTTCAGAAAGATAGGGCCCTGATTCCCCTTGGGAATCTATGTGCCAAAGTAGTGAAGCAAGCTAGTGAGAAGCCAGTCATTAGTTAATGTACTTGACCTTCTTATACAAATTCTTTTGCCTTGTTTTTATACTGTCTATATAAAAAGCCAGGTTAACAGCTGGTAAATCAGTGCAGTAACAAAGGATTTGGTAAAGCTCCATCCATTTATCTCAGCTGGAAATTTGTTTTTTACTGTTGTGTTGTTGTTGTTTGTAATAATACATTTCAGACATCAGTAAAATAACAAAAACTACTTCAGATATCCAAATTTGTGAAAATAAAGAAACATGAGGCCATTGAAGTTTGCCTACCGGTTTAAAGTCATAAATGCTTTGATTGACAAATTGAATAAAATTGTTTTCCCTGATAAGGCACTGAAAGAGTTTTTAGCAAAGAAAAAAATTCTCACTGTTTGCTGACAGTTGAGGCTGCCTTCATTATTAGTTAACAGAAATTTGATTTATTGAACAATGGGAGTTTCCTTGTCCCGTTGAATAGCAGATGGCAGAATGTCCAAATCAGAGCTGAGAACTGTACTAGTTTTTCCTACATACAAGTTCTTATTTTTGCCACTGAATCTTTTTTTTTCTTTTTTTCCACCACATCTGGCGACATGGTACTGTACGTGTCTCTCATGCACACTGGAATCATCACACAGTTTGTATCACCAGTCAAAACAAATTCCTACACATCTGACCATAATTGACTGCAGTGTTATCTCTTCTATACACTTGCAAATGAAATGAATGTACTGTTCTGAAATCAAATTACAGGAATTCAAATTCTCAGCATGATGTTCTGCTTCACTCAAGTCTCAAGTTCAAAGTGTAAGTATCTTGTTATTTCAGAGGGAGCGACATGTTATGTAGCTCCACTGTTTAGGTGAAACCAAATTACTTTGCAGCTTTCATGTAATTGTCTAAGCCTTATGCAGCTGGGAACCTTTCAAATTGTGTTGAAGTAGAGGAGAGAGAGATAATAAAGAATCTCTCTTAAGCAAAACTATCAAAGATGAAAGTGTTATTAAGTTTATCCAGTCCTGGTCCGCATTTCCCACATGCTCTAAGTTTCTCTTGAGTTCATTAATTGCCTAATAAGCATAGGCAAACATGGATATCAAGGTTAACATCAGGATACCTGAAAGTTAACACAAGATCATGAAAAGTCCATTGATTTTTATCCCTCATTCACAGCTCTGTCTTATTGACCCTACTGGCCAACCAAGAGATAAAGAAGAAATCTAAGTGCACATAAACTGTAAGACAAAACTGAATGGATATCTACTTCTTTTTGATACTTAGGTGATCCAGGTGGAATGAGGATGAAATTATAAAAAAGAGGAGATGAACCAAGGGTTGGAAGAATAAGGCTTCAAAACCCCAAAGTTAGAGACAGTCTAGTACAGTACAGACCCGAGTACAGACCCAAGACCTTCTGGAAGAAAATGCTTTCATTCACTCCTCCACATATCTTGGGGTTTAACATATCTACAAATGTGTGCTTATATCAAATTTCTCAAACAAAAGAAAAAAAACAAGATCCACTTCAGCTTTAACGTAGACAACTATACTATCTGAGCAAATGCATTCAGAGAAGAGCAGGCCGGTGGTGCCACTGATGGACTGGAGCTACAACTGTGGTACCACATTGTTATTTTAATTACTAAGTATTTCTATGAGAAATGAAGGCTCTAGGCCCTGTGATGTTATAAAATTCACAACTGTGGTTCCAGTACATTTACATTTAGTTTAAAACTAAACACATGAAGAATGTAATGAGCTTAAAAAGCATAGCGAGAGGACAGGGAAAGTGGCAATGATGGGTTCATTTGAGAAAGAGAGTTTTATAGGCAACGTAGTGGGTCCTCTTAACTAAATCACCTGTGAGTTTTAGTATTTTTATGTTATTGTTAACTAAATAAAAGCAAAACAGTATATAAATAACCACTTATCCCTGGCTTATGCACTTGCAGTTTAAGTGCTAGGTGTCACAGTAGAAGTTCTTGCAGAGGGAAATCATCCAACAAAGAAATGACTGTTGTATTTTTGTTGTTTACTTTTAAGAACTTCTGGTTTTATCTGCAGACCTGCACCCGGGAAACTTCTGTGTGATAAAATAGTTCGAGCTCTGACCCTAAGGAAGTGGTCACTACAGTCATTTGCTAAAGGATTAATGGAGGAAATGATTCCTACATCCAGAACCTACAGAATATTCCAAGTAGCTGCAATGGTATTGTCTGTTCATGTAACCTTCCACAATCTGTAACATTTGGGTATTTGAAGCTGTTAGACGTTTTTGCAGGTGGGCTTGGAAGAGCGCTAATTGGAGTCCAGTATTAGCTGGAAGTGATGGAACAATTCTCTAGATTACTAATTCTGATGTTAATGGCCCAGATGTTAGTGGTAGCTGCCAGCTGGGAACACAATGGCCAAAAGCTTTGCATGTGTACTCTAATTCTGATGAGTAAATCATTTGACCACAGCTAGCATTCTTGGCCTGTGTGATTTTTATGCCTTGTAACCTCATTACTTCAGCCTGTATCTTAGTGGAGAAATTATGTGAACTGATAAGAAAAAATGAATGCATTTTAGCTTTTCTGCTATTCTGTGATTTTCACAAATCACCACTTTACAGTATGTCGCTCAGGATCTTGATTAAAAAAATAAAATAAATCACTGTATGTAGATACTAGCATATCTGTGCAATCCTACTGCCTTGTATGCTGTCCTGGTTTTGGCTGGGATGGAGTTGATTTTCTTCCTATTAACTGGTATAGTGCTGTGTTTTGGATGTAGTGTGAGAATAATGTTGATGACACGCTGATGTTTTGGTTGTTGCTAGGTAGTGTTTGCGCTAGTCAAGGACTTTTCATCTTCCCATGCCCTGCCAGATGTGCAGGGGGCTGGGAGGGAGCGTGGCCAGGGTAGCTGGCCCATCTGGCCAATAGGCTATTCCATACTATATGACATCATGCTCAGCACATAAGGCTGGGTGAAGAAGAAGGAGGGGGGGGCGTTCGGAGTGATGGTGTATGTCTTCCCAAGTAACCGTTACGCGTGATGGAGCCCTGCTTTCCTGGCGATGGCTGAACACCTGCCCGCCGATGGGAAGTGGTGAACGAATTCCTTGTTTTGCTTTGCTTGCGTGCGCGGCTTTTGCTTTCCCTATTAAACTGTCTTTATCTCAACCCACGAGTTTTTCTCACTTTTACCCTTCTGATTCTCTCCCCCATCCCACCCGGCGGGGGGGGTGAGCGAGCGGCTGCGTGGTATTTGGCTGCTGCCAGGTTAAACCACGACATATGCAAAAGAAAGTTTTCCCAAGTTTGTGTATTTTTTGTCATCGTCTCTAACAAAATTACATGTTTATGACCTGAAAACCACAGGAGAACTACTTTTTAATTTTCAGACAGTATTCTGTGAGGTCGGTATTTCCAGGTTATATAGAAGGAATTATAGCTGATATATTCTGTCATTTCAGTTGTATATGTCAAGTTTAGCACCTTCTGCAATGTTTTTGGATACACAGAACTCCTTGTAAAAGTAATGGCGGAGAAGAGTGATTGACATTTTCTAGATATTCAGTGGCTCACATAACTGCACACTTATACATGGCAGTGGGTTTCACAGTGGATCCTTAAGAATTGTTTTCGGTATATTCCATTTAGGCTTTTTCACATGTATTAGTTTTTTTCAAGTAATATATTTCATGAAGCAAAATGCATACATGGAGAATCAGTTACAGAAATGATGACAAGATAGGAAGACAATCATACTTCAGAGATCCTCCCTTTTAATTCAGTTAGTATCATTAGATACAGATGGTCATGTGATCAAGAGAAAACATATGATTATAGACAATAAAAAAAAGGCCAAAAACAATAATGGAAAGGAAGAGATGCAATGTAGACAAGCTAGCATAAACTTCTAAGAAATTTGAAAGGGCAATGTTTCTTTCCTAACAATAGTTTCAGTAGAATCTGTAGCAGCATGCAGATATTGAATTAAACTGCAAATTATACTTAAAAGTGTTAAGGTTAAGGTTATGCTTCAGACTTACAATATAGACTGTACATAATAATCACTTTTTCTTTGTGCAATGCAGTATATTGTAACTCATCAGATGAAGCCTGATATGGGTTCTAATATATGATTATTTAAAAGTCTAAAACCAAAACAAACAATGAACAAACGCTGTCTTAAACTTAGGTAGCAAACCAAAATAAAGATAACTCAAAATATAAAATATTGCATGGCTAATGCTATAATTTTCTGTAGTTAGAAGAATAACCAATGAAAATACTGCATGTCACCATATAATTACTCACATTCTTCTTGAGAAGTTGTCATGGTTTAACCCTGGTGGGCAGCTGAGCTTCACACAGCCACTCGCTCACTCCTCCCCAGCAGGACTGGGAGAGGGTTGAAAGGGTAAAAGTGAGAAAACTCATGTTGAGATAAAGACGGTTTAACAGGTAAAGCAAAAGCTGTGCACGCAAGCAAAGCAAAATAAGGAATTCATTCACTGCTTCCCATCAGCAGGCAGGTGTTCAGCCATCTCCAGGAAAGCAGGGCTCCATTGCGCATAACAGTTACCTGGGAAGACAAATGCCATCACTCCAAACAGCTCTTCCCTCCTTCTTATTCTATGTATAAGAGAAATAATGAGCACAAAACTCCAATTTCAGGTCTGCTTTCCACATAGTATTCTGTGGTAACAACTTCCCTCTGACACCTGGCTTAGATATATAGGAAAGAGATACTATGTACTGTGGCTCGCCTTGAGTGACTCGTGTTAACTAGACGGGCTGTCTGTCTATGGCACTTGGCCAGCTAGCTCTTTCCAAGCAGACTTTAGAACCTACAAATACTCACAAGCAAAGATCTACCTGCTATTTCCACAAAAAATTAGTTCTGCTGGCAATTTCTTTTTTTCATACTTCTTGTAAGAACTTACTTGTCAGACCACTTCTCCTTTTTTTTAAGATTTGATCAAAGCTGACCAATAGTTTAGTTAAAACACAGAAGAGGAAGCAAGAAAGGTCTAGACAGACAAAAAGTTTGTCTTCATATTAAATCAAAATGAATATAGGTGAAAATCGTTTGAATTGATGTTCTCATACTGCTCTAAAGATTGTCTAAATATGGTCATTCTGCCAGTTTGAATGTTGCATATCTCAATAGAATAATGATGCTTTGCATTGGGTTTACCTCATTCAATAGAACTTGAGCCACATGCACTATGGCATGATGTAACGGACCTTTCTATTTGCCACTTTATCTCGGTACTAAGACTGCAGTGCATAACTACACATAAGAGAAACCACATGTGAAGTCACAGCGGTCAAAACTAAGTTTTGGATTTAGGATCATCTGTAGCTGGAACCAGCAGACTTGAAGCCTGCGAACCCCCCCCTGCTCACTCCAGGAGAATATTTAGTATATTGTAATGAGCTATAACATGCTGAGTGAGCAGGAAAATCTGAATATATGAGTAATATGCTGAACAGATGTTGAAAGAGAGGGTTGCCTGTAACCAATATGTTTCTGGGGAAAAAAAAAGAAAAAAGAAGAATTGCAATCACATTGAAACAGCTGGTCTTAGCTCATAAAAGAGAGAAATAAGTGACAAAATGCCATGTTGCAGCTCTTCAACTTCTTAGCACCCTGCAGGACCCAAAGTTAGACTTTGAGGTCCCTCCATGTCTAGGAAGTAAACAACTTCAGACTGAGAACATCATACACTAGGAGGAGAGAAGGAATCCTCATAAGTTACCTCATAAGAAATGCTGAGGAAAGATTAACCTTTAACTGCACTCCACAAAAGCATTACCAGCATTTGGTTAAAAGATAGCTGACATTCCATCTCTGCTTGTGAATCATAGCTGTAGATGCTCTCTGCATTTCACTCTTTCTTTAGAAAGTGAATTTCTGAAAGACATGTTTCTGCTTTTCTTTCTCCCTTTAATCAAGTGTTCATAGAATGCTCCTGGGATGGATGTGATTTCAAGCCAGGCTTTTTCCCAATCTCAGACTTTTGAGTTTATGAGGTTTTGATAGAAGTCATGAAATTACAGTAGTCAACAAGTTGGCATTTACTGGAGCTAATCTGTGGTCTGCTCAATCATTAAAAACAAAAGACCAAGTCATCTAACTTCCCAGAAAACCATTCTAACTCAGTCAGCTATTGTATTGACTCACACTCTGCTTCCACACGGCTTTGTTCAAATGTAGATATTGTTGTAATTTTCTTTCCATACCTTACTTCCTGGCAACACCACACTACTGAATTCCTTCATGGTTGAAAGATTGCCAGCATTGTAAGTAGTAAAGAATTGTACAGGATATGTCACCATACATTAGGCCTATCTTCTGCAAAGCTTAAAGGAAACAACTGCTTTCTGCTTGTTCTTTCTCTGATTAAATCTTTTGGAGGCATTGACTTTGAAAAGACTAGAAAAGAAGGGGAACATACTAGAAAAAAGAACTTTACCCAGAATTGTTGAGATCCATTTGTAGCATGATCTAACCTTGGCTATCACCAGTTTTGTCCCTCACTCTTTTAAGTCTAGTGTCAATTTTGTATCTGTCTTAGCAAGGCTGAGACATGTATGCCACTGAAAAATGAAATTATATAAAGCACGCCCTATACCAACGTAGGTTGAAATTGACCTGTCAGATAACTCAGCCCGTGAGATAAAATGGAGGGCAGAGTGAGAACTCACATCCCTCTGAGAAACAGAACAGTGATTCGACACTCCACTTATGGACAAAATCATTTATTTTACCAAGTATATTGTGAATTGTGCTTGGAGGTCAGAGGGCAGCACTAAGCTCTGATTGTAAAAGGATAAGGGACAGATTCTAACCTTAACTTTTGAAGTCCATTCTTTTGTCAGTTTATGTCACAACCTTAACTTTGCATCAGTTTAGTTTAAAAATAAATAAGAGTTAGTTTGGAATAGGGAGTGACTGTCTAATCTATTAGTTTGCCTGAGTCACAGTCTTGTCAATTCCTTTCAGCACTACTGGCTCCATAAAGAAGAGGCATGTATGGCAAAACACAGCACTTTTTTTGTTCCTTTTCCACGCATCCCTGATTTCCCATCAAATATTCTTTGCCCCTCCATAATCTGGCTATATGTTTCATTGAAAAACAAAACCTTTGAGGTAGAACATTTTCAGACTTAAAGTAAGAGGAAAGTTTTATTTCAAATTCAAATCCACTTACATTTATGCAGTAATTATCTTTGTCTTTAGTTTCTGTTATCACAATTGCTTTTCTTTTGTCTACTACTAAGCATTATTCCCGAATTAAAGAAATTTAAATAAAAGGAACTCTTAGGAAATATTTGCTCTTTTCCTCTCCTAGGGAGTGACTTCTCACAAACATATAATTTTGTTGGTGGTAGTTAGTAAAGCAGAAGTGGATAAGAATCCTTTTCCTAATCACATTTTCTTTTTAAGTAAAAAATTGAAATTCAATACATTAAAATAAAAAAAAAAAGCTCTGTAGCAGTTTGAACTATGTCACTTTTACAAGATTTGGGAAAGGGTTGGGAATTCAGTTTGTCTTTCATGATATATATTCCCTTATGTAACTTAACTTATGCCATTAAAAAAATTGCTTCAGTCTGTAATGTTTCAACTGTAGACTTAGCTTCAACTTTCTTATGCATACAGAAAACTTGTTGCCCTGGACTTGAAACTTTACCCTGGAGACATAGGTTTGCATATCTGACAGTTAAAACTTGAGAATCCTGTGAAAAGGGTAAGTAACAGGCTACAGTAACTTCAATAACAAGGGTCACAAGCCGTAGTGAAACACTACAGGCACTGAAGTAGCTTGGTTTTCTATAGATTTGAGTCTTTTGCCACTTAGCCTTCCTCTTTCTCTTTATTTTTAAAGGCAGTATAGAGGGCATTTATTCTGAGAATAATTGATAACTACTGACCAACTCATGGCTGCCAAGTTGAATATTTAACAGAGGATTTTCACTGCCTTTATTTCAGTAAGGAGACAAGTTTTGATTCTTGCATCAGTCCAGCTGACAGAACTTTTGAGATAATTTCAGTAGTTTTGTCATTCCTTCCATTTTCAAATGTCATATTGAAATTTGTTGCTGTGCTCAGATGTGGATAGAGATGAAAGGGCTTACAGATGGACAATGAACAGACAGTTTCCTTAAGAAACTGGACTTCTAATGTTTAACAACACTTGCTGAGCCCAAGTTCAGCTGCTTTTTGCAACAGATGTTATTACATTATGTGCATATCAACTTAGCACTTTATAAAATCTTGCATTTTAAGTACTGGAGAAAACCTTTGACCTAAAAGCAAACCCCCTGTTCTTCCATGAGGTTTAGTGAAGTACCTATCCAGAAAAAAGTTTGTATTACAGCGATAAGCTGTAAGGCAGTGTGAAACAGTACAGGCTTACAAAAGAAATACAAAGGTGCAGAAGAGGGGTCAGCCATCTATCTACCGTAGTGCATTTGCTGTTTCTCAGGTTTGAGAAACAAAAAGACAGTGAAGGAGATCAAGGCTGGATTAGCAACATAAGCTTTCAATTTGGTGTCAGGACAGCCCTGGTCAAGATCTGAAAACTGTGCTGAGAGATCACTTCTCTTTGTGTTAGACTTTTCAAAGACAAATACAATCACACTTTTCTAGAGTAATGCCTGATAAAGATTCATGCTGAGATTTACAAGTGCTTCTGAATTGATGATCATGTCGTGACTTCATAACCTTTTTGTGTGTCTAGAATAAAATAAAACTGGAAAATCATTAAGTTATTTTTCTCTGTAGTATTCTATAATATCTAAGAGCATTTCATTGTGCCCAGACCTGAGCAGAAGGACAAAAGGATGACAGAGAGATCTTCCCTTAGGAGAATCCTTGTAAGCAGTATTTCTGGACAACCCATCAATTCTGGTGAGCCAGAAACTTCTTTGGCAATCCAGGGATGGAATCAGCAACTTCTATGATTCAGATTGAAAATGGCCACTTGCTGAGTAGGAACCCTCTGAGTGTTCATGTATATGTGTATGAAATATATGTGTACATATAGAATCATAAAATCATAGAATCATAGAATCATTAAGGTTGGAAAAGACCTCTAAGATCATCGAGTCCAACCATCAACCAACACTACCATGCCTACTAAACAATGTCCCTAAGCGCCTCATCTACATGTCTTTTAAATACTTCCAGGGATGGTGACTCAACTACCTCCCTGGGCAGCCTGTTCCAAGGCCTGACCACTCTTTCAGTAAAGAAATTTCTCCTAATGTCCAGTCTAAACCTCCCTTGGCGCAACTTGAGGCCATTTCCTCTCGTCCTATCCCTAGTTACTTGGGAGAAGAGACCAACACCCACCTCGCTATAACCTCCCTTCAGGTAGTTGTAGAGCGCGATGAGGTCTCCCCTCAGCCTCCTCTTCTCCAGGCTAAACAACCCCAGTTCCCTCAGCCGATCCTCATAAGACTTGTGCTCCAGATCCTTCACCAGCTTTGTTGCCCTTCTCTGGACACGCTCCAGCACCTCAATGTCCTTCTTGTAGTGAGGGGCCCAAAACTGAACACAGTATTCGAGGTGCGGCCTCACCAGTGCCGAGTACAGGGGCACGATCACCTCCCTGCTCCTGCTGGCCACACTATTTCTGATACAGGCCAGGATGCCATTGGCCTTCTTGGCCACCTAGGCACACTGCCGGCTCATGTTCAGCCGGCTGTCAACCAGCACCCCCAGGCCCTCTTCTATCGGACAACTTTCCAGCCACTCTTCCCCAAGCCTGTAGCGTTGCCTGGGGTTGTTTGTGGCCGAAGTGCAGGACCCGGCACTTGGCCTTGTTGAACCTCATAAAGTTGGCCTCAGCCCATCGATCCAGCCTGTCCAGGTCCCTCTGCAGAGCCTTCCTACCCTCCAGCAGATCAACACTCCCCCCAGCTTGGTGTCGTCTGCAAACTTACGGAGGGAGCACTCAATCCCCTCATCCAGATCATTGATAAAGATATTGAACAGGACCGGTCCCAAAACCGGTGAGCCCTGGGGAACACCGCTCATGACCGGCCGCCAACTGGATTTAACTCCATTGACCACAACTCTCTGGGCTCGGCCATCCAGCCAGTTTTTTACCCAGTAAAGAGTGTACCTGTCTAGGCCATGAGCCGCCAGCTTCTCCAAGAGAACGCCATGGGAGACAGTGTCAAAGGCTTTACTGAAGTCCAGGTAGACCACATATATATACACACACACACATATATACACAATGTTTTCAGACATACACATTCACATAGATGTTATACACTAGTTTATTTTAGAATGACAGAAAATTATCAATGTGTGCATTAAATGTGCAATTTACTTATAGTTGTGAAACACTGAACAATTTGCCCACATATAATTTACTCTGTTTATAGACTCTTTATGATGCTAAGCATTCCTTTACTTTCTTAATAAGCATTTCACATAAGCACATTTGGTTTAAACCAACACACACAAACAAAACTGTGCTGAAAACATTTATGATTTTTCAGGTAAATCCAAAGAAAACCAAGTAGAAGAAAATTCTGCAAGGTTTGCTACAGATCATGAGGTAACTGCATGGGTGGGGCAGTCAAGACTAGGAGTTTCTTAAAACATAATTTTGATTTAGCTAGTGCCCTGTGGTAGACAAGGAAGGAAGGACATAAGACAGGAATCTGAGAACAAGAAAGTGGTCAGGTTAGAAAGCAAATATTGACAAGGAAAGTAAGAAATGACATTCCAGGTACCTGCGTGTAATAAATCTTAGTTATTTTGGGGAAAATATGAAAAACATGAGTGTCAGTTAGTTGTACTTATGTAATAACTAACCACATAGATAGCCACAGATACTTCTGGAGAGCATTCTTAAGAGATTCCTTCTCCATCTGGCTGAAAAGATCTAGGGGGAAAAAGTAATCTTTCACTGTCCTTGAGGGCCAGAGAATAGCAGCATTTAGTAGGAGCTCTAGGAGGAAAAATTACCTTGGGACATTTCCTTGCATGATGTTCTTAAAACATAATTAAGATTTTACATTTAACAGAGAGGTTTGCTTTTGTTTAGCCACCAAATGTGTTTTATTTGTATACATTTCCCTAGTTCCTTTTCAAATCAATTTCAGTTAATTCTTGCACATTTACATCATTAGTGTAATTACACCTAATTGCCTGTTTTAGTATAAATACTTCTCCTGGCATAATTAGAATGTAATTATGACTCTAGTATATGATGTATAATCACATCATTACAATTTGTGATGATGTCACAAAAATTCCTAGAAACTCAAAATTTATTACACTTTAGTTATGTGATTTAAGTGACACTGCAGTAAGGGCTGTCCTGAGTCCTTTTAAATAACCAAGTTATCAGCATAATTTCTATGCAGGATACTATGCAGATGATTTATGCCTTCCCCAAAGGTGAGATGGTAAAGCATAATTAAAGTTTCTAGACAAATGTATACAGAGAAAATCAACATAATTTTGACTACATACTTGCAAGTTTCAAAACATAGTATATTAGTACATTCCAATGATTTTTTTTTTAATCACACATTACAGTTCTGGATTCAGCCTTAAACAAGAAATGGAGAAAAATATTAAATATAATAATAGTGTAGTGACTTAGATCCTACCCGATTCCTTAATCCTTTGCAAAAGAGAACTGAATAAAACCTTAAGTGTAATAGCTTTTAATGATATATTATAGAAGAAAAAATGCTGTACATCAGACAACCTCTGAATAGAATACATATAGTCATGAATGAGTTGGCAAGCAGCAAATACATACCACAGGTCAGGCTCACTCTGTGGAGGGTAGTCCATTTCTCTAGCCCACCAGTCTTTCCAGGTAACTAAAGAGAGGATATACACAGAAGTCTATCGATGATAGAGTTTTGAGATCTGTCCCATTGGACAGAGTACCTTACACCTTACTTATTTGTAAAAGATGGTATTTCACAGTAGTGGATGTAGTTGCTATGTAGCGGATGTAGTTTAAAAATATCCATGCAGGAATAGGAGGTGTGGATGAAGGAAGAAACATGGGCTAGTACACTTGCTGCACATCTCTAGAAAGCTTATTTCAGGCCCTAATTCTGAGGTAAAATGAAACAATGGCTGTAAAAACAGGCTGCCAGTGCACATGTTCATGTAGGTTGGGATGAAGAATTTTTCCTCAGCAACCTGTTGAAAATGGATTCCTAAGTATTCTTTGTGTTCCTGAAAATCTCTCATCTTAACACTTAACAGTATTAAGTCCAGCTGGTAACTACTTACCAGTGCCTTTCCTCAGCAGTCGATACTGAGGCCAATGCTGCTTAACATCCCTATTAACAACCTAGATGACAGGATGGAATTCACCCTTGGCAAATTCACAGGTGGGAGGGAGGCTGACACCCCAGAGGGTGGGGCTGGCCTTCAGCAAGACTTTAACAGGCTGGAGAGGTGAGGGAACAGAAACCTCATCAAGTTCAACAAAGGTAATCACAAAGTCCTGCACCTGTCCTAAATGCAAGGTTCAGATAACTAGCTGAAATTTATGACTCTTGTTTTTTTGATTAGTTGGACTGGGTAATATACAGCAGCTCCTGTCTCACATAATATATAAACCTAGGGTGCTGTTTGATGCTCTCAAGGAAAGTTCAGAAAAGTATTTTTATTCCTCCATAATCCTTTCTAAATTGTTAAAAGTTGTGTACATTTCAGACCAGTCCTAAGGGTCAAATGAGAATTGATAAAACCAGTAGAGACTGCTGAGCAAGTATTCATTGCCTGTCAAAATTAGGTCTTTCAGTTTAGGGAAATACAGAGACATCTGCCCTCATATATCAACCCTCTGTTTTGAGAATGTTGATCTATTTTTACTCCTATACGACTCATTCTAGAAAAATGTGGGAAAAGAATATGCAACAGAGTGGAATACTGTTAATTATAGGTGGAGTTGATAGCAACACATATAATTAAAATTGACTGACACTTCCCATTACAAAATCTTGTAAGGTTGCTTATATCTTTGTCAAGTTTTGATCATATGTGTTGAAATTTGTTGTGGCAGGTGTTTGCCTCAGGCTTATTTTTTCCTCTTTTTTTTAAAAGCTTTATGATGGGTCAATTGTTTCCAAATACAGAACTACAGAGATTATGTCAAAATAAGTCTCACAAGTCTAAGTTAGGAAACTCTACCACCTTTTTTTGTGAAACATACTTGATAGAACTGTAAAGCATGGACCATTCAGTTGTCTTAAAGATCTGTCCAAGTCTGGATAACTCCTAGGTCCCTAAAAATTTCAGTCCATATATTCATATAGATGACTTTAGGCAGCCAAAGTCTCCGAGAGCTCTTTCTGGGCTGAATCTGCAACATCTTTTTACAATTCCCATGAGCCAATATTCAAGAACTCTCTGTATTTTATGTGTTCTTATCTGTGACAAGCTGATGGAATATTCAGGTGTATTCAACTGGTATTAGACAAATTAGAGTTTTATGTCAAAATCAGACTCAAACTTTCAGCTCTTGCAATCAATATGATCAAAATATATGAAGTACTACAAGCTTCATTTAACTACTCCAGAAATATGTTTTGGTTTTGACCCCAGGTGTATCCATCTCTGCTTAATTTCTTTTAATTGTGTTTTAAAATAAAGCATTTCTGGAGATTTGAAATGCAGAGAGGAATCTACAATTTCAGTGCAAACATGCCCTAGTCCTTAAAGATCTTAATACACCTGGCATCTTTGGCATCTTAACAGCTCTGAGTTTCCTTATAGATGAAGCATGGCACAAGATACCAAACTTGAAAAATGGTGTGATTTCCAAGGAACGTTTTCTGCAGACTTCTGAACAGTTGGATCCATTGTAAGGTCTAGGAACTCTGGTGGATTTTCTATGTTATATAGTGAGTCACAACGTTGCCTCTCTTTTCAGCTGGAGCTTTTCCAGAGCTAAAGTATCTCAAAGTACTTTTTCCTGTGCCCTCTAAGTCTATTTGTATGGTGTCTTGCTGCATTCTCACAGCTTGCAGCTTTTCATTGCTCATTTCAAATGATACCTCAAGTTTTATTGTTTGAGGTGGGGGGAGGGAAAAACTTGACCTTTGGCTCTAATGCATAGAGTACAGCTGGAACAGTATTCAAAAGAACCTCCTCTACCCTTTGGGGTCTACATGTTTCTTTTGATTTATTGAACTGTTGTGACAATGTAATGAATTTCAGTCCAAGAAATGCCACAGCCATCAGCACGGTCATCTGGGACTCCTACAATGGATGAGCAGTGTTGTTGGGTCTCCCATTACTGTTTGAGTTTCTCAGGCAGAAAACAATGAAAATTATGAGACTGTTGCTTCCAGAGACAGGGAAAGTTATGGTGAAAGCTGTAATTATTTTTTTTAATAGAGAAAAAAGAAATTGAAACTTAAAAAAACCAACCACCTTTGTTGTGAAAAGCATCTGATAGTAGTTTAAAATTTGCCATTTGATGCCACCTAGCTAATCATTATGGATACCTTCACTTCCTTAAGATTTTCTTTCAACTCTTCATGTAGTCCTTTTACCCTTCCTAATGACCTGCATCTATGCAATATTTCTTCTTTAGTCTAAATGTTTTTTTTTTAAATAATGAATACAATTTTTTTTTTTAAACCCTGTTCTCCAATCTTCTGGAAGGCATGCAAAACTTCTTTTTTTCCCAGAAGTGTAGTGTGAAGGATGGTGCAGGTGCAATAGCAACTGGATACAAAGAAATCTTGAATAAACTTTAGTAAAAGAGTAAGAGAAGGTTTATAATAAACAGAGTAATGGTGTTCTAATTCTGCCAGAACTTGAAGCAATCCAAACAAACAGTCTCTCTAGTTTTATCAGGGAGCTTTTTACATTTATGATGAAATGCTACTACTTGTGAGATCCTTTCAAGTCCTATGTTCCTATGAAACAAAATAAAAGTAAATACTTAAAAATATTCCTCAAAATGAGATTGCAAACAATTTTGGATTGGTAAAAAAATTTTATATCTATAAACTGGAAAATCATGCTCTGATTTTGAGAAACATTAATATATTTTAATAGTATGTTGTGTTTATTTTTTCTTTAAAAAAATTTTTTTGATCCTAAATTTAAATTTTGAAAATATTACATTTAGCATGCTGTAGCAAAATATCTTCCTTCTGAATAATCAGTATTTTCTGAGTGTAGAGGCTTTCATCACCATTGTTTCTACTCAGCCCTGAATTGGATTGGTCAATATTGAGGTATTAGCACTTTTCACTGAAGGAAGATCTAATTGGGGTCATGTAAAGCTGATGCAGTGACAGGAAGGAAGGGTTTAATAGCTTATTTTCTGGCTTTTCCATCATGTGTGGTTGTGCAAGCTCATATTAATGCAATTAATGCAATTATTATGTTTTTCTTCTGGTGAGGAGGTTTTTCCTTTGTCTTAAATATTCAGTATGAGTCTAGTCTGTTCTGTCTTTTCATGGCACCTATCACAACTGCTTGTTAGTTTGCTTATTCAGGAAATTCATTATCATAGACTGACAGATCTGAATGGTTGGCCTAAATGGTTTGCTATAGTCTCACTTTAAAGGGCAGTCCTGCATTTTAATCCTGACAGCAGTACTGAAGGAAGAAATGGAATTCTTCATCTCCATCTCCATCAGCCAGTTTAAAAAAACACAGCTATAGAGCTCCTTAATGCATAATCTTGCTGGATTCCCAATGTTAAACTCTGACCTTTCAGAGCCAGGTCACAGATCTTTTACTTATATTTAATCTTCACTAAAACCAAGGCTTACAAATTATTTGATATTTCTTCATATTTTGCAATCTAACGCAATCAGCTGCTCCCTTTCTTCCCCTTCTCACTTTTGGTAAAGAAAGTCTATCCTATTCTATTGTTTATGTATCAAGTAATTCCAAAGACACTTCTGTTCCTTTTGTTATACCCAGCAATACCTCTCAAGGAATTAACAATGCATTTTGTCTGCTTAGCCTGCTTGTCCTTTTTCATTTGATTTGCATTTTGAGTAAAATCTCTACAAGACGTTACTTGGATATTTCCCTGTAGATTACTTTTAATGTAAGAGATCCTCAATTCCAAATTCATTAACTATTCATTCACTGACCATAATGAATTCATTTGGTAAAAATCTGACTGTCATTTTGACTTACATAAGAGAGTCACTGTAACTCATCTTGGTTAAACATTCATTAATTTGCAGACACAGTATGTTGCTAGATTTTACACAAAGTGAATCCGTAATGCTTTTCTGATCTTCAGTTCACTGCATAGGACTAATTTTGAAAAAACTAGTTATTAACCTTTAATCTGCCATTTTTAGAATGCAATTGGCTATCAATATATTTTTATTCTTTCTCATCAGAAGCACAAAGTGTTAACTTAACATATTCTAGTCAAAAGCTGACACAGCCTGAATTCCTACCTCTGAGATTCAGTTTTACTTTAGTAATTCTGTCAAACCTCTGGAAGAGTAGTTAATAAGCTTTTGGGGAGTGTTTAATAGGTTAGCATTATGAATGAAGGAATTACTATAAAAAGGAATAAAATCTCACCACCTAAATAAACTAAACAAAAAAAGTTAAAATCCAGGAGTATGACAGAATATTTCTTTCTGAAATGGATGAACTACTTAGGTTTTGCAGTGGACTTTCTATATCTTTTATCTTTTTCTTTTTTTTTTTTTTGATTACAAGTTCTCTGTTTCCAGGGTTTCATTGATGGCATACATAATAGTTCTGAATGACAGATGATCACAGTACACTGTTATCAAAAGCGTTATATTTTTCATATAACTTCTCCTGAGAGTCCAGGATTTGTGCTGCAAGTGCTAAACTCCTTAGTGCTCTTTAGTACCTTATATGAATTACAGGGTGTCCTTGTAATCAAGTTTCTCCTTGCCAGTCACACTCCATCCTGACAGAAGAAATACTACAAGCTGATTAAATGTATGTTTCCCTGTACATTGGAGTTCTTTCTAGGTCAGTTCAAATAAGGAAAGAGCTTTTCCAACTTGGTTATCTTGTTGAAAAGTGATATCTGAACATTACCAAGACTAAGGGGATAAAAGGACTTATACAGAAGCTCCTTTCTAACTCCATTTTGGTATATAAAACAGTCTCTGTTTTTTAAACAGTGCTTAAGTTGCCACAGACACCTGGAAGCACTTCTGTAATTAATAATTACTCAGGCTTCATGAGAAATATTGTTTGTAAGAGAAAACAATGGAAACTATTCAATGAGGCAACAATTACTTAACCAAAAGATCAAGTAAATAACTTTTCTCTGGCAGAGATATTAATTTATCAGGAGATTTACATAAGCAGATGGGAATGGGAAAAGTGTGCCATAATATGGGACTGTAAAATGAAAACTCTCGCTCTTCAGTGGTAATGAGCCTTTTGTGGCACATTACTAAAAAGCAATCTATGCTTGAATGAAAGAAGCATGTCAGAGAGAAAGAAACAGTACTCAGTGAGGTGTGAGAGGGAATGCATTTTCAGAAACAAAGTCAGATAACCTGTGAGAGTAACCTCTCTGTTAGAGAAACACAATTCCTCTGTTGAGTGAATTTATTTCAAGTAAAGAGCATAATGATAGGTTTTTAAACTTGGATATGATTGCATATCCCAAGACATGCACACATAGGTTCAAACATGTACATACAATTTCTTCTTCCCTCACCACAGACCCAAAGCAGCAGTCATGGAGATAATGATGGTATCTTTCTACTCTCTCTGTCCCCCATATCAGAAAAACTATTATGACATCTAATATCAAAAAAAGATAGAAAAAAACATTGCCCAAGATGGCAAGTCCTTGGAACAGCTAGGAATTAAGACCATGTCTCTCTCTTGACCACAGAATCATCCTTGTTTATTAAGACCATGGAACTTATATGGTTGAACTACCAAAGTAGACCAGAGAGAATAATTTTCTTCTGCAAAGAACCTCCATGCTCCCTTCCATGGTGATTACATTTCAAAGTGGAATGGGTCATTGGAGCCTAATCTTTTTCAAGAAAGGTGTGCAACAGAATGCTACTGATTCATTGAGTCATATCTAGACAACTGAGACAAAGGTGGGATTAAAGGAAGGATAAGGTCGGGCTTTATTTATACATAAAACTGTTCTACCAGTAGAAAAAGTTCGTATGTTCAGGTAAGGGAATAGGAACCCATTCAATTATACACAGGGTGGGGTAGCAGATACACGTAATAAACTACACGTGATAAAAAAGGAGAACAGCTGGTCAGTGCAGGTCTGGAAGTATTTCCCAGCTTCCCCAAAACTCAATCTACCAACCTCTCCTGCAACATTTAGCTCTTCAGTGTTGGTATTTGATGTTAGTTGCAGGTTCATGAACCTGTTCCTTTATTTTTGTCCTTTGAGGTATAGGTCTTTGCCCATCCAATCATTTTTCTATCCAACCATCTACAGTATCCTTTAGATTAGGACCTGAGTTTGTTCAGCTATTTATTATGAGTATTTATGCTTTCATTAACGTCAAGGGTATTCATGGGACTTTACAGACAAATTAGACAGATCTCTCCTAGAAGTTGCTCATGACTAGAACTTACAGTTTGTCATAATGTAATAAAAAATCATACTGATGTTATGGAAAAAAAGCAAAAGCCAAGTAATAATCTGACAGAAAACGTGTCAAAGTGACAAGGTACATTAAAACATCCTTAATTTTGAAGAATCTTTTCAAAATAATGTATTAACATTTACTATAAGTTATTAAAGAATTCAAAAGGTTTTCCTACTTGCATTATAATTCATGATTGTAATCTCGAGAATCCTTACTCTTAGCTCACCATAATTTCTATGATAAAAAACTAGCCCTAATTTATGAAAACTCTCATTGTCTCTGTCAACACCCCTGAAGGCAGCCTTCCCTCTAACCTGCGTGTTCTCTCACGTTTCGGTGAAATTCTTTATTTTATTATTTTGTCTGTCAATCTATACACAACATGTATATAGACCTGGAAAAGATCAGAAGAAAATATGATGTTTCATAACGTGATTCTAAAACCTTTGGCTTTTTAATATGGTGTTTCATATAACAGGCCTTTTCACCTTTTCCTTCTTAAAAATTGTTATATCCATCCCAAATACATCATTCAAGCAGAGAGTCAAACTAATGTTCAGGAAAAGAGTAAGTAGTATAATTATATCTTACTTATATTCCCTTATATTCTATTTGTTGAGTTTTTACTGGGTACTAATGGAAGCCTTTTTGCCTTCATACATTTAAAAAGATTGCCAAGTTTAAAATAAAATCTTCAAATCAAAAATAAAAATTTAAATTGAAAAATTGAAACATTAAAAAATGCTCAAATGAGACATTTTCCCTTCCCCACCTTGTTTCTCTCTTGTTAGGCAAATTCTATCAGAATTCTTCCTGAGCTCCTGTAAAGTTTCAAAGCATTTTCTAAAAAGAAGGTTCATCAAATTCATCCCTCAAACCTTTATCTCTACATGTGAACTTTTGAGAGGAAGAATCATTAGCCAGTGTAAACCACAAAAAACGCTACAAAACGCTTATATATTGTGAAATCTTGATATTGCTGAAGTTTGTGGCAAAAATTCCTCTTCTTTTTAAATCCAAAATTCTAAAGGTCTAAACAAAAAAATCTTCTATTCAAATATATGTTAATAAAACCATAAGCGCACACAAAATGCTTTTCAAAGAGGAGTCTCTAGAGAAGCGTATCTTAAAACAAAGGCAATACGCAGTTAATATTGTAAACATAGTTTTAATGCATACTACATTGTATTTCATCTTACAAGACATGTTTTTCTTATTGTACAGGATATCTTCTGTCTTCTATGCAGAGACAGTTTGAATGAATAAGCCATTTTCTCATCTCTTTCAGAAATTTTGGATTAATATGTTTTTAAAGATTTCATTTCTAAAAAGGAGAGAGGGATGACCGTCAGTGAGTAGAAAAGTAAGGATGATGATTCTTGTGATCCTCTTTACTAACATGAGGCATACATGAATTATTTATGTTGTCAAAAATAATACTTTTTTTAAAGGCTATTCTTAAAAGTGGGTTTGTATTTCTTTTAGCAGTTCTTCAGTTTCATACATTAGCAATACAAGATACCATGACTGGTTTCATCAGCACATTAGGAAATGTCATACTGAAAATGTGATAAACCCAGGAAATTATGAAGGATGCAGTCCACTAAAGCTCTTGACTGAGGCTTTAGGTAGAATTGGTCTTTTTAAAGGTACAGAAAGATAATACACCCTGCACAGTAACAACTAACAGAGAGCAATGTTAGTTGCTCTCAGTTCTCCAGCCGTGTGCACTTCCCTGTGCGTTTTGATATATTTCATTTGTGAACAAGAAGAAAAACATCCACGTATTGCAAATGTCCCTTTCTTCCTTTGCGCTTTATAGACTATAGGAAGTAATAATATGATTTCATTTTTTATCTGTGTTGAAATGAAGCTAAATGTTTGTAGAGATAACCTATGGAAGTACTTTTGATTTTTCCTGCTCTAGAGGCTGTGTTATTCTATCCTTTTCTTTCCTGCCTTACTTTATACTTTTTTACCAATGTATTTAAATTTTATGATAAGCCTTGCAGTGAAAAAAGGATAAATAAGGCTGGAAGCAGGATGGAATTTCAGGAATTATGGTATTGCGGACATAAAATGTGCAATGTACATATTGTGGGGTATAGAGAGAAGCACAGCCTCATAGAAAATACGAGATGGGACCTGGAGAGAGCATTTCGTCTGTTAACTTGCTGTGGGGTAGGATCAACTATATTTAAATTATTCCCAATAATTATTTGGCTAATGATAGAGATTTTAAAATCTCCCTAGGCAACCTATTTTACTGCTTATCTGTCCTTCCCATTAGGATTCTTTTTTTTAATGTATAACTTAAATCTCCCTTGATAACATTTAAGCCCATTAAGTCTTGTTCTATGCATAGTAGACAACCTCCCTGCAAAAAACTTTCACTTATGTGAAGATGCTGTATGCCATCAGTATTGTCCTCTCTAGACTAAACTCTAAGTCCTTAACATTTTCCTTTTATGCGATGCTTTTTGAGATTCTGAATATTGCTGTTCCTCCCTTAATTCTTTTGTTTCTCTTCAATTGATTATGAGACTTACTGCCAAAATTTGAATGTAAGCACTCCAGCTGAGCCCTTACAATTGAAGGATTACTTTCTGTGTCTTACAGAATAGGCTGTCGTCAGAATTCAGAAGACCATGGATACAGCTTGTACTTGACAACTACTGAGATACACAGTACTCACTACGTTGTTTATCTGCACATCACCTGTATGTTATATTTGCAGTGTGTGATATGTTTGTCATAAAATATACTGTATGCTGGCAAATATCCATTAGCTCTTGCTTTCAGTCTAGGGGCTTAGGCACCTCAACTTCTATACCCAAACCTGAAAACTGTGCTTTTAAAGAGTTGCAAATACCTTTATGTATCACAGTGTAATCTCTGCCCTTTCACAGCACTGCAAGATAGTTTAACTCATGCTCAGCCTGTGATTTCTTATAATCCCTGGATCCTGCAGGGTGTTTAACCAGATTGTATTTTGCTGTTGATTATTCTGACCTAACAGAATTTCTCACTTGTTTTGCCCAGGTTCATCTTATTTTTTGTAACATTCTAAATCCAGTCCTGTCCTCAAACACGATATTTGTTCCTCCCACCTTAATGCTGTCTTCTAGTAATGATAATAATAAGGTAATGTGCATACATTATAGATGTAATTATTGAATAACATCAAATCTAGGACATATCCTTGCAGACACCTACTGAGTGACTCTGCCAGACACATCTTGCAATGCATCTTTGACAGTGAACCACTGTATTCTCTGAGTACCATTTTCTAACATGCTTCTTCCCCATCTAAGTAAAGTTTCATTCAGGCTGTCTTGTCAATTTACCTATAAGAATGTCATAGAAAATAGTGCCTTCTAAGTAAAAGAGAAGTGTCAATCACTAAAATCAAGAAATATAACTACTGCTTCATGACTCATTACTGGAAATGAAAATTAGTTCAATTTAGTTAACATGTCTTCTTCCTGACAATTCTGCATTGGCTGTTACTCATGACTTTGTTTCTTTTACATTCATAACAACAGTTTGTGTCGTTAGTCAACCATTTATTTTGAGAGAGTTGCCCTTGGGCTGTTTGGTCTAAAATTCTCTGGTACCATTTTTGTTCTTTTTAACAACAGACTTAATGTTTGACCGTTCCTCAGACTGTTATAGTGCCAATTGTATGCCACCAGCATTCAGAAATTTAACAAGAAGAAATGCTGGATTCTCCACCTGGGACAGGGTAATTCTCATTATATGTACAAATTGAGGGACGAGAGGCTGGAGAGCAGAAAGAGATCTGGGGATGTGGGTTGATGGCAAGCTGAATGTAAGTCAACAGTGTGCCCTGGCAGCCAAAAGGGCCAACCGTGTCCTGGGTTGCATCAAGAACAGCATAGCTAGCTGGTCAAAGGAGGTGATTGTCCCACTCTACACAGCACTGGTGCAGCCCCACCTCGAGTACTGTGTGCAGTTTTGGGCGCCTCAATATAAGAAGGACATCAAACTATTACAGTATGTCACCAAGATGGTGAAAGGTCTCGAGGGCAAGACTTAGAAGGAGCGGCTGAGGTCACTTGGTTTGTTTAGCTTGGAGAAGAGAAGGCTGAGGGGTGACATCATCACAGTCTACAACTTCCTCAAGGGGGGCAGCGGAGGGAGAGATGCTGATGTCCTCTCTCTGGTGACCAGCGATAGAACACATGGAAATGGTATGAAGCTGCGTCAGGGGAAGTTCAGATTGGACATTCGGAAAAGGTTCTTCACTGAGAGGGTAGTCAGTCACTGGAACAGGCTCCCCAGGGAAGTGGTCATGGCACCAAACCTGTCAGAGTTCAAGGAGTGTCTGGACAACTCTCTTAGTCATATGGTTTAATTTTAGGCAGTCCTGCGAGGAGTGGGGAGTTGGACTCGATCTTTATGGGTCCCTTCCAACTCGAGATATCCTATGATTCTGTGATTCTACAATTCTATGAAATAATTGTTAAAGGTCCTAAGATAGCTTCAGACAGCCTTCTAAACATCTCAGCACAAATTTCTTAGAATCTGAGACATCTGAAACCATCAAACCTATTGTGATTTTTTCTAGGCTAAGATTCCAGGTCTCTGCTGTTGTTATTAACCAATGATCTCTTTACATTTCAGGGAACTGTGAAGCAGTAAAGCATTAAATATTCTGGTTCCCCTGGTTCAGTAAAGGATAAGCTCTTCCTATAGTTTTCCTCCACCATTAAACATCTTATAAAGTGATTCTTTCATGCCACTTGTGTCATTTGCTAAATACAACTCCTTTTCTTCCTTGTACTTTATGATTTTGACTCCAGACTTTTCTTTCATATTCATGCCAACTATTTTTTTTTCTGATTTCCACATTCTACATGCTTGCCTCTTAAGCTTCAGTAGATCAGAGTTCCTGTGCACCAGTATAGTATATTGTTGCTGTAAAAAATTTAAACTAAAGAAAACAATTAAAAATATGCTGATATTTTCAGAATCCCCTTTAAAAGTTTACATAAGCAATATGAAGTCATCTTCTCTATCTCCGAGTATCTGCAGAAGACAGAAAAACTCTGAAGGTAGAAATACAATACTTTTATTTCCATTAGGTCTGTCAAAGATATATGAACAAGATAGGTTTTGAGATTAGAGTTCTAAATTATCTTCTTGAAGGCTAAAGAATAACTTATATTTCAACACATATATATGCCCAGATTTTTCAAAGAGCCTCAGTATTTGTAAGGAGCCAGGTTTTGTAACTCAGAATCTGAGCAATTCCAGAAAAACCCAATTATTTCAAATTCTAGGACTGGGACCAATATAGTTTAAGGCATTGTTAGTTATACAACGACACACCATCAATGTAATGTTGCTGAAAGGTGCTGCTATTGCAAAGCAAATAAAACCATTAGATTTTCAGAAAAGCAGGCGATTCCTGCTGTGCTGTGAATAGAAGAATCAAATTATTTTGATCCAATAAACTCAAATAAAATAGGAAAATTATGGATTGATATTAGACTATATCTTTATTTCACTTTTCTTTCTAAATCAAAATAGGACTCTTAATAGAGTTTTTCATGTTCAGAAGGCAAAGTAGATACTTACTCTTCAATTATTTCCTATAAGATTTCTCTGTTTCCATACGTCACATATAAAATGAAAACAAGGTTCAATAGAAAACTACACTCTTTTCTTACAATAATTAGCTCTAGTAATTAAATATGGGCCACATTTTCATACAGTAACACATTTGAAATCAGTACATTAGTCATACTAATGGGTACTTAAAAAGCTTTGGATATTATCTCACAAAATTAAATTAATGGAATTTTGAATTAGCTGGGAGTTTTTTTGGGAAAAAAGAAATATCACAAGAAGAAACTAGAGTAGTTTCAGAAAACAAGTCCCATGAGAAAACATTTTTTGCCTAAAAGAAACCTTGAATGTCAACAAATGCTAAATATCTGGCCTGGAGAAATCAGATGCCTGGCACAGTTAAGCTTTGAATGGGAAATTTATATTACCTTGGAAGATGCCTACATTCACTATTTGTTGAGGTGGTACATAATGTGCTTGAAACCCATATTATCCAGCTCTTTTTCTACTCTTTTCTCCTTCCAGTCTGAGAACCCACCTGCAAAATCTCATATTACAACATGACTTTGACCTACCACATACATTTGGTAAGACTGCTGTATTTCTTTCCAAGATTTCCTAGACAGAAATGCATGTACTATGCAGCACATGCTCAAAGATTTTGGTGTGTTGAAGATGTATTTAGGCCTCTTTTACATAAAATGTACATATCTGGACAAGCAAATTTGTTGAAACAGAGATATACAATATCACTAATTAATGGATTCAAAAAGGTAACAGAGAAGCATTTTCTAGCTCGGGCTATGGTGCCTGCTGCTGTCTGTACACCTGTCTCAATAGCTATTTTCAAAGGTTCTTTTTTTAAGACTCCGTGCCCAGGTGCGCCTTGTTGCACTCAAAATCTTCTTATGGGCTGAAAGGACTGTACCTTATATATGCAGATCCAATAAATTACTGTAAGTTCAATTAATACTTTGACATTCTAATAAAAATACAAAAAAGTTATTGTTAGTCCAGTTACAATGATGCTAACATTTATAGTCTGTATCATCTAATTATTACAGAAAAATCCTGTTAATAATGTAGTTAAAATTATTGTATATAAATTTCCTGGCACCTAAACCTTTTTCTCAGTTCTTATGCTCCACCTCTTCAAATATTCTCTGCATCTAAAGGTCAGTATATGAAATTTTCCTCAAGAAGAATGAGGAAGGAGGCTTTAGAAAAAAAGGGTTGGACTAGATAAAAGATCATTCCAGAAAATTCAACTGTTTCCCAAATATAAACAAAACTAGAAAGGCAGCTTCTCTTCCCAGAACCTTAACATCTAAGAAAAAAACCTATTGGTTTTCTTTTGGTGTATGTCCTGGTTCCGGCTGGGACGGAGTTAACTTTCTTCCCAGTAGCTTGGTGGGTGTGCTGTGTTTTGGGTTTGCTGTGAAAGGAGCATTGATGGCCCATTGATGCTTTGGCTGTTGCTGGGTGGTGCTTGCACCAGCGGGGGGGGGGGGAGGGGACAGCCGGGGTGGTGGACCCAGCTGGCCAATGGGGTATTCTATACCATGTGACATCATGCTCAGTATAAAAACCAGGTGTGGGGGGGCTCACCCCCCGTTCGTGCATCGTCTGCTTTGTATATTCTGTTATTGTTGTTGTTCTCATTGTTATTATTATTGTGCTACTTCGTTTTATTTCAATTATTAAACTGTTTTTATCTCAACCCAGGAGTTTTCCTACTTGTGCCCTCCCGATTCTCTCCCCCATCCCACTGGAGGGGGGTGTGAGCGAGCAGCTGCGTGGGGTTTATTTGCTGGCTGGGGTTAAACCACGACAGGTGTTTGTGTGTTACAAATGTGGAGTCCTGCAGCAGGATGTTTCAAGGAAAGTTGGTTTGGTGATTGTCTTTTGATGAACGAGAAATCTCCCTCCCATAAACTTTTGGATCTTACCCTGTTGGTGGTTTTTGACATTGCAAACATTTGAACTTAGTCCTTTTTAGTTTTAATTACTGTCTCTGCTGCAGAAATATTGCACAGACCCTCATCGTGAAGTTTAAGATATGTGTGCATGAAGAGTTTGCTTGCTGTTATCTATCTTTGTACAATGCAGGACCATTGTTAGAGCTGCACAAGCCACTTGAAAGCAAACTTCGAGGCCCCTTGGTGGTCTGAAATAAAAGTTGTAGGATTAGGAAGGAAATAGGCTTGCTCACATCAGAAATACATATTTCCGCAGAATGTAGTTAGATAGTGTATTTTATTTAGAGAAGCTATAAAACACTTAATAGGGCATTGCTGTGTATACAGAAAGTTCTACCTTCAAGTGTAACTAAAATGTCAGTGTTAGTCATACCAAGCTTCCTCATTTTTCTTTCCTTGACTTTTTGTAAGAGAACTAGTTCTGTATTGTCTACCTATTGTAGGGTAGGAAGTAATTTACAATAGCAAGAAATAAAAGGTTATAAAATGTGTTATTAAAGTTACCTCTAGTTTTCTTAGCTACTGCCAAGTTCTTATGGCCAAATCTTTTTTTTACAAATTCTTATATTGTGCTATGTACTGAAAGGCTTTGGCCTGTTAATGTAACCACAAGCAGGGGTGAGAAAATTTTTAGTGTGCTGATTCTGCTGCAGTTTAAAAGAATGACCCAGAACTATGTTCTAAATCCACAGAAACCAGCTCATTATTTCTCTCTTCATACACACCTACTCACCCACACCTGTGCATACACACAAGCACGTTCCCTCTCTCCTCTGTTACAGGTGGGTATTCAAGATGTGTAAGTCCACATCTCCCTACACAAATTTTAATAAGGGTAAGTGCCAGGATCCCATTGCACATTATTCCACTTGGGAGTATCTGTCTTATTTAGAAGTATTACCTGTACAGATCCTCATTACCCAGTGGTGTTCAGATTGAGTCATGAGAGAAGAGAAGCAGTAGTCTATATCATTGCTGGAGCTCATTTGGAATTAACATTCTTTTGCAAGCTCAGGGCAGCTGCCTTCTGCATTGTATGAATTTGTTTGTGCTCTATGCTTTTTTCTGTTATTCTGTTGACTATGCTTTTAAAACCTTCTTACCCATATGGCACTATCTTTGAATAATACATCATCAGTGTGCCTCACTCTAATGATTTACTAGGCTTATAAATCATTTGAAACACTGTTCAGGCTGATGATGTATTTGAGTAATACATCATCACAAGATGCTGCTGAGATGATATATTACTCTAAAGATGGCGCTGTATAGAAAGGAAACCTAGAGTGTATTCTGTTACATACTATATTCATTTTTAAAAGGAGCTGCCACTAATGGAGCTACTCTTACTTCTTACTATATGTCATAGCCTTTCTCAGAGGACTTTAATAAAACCTCCTTTACCTTTTCCAGGAGAGAGATTCTGTGAGATTCCCAGACTCTATTACAGTTTGGTTTATTAAGAATTCTGGGATTTTTTTTCAAAAATCTGGTCTGGATATTTGTTTTTTGAATTTATGAAGTAATTCTAATTTGGATTAGAGAAAAACAATTAAAAATATATATCAAAAGCAAAGGAACCAAGATAGATATAGAAAGTTGGAGAATCTTTAGTGTCTATGCTAATGTAAAAGTTAATCAAAACAAAAAAAGTGGTCTGTAATGAAATCTGACATAAATACCCAGCAAGTGAAGGATCATAATCTAAGCTACAAAATATTGCAAGCTCTCTATGTCAGAACTTCAAGTTTCATTCCAGATAGTAACCACCTAAATTTAGGTAAAGAAGATAAAGAAACTGATAGTACAGCTGTTCAAATAATTAGGTTTTTAGTTCCATAAGAATTGAAAAATTAAAAAAAACCCAAGCAATATTATTTTCTCTAATTGGGAAAAAAAACCCAAGATATTTTAAGTAAAAAAAAAGCCAACAGTTTGAATGAAATTTAATACTTTGATTTCGTCCAAAGTAGCATAGTTCATTCAGCTTTTGCAGAGGCTTTTTATCCCATTTGAACTTTGATCTAGATAAATATTGGATTCAAATTAATATTAGCAACAAAATATTTCAACTTAAACAGCAAAAATATAAAAAACTCTGTTGGAAATAATTTCATGAGTTCAACTTTGTCTTTTTTCAAATTAAAGTAGACTCCTGTTTTGAGTAATGCAAGGAAAATTTTGTTCAGAAATGCAGCCAGATTTGTACCTCTCATTCTCCAAAGAAAACTGGATGGCTCATTGCAAGCTTGGTGAAATAGCACTGGTTAGGAAAGTGCTTCTTCTTGTACTTCCATAGGGACACTTCTCTATGTCACAGAGTAGCAAAGAGAAAACTTACAAGAAAAATCACAAATGCCTACACTTATCATACATTGGACTAGACACTTGACTTTGATGAAGCCTTTCTCAAAAGCAATGCCTTTGAATGATGAGCCCTGCAATTTGGGTGAATACCACCATTTATCAAATGTGAAATGAACAAAAGTAAAAACAACCATATTGAATTAATACAAATGAAATTATGGAAAGTGATGCAGGGATAATAGCATCCCTGACACTCTAAAATCTACAAATATGAAATTCTATACATGTTACAGGGAGAGAAACTGAGTAATCTTTGGGAAGAAAGCAAGTCAGAAGACACAGTAATATAAGGAAACCTGCAAGCTACCATAAATTAACACAGTACTACATTACTGTTTATTGTGACAAAAAACGGGTCTTTGCTAGATTGCAGAACTTGGCTGAACAGGTTTTTACTGATTTTGTATCTGTCTTACCACTGAGAAAGACCTCCAAATGTAATGTATTTAGAAGAGAGAGGTGAATCTAACAATTTATAGCTCAAATTGTTTTCTATGTATGTTCCTAAATCTTTTTACTCTTTTTTTTTTTTTCCCCCCAGAAAAGGAATCAAGAAGATCAAAGAGGGGAATACTATGACCATTTTATTCCATTATGAGCCATATTGGCCTGAACAATTCTTTGTGACACAAAGATGGTGAAAATGAAAGTGGTTTTTCGATGTAGAATGATCTCAAAGGTAAAAAATTTGATATGTCTATGTTCTAACTCAGTAAAAAGATGAAGTTTACTGAAACTGATAACAACCCCAGCACAACAGGAAATTACTGAGGAGTTTCTTTGCTGTAGATCAATAAGGGGTTTTGATATATGGAACTTAGCATAAGCTGTAAGCAGTTCAATTGATTCAAGAAATTATAAAAAATAAATTAGTAATAACCATTATTTTGATGACAGCTTGATTACAAAAAGGCAAATGGGATTATTTGTCAAGCTTCTGAGAAGTTTGGAAAAACAAGGTGTAGTGAACGCAAATAAGTCCTTTTCTAATACAAAAATTCTTATATGGGCATGAAAAATACAGCAGCAGTATAGAAGAAAATAACTGAGATTATATGTGGCCTCCAAAATTCTGAGTAGCTGGTATATATATTCTTGTTAGTAGTAAGCCAAAGAAGAATGAGTTCAAGATATTAATTAATATCAATCACTCTGATGTTAAAAAATAAATATATATAGTTGACTGATTACAAAACAACAGTTAGTCCTGTTGCTAGAGCAAATGATGATTAATTATTTGTTAGATGAATGGCTGGTAATCATAATTCTACATGTAACATGTTCCAAGTTCTTTCTACTCACTGTGCTGTTGTACCTTTGTCACTCTTTCTGTTCAGGACTGTGATATGGTTGGGGCTTCTTAAATACAATCATAATATAAACAAATAATATTAAATGACTGATTCTTCCAATTTTTATCCATAGCTCTCTTGAGAAGAAATAAATATATATAGGTAGAAAAATGTCGGATATTTCATTTACAACATAGTGAGAAATCAGACAAGCCCTCTGAAAGGGTGAGAGGGTATTAAGACATTATCAGGGAGCAAATAAATTACTGAAATCCTGTTGGATCTTGATTGATCTCTGTGCAAAAGCCAGTAATAATGATATTGGATCCATCTTTAACTGCTGCCAACTTACTATATTTCAATCAGAAATAACAGAGCTGAACCAACATCTAACATTAGATCAGTGGAGTGAGGTTCTGTGGGAGAGCTACAAATGCAAACAAGCAAGAGAATTTATGAACTGAATGAAGCAATTATCTCTACTGAGAACAGTGGCATTAGGGAACCAATGATTTCACGTACTTGATTTTATGTACCTTCTACTGCATTGCTAAGGGAAAAGTAATCCAGTTTCACATTGAAGACAATGAGGCAATTTTTTTCATAACATCCTACATAAAACTATAAAATTTGTGATTATGGTATTTGTGGTTCCTTAAGCAATCAATTTAGCTTATGCAATTTGAGCATCAAGATGTCTAATAAGAAGTAAAACTTCTGGTTTAAGCACTAATTACTCAATAACATGTTGTACAGAACTGATTTTATTGGATGCATTAGATGTATTTTGCAGGACTTTACAAGTACTGGTATTTAACAAGTTCCCTTAAAGAGACAAAGTCTTGGTCTTTAAATTCACCCTCTTCCTTTACTCATTGGCAAAATTTCTAGCACAATATTTTTATATAAGAGTATATGAAAGGTAAAAACTGTTTTAGGAGAATGAAGGCATACTTTCTTAATAGAGCAAAATAGTTAGATTAGTTTATTAAATATACAGATTTGTGGGAGAGAAAATATATATGCATCCAACTCTGTATTTCTGGAGCGAAGCCTGCATTTTGAAAAATGTCCACTCATACCGAATAATAATAACATTACAAAAAGTAACATTGTCACACCTGTGGTGGACTAAGGAAATAAGAGAGAAGACGGTTTGTAGGGAGAGGGATATTGTTCTTTAGACCACCTGATTTTGCTAAGAAAAACAAGTAAGCTCTCAGGTGAAGAATCAGATGTGAAGGAGGACATATGTAGCTGATAGCTGTCTAAGCCACACACACCAGTGGCAGGTCTAGTCATATTTACAGGAATCCAAACCCCGTTGGTACATAGCCTAGTTTTCACAGCTACTGAAAACATTGATGGGTGCTGCCCACAGATGGCCAGGAAGTCTACTAAAAGTCCTTTATAGCAACATATTTGCTTATCTGTATTGAGTTATTTCTGTTAAACAAAATCCACTTATTGTTTGGCTCTCTTCGAGAGCAATAACAAACATTGTGAAGTTTTGATTTGCTCTCAAATTTTATGGAGAAACTATGGGCTAATCATCATGTCATATAAATTACCAAAGTGCCTTTGATTGAGCATGGGATCTACAAAGGTTGTCAGAGGCAGGATGATTTTTCCCAACACTTGACCTTGGCTTTAGAAAACATAAATCAGGATTATATATTGGTAATATGATTGCTCTGTTAAAGGTTTGGCATTTATATTCTGTACAATGAGAAAATATCAATAAATAAAAAGTTTAAAGGAGCTATTTGTCTTTGAATTTAGACAAGTTAATAAAAAAGAAGAGGCTAGAAGGTGTTCCATGATTTTTAGAAGTGTACTCTTTTGCAGTAATTAAGCATTTTGAGTGTTTAATGTTTGGATATGTGCACACATGCATGTCTACATATTGTGAAAATACATATCTTCCAAGGACTTTCATTGTTCTTAGTTTGGTTCATCATTTAACTTTCTCCCTGAGTGCACTAATTTTACCATTTCCCAGAGGGACATTTCACTTAGTTTCCTTTTGGATTAGCTGGTGCTCTGAATTTGAATTTAAAGTTTAAAGGAACCATTTGCCTTTAATAACTTTTATGTGTAGTGCTCCATTGAGTTTGGATTTTAGCACATAGAACTACTTTTCCATAAGGTGATTTTTAGTAAATCCCTGTGTGTAAAAGAAAGATAAACACACATCAGTGAGTTTGTTATTGCAATTAAATTATTGGATTTTTACATTTGAATATGTTTCAAACGTTGAAAAGCATGAAGAGACTGTTTCTCATGTTGGTCATAGACACTTTTCTAACACTCCAAAACTTGAAATAAGCCTGTCTGTTTTCTTCGATCTCAGAGAATATTAAAATGCCATGGTTTTCTAAATATATACAGTCAGTTCAGGAAAGCAATGCTTCTTCAAAGACACTGTTAAAAACCAAACTCTTAAACAGTAACCATCTCCTTAGAATCTGTACTCTTATATAAATATTTATTTATTTACTTACTCACTTAAATAAAATTCCACACCCTGCTTAATCTTCCTGTCCTCACTAACTTTGCCCCTCTCAGTTCCATTCATTTCAACTAACTGTAAGGCTCAGTGTTTGTTTAAAGCAGAGTCTAGGCACTGCTAAACACTGATCCCATGCCCATTCCAGGATTTGCAAATTCTTTCTTTAGTCATACTGTTGTTGGGTTTTTTCTCTTTCCTGTTCCAAGAATGAATTAAATACGTACATCTATAAATTTCTATAAACCAGGAGATGGCTGCACACTCTTTGAAATACCATTCTATTAGAAAGGTCTCAGTGTCCATCAAAACTAGGGAAACATTCCTCTCCTATTCACAAGATAAAACCAAGAAGCCACAAGAAACCTGGACTTAGTGCTGTTTCCCAGCCACAATGAAGGCTGAGAAAACATGCTATATATTGAATATTCCTCCTTTGATGCCTATAATTTTATTCAGCAATAGGAATTAGTATATTAAGAGGGTTAAAACATTAAGAAGGGCAGTATAGTATACATTATATTTGGGAAGGTAATACTCAGATTACCTTGACTTCTTGGTATTTGGAATGGTTGTGCAGGCAACGTTTTATTCCCACAGTTTTCTAAGTGTTTGGTAATACAATTGATAATAAGTGTATATCCAAAGCCATACTGTGGCCAAGAGTGTTTTCCACACCTTACCTGTTCATTCCCTCACACTGTCAGCATCATTATGGGCACAGCAAATGCTGTTCTGAGCTATAATTTTCATAGGAATCACAAAGTCAAGATAAATTATGCTAAGCTAGCTTTTGAAGTCATGGAACTCCTTCATTTTAACAGAAAAAAGTGGAAGAAAACCGATGATTTCACCTAAAATTCCAAAGTGTCCTCAATCTGTTTGCTACAGCTATCATGTTAGCATTTCCTCCACTTCATAGGGCAGAATGTCTGATCCTGAAGACACTCACAAGAAATAAATTATTACTTTCCCCTTTCCTACTGCCATATTTTGGAGGAATTGTTTGCCATTCTGCCGTGATGTGAGCAGTCATAAAGCCTTTCACAACACCAGGTATTGAATAGAAACCCAGAAATCTTTATTGTTCTTCCTTTCTTCCAAAAGAAAGATAATTCCACATCTTTAGCAGGCAAGTTCTCTTTTTTCCTGTTTTTGTTGTGTGGCTTGTTGTGGGGAAAAGAGATGCCACCCTTCTGTTCTTGATCATTTTCCCTTCCCATTCAGAGAAGCTGCAACTTGTGACATGGGCAAACAGTATCACACCGGTTCTTCATAGGTCCTGACTTCTGTGTGGACACTTAGGGAAGCTCTTGACTGAACTGTTTGATTTAGAAATTTTTGGAAGAAACATAAAGTGTTATCCTTTTGGAATTACATCATTTTATTGGAAGGCAATCTCTCAGAGAGTAAAATCACTTTTTCAGGTGCATGAAATGGCATATGTAACATATCCCAGAAGTGTAAAATGTAGAAGTTCAACCAATGTACCATCTTCTGTTCTCTCAATGCTCTCTAGGTGAAATTGGAATCAAAATGATCTCTGTTGTCCAGAAACGTAAATTATTTTGAGACACCATGAGACATGGTAGGAATCAGTGTAGACCGTTACTGACTTACTGGCTTCCTTACCTGCAGGCTTGCAGTATGGGTTTGCAGCCACACTCTGGTTTTCACACTGATCTACAGGAGAGGTTTTCGTAGTGCCAGTGCTGATTTAACAGTATTGGTAAGTTAAACTAAAATGTATGCTTGGAGCTTGGCTTTAGAATCATAGAATCAGAGAATCAGTAAGGTTGGAAAAGACCTCTAAGATCATTGAGTCCAACCGTCAACCCAACACTACCATGCCCACTAAACCATGTCCCTCAGTGCCTCACCTACACGTCTTTTAAATACCTCCAGGGATGGGGACTCAACCACTTCCCTGGGCAGCCTGTTCCAAGGCCTGACCACTCTTTCAGTAAAGAAATTTTTCCTAATTTCCAATCTAAACCTCCTTTGGCACAACTTGAGGCTGTTTCCTTTCGTCTTATTGCTAGTTACTTGGGAGAAGAGACCAACACCCACCTCGCTACAACCTCCTTTCAGGTAGTTGTAGAGAGCTATAAGGTCTCCCCTCAGCCTCCTCCTCTCCAGACTAAACAACCCCAGTTCCCTCAGCCGATCCTCATAAGACTTGTGCTCCAGATCCTTCACCAGCTTCGTTGCCCTTCTCTGGACACGCTCCAACACCTCAATGTCCTTCTTGTAGGGAGGGGCCCAAAACTGAACACAGTATTCGAGGTGCGGCCTCACCAGTGCCGAGTACAGGGGCACGATCACCTCCCTGCTCCTGCTGGCCATGCTATTTCTAATACAGGCCAGGATGCCGTTGGCCTTCTTGGCCACCTGGGCACACTGCCGGCTCATGTTCAGCCGGCTGTCAATCAGCACCCCCAGGCCCTTTTCCTCTGGGCAGCTTTCCAGCCACTCTTCCCCAAGCCTGTAGCGTTGCCTGGGGTTGTTGTGGCCGAAGTGCAGGACCCGGCACTTGACCTTGTTAAACCTCATACAGTTGGCCTCAGCCCATCGATCCAGCCTGTCCAGGTCCCTCTGCAGAGCCTTCCTACCCTCCAGCAGATCAACACTCCCACCCAACTTGGTGTCATCTGCAAACTTACTGAGGGAGCACTCAATCCCCTCATCCAGATCGTTGATAAAGATATTGAACAGGACCAGCCCCAAAACTGAGTCCTGGGGAACACCGCTCGTGACCGGCCACCAACTGGATTTAACTCTGTTGACCACAACTCTCTGGGCTTGGCCGTCCAGCCAGTTTTTTACCCAGAGAAGAGTGTACTTGTCTAAGCCGTGAGCCGCCAGCTTCTCCAGGAGAATGCCGTGGGAGACAGTGTCAAAGGCTTTACTGAAGTCCAGGTAGACCATATCCACAGCCTTTCCCTCATCCACGAAGTGGGTCACCTGGTCATAGAAGGAGATCAGGTTGGTCAAGCAGGACCTGCCTTCCATGAACCCGTGCTGGCTGGGCCTGATCCCCTGGTTGTCCCGCACATGCCTTGTGAGCATCAAGATGAACCGCTCCATAATTTTCCCTGGCACCAAGGTCAGGCTGACCAGCCTGTAGTTCCCCAGATCCTCCTTCCGGCCCTTCTTATAGATAGGCGTCACATTGGCAAGCTTCCAGTTGTCCGGGACCTCCCCTGTTAACCAGAACTGCTGGTAAATGATGGAGAGTGGCTGGCAAGCTCCTCTGCTAGCTCCCTCAGTACTCTCGGGTGGATCCCATCTGGCCCCATAGACTTGTGAATGTCCAGGCGGCGTAGCAGGTCGTTAACTGCTTCCTCTTGGATTATGGGGGGTTTATCCTGCTCGCTGTCCCTGTCTTCCAGCTCAGGGGGCTGAGGACCCTGAGGATAACTGCTCTGACTATTAAACACTGAGGCAAAGAAGGCGTACCTCTGCCTTATCCTCATCCTTGGTGGCAACGTTCCCCCCCCCACATCCAATAAAGGATGGAAATTCTCCTTGGCTCTCCTTTTGTCATTAATATACTTGTAAAAACATTTTTGTTGTCTCTCACGACAGTGGCCAGGTTGAGTTCTAGCTGGGCTTTTGCCTTTCTAATTTCCTCTCTGCACGACCTAACGAGATCCCTGTACTCTTCTTGAGTTGCCTGCCCCTTCTTCCAAAGATGGTAAACTCCTTTTTTTCCTGAATCCCAGCAAAAGCTCCCTAGTCAGCCAGGCCGGTCATCTTCCCCGCCCATTCTTCTTACGGCACATGGGGACTGCCTGCTCCTGCGCCTTTAAGACTTCCTTCTTGAAGAACGTCCAGCCTTTCTGGACCCCTTTGCCCTTCAGGACTGTTTCCCAAGGGACTCTCTCGACCAGTGTCCTGAGCAGGCCAAAGTCTGCCCTCCATGGTAGTGGTTTTGCTGACCCCCTCCTTACTTCACCAAGAATCAAGAATTCTATCATTTCATGGTCACTAAGCCCAAGCCAGCCTCTGACCACCAGTCTTTCTCTGTTTGTGAACAGTAGGTCAAGTGAGGCACCTCCCCTGGTAGGCTCACTTACCAGCTGCATCAGGAAGTTATCCTCCACACACTCCAGGAACCTCCTCGACTGTTTCCTCTCTGCCGTGTGGTATTTCCAGCAGACGTCTGGAAAGTTGAAGTCGCCCACGAGAACAAGGGCTAGCGACTGTGAGACTTCTGCCAGCCTCTTGTAGAATATTTCGTCTGCCTCCTCGTCCTGGCTAGGTGGTCTATAACAGACTCCCAGCAGGATATCTGCCTTGTTGGCCTTCCCCTTCATCCTTACCCACAAGCACTCGACCTCGTCATCACTACCATCGAGCTCTAGACAGCCAAAGCACTCCCTAACATACAGGGCTACCCCACCGCCTCTCCTTCCTTGCCTGTCCCTTCTGAAGAGCTTATAGCCATCCATTGCAGCACTCCAATCATGAGGCTCATCCCACCATGCAAAATTGTGCAGTTCAGGAAAATAACGTCAGACCGTACAACTTCTTTCAAGGTAAAGAGAATGGAATGAGGAAGAGAAAGCTGCCAATATCATGAAGAGAGTTAAATTGTAACTGGCTGATGTTCAACTGTAACTGAACATATTTTGTGCAAGTCATTACTCACAGTGGGATGTGCTGCAGCTTTCTGTAGCAGTTTTTCCTGCTACCTATAAACTCATTTTCTGGATTCATACCTCCCTACTGAAACTGATCTCAGCATTATTTAATTTCAGTCATTTTAGATGACAGAGACAGAAAAACTGGAAAATTACTGTGAAACATTAGGATTTACCTCCTTACCTTATGAGGGATGAGGATTTTGCCTCCTTCCCCAGATTTTCTGGTCTCTGAAGCTAACATTTTAAAACCATAAGGATACAAAAAAGTCCTGTTGATGCTCGTGGTAATGAAATGACCATTTTAGTCACTGAGATGTTTAGGACACTGTTCCCTGGAGAAAAAGAATGAATGCGTTGAGAGTAAATAAACATTTCAGAATTTTTCCTACCTATCAGAGAATTTATATAATTTTAAAATGCAGCATTATTTAAGATGTGATAAACCCCACGGAGTAAGTCTTGGGTAGTGGAGATTTGAAGGAAATCTTTTTTGAAAAATAAGGACTCTTTCCTTGACAACATCACTGCTTCTTTCAGTGTCTTACACTTTGGCAGTTGGAAATCTGGACTGCACTCTAACCTTGGTGTTCAGCAGAATCTGGTGGTTATCTAGGAAGAACAGTTTGCTAAAAGAGAATATCTGGCTTTGGAACTGTGGTTTTATGCCACATAACAAAGAAGGGCAATATTGGTCCTCTCATTCCCTGCTTCCAGTTCTCGTCAATTCAGTTCATCATCTATGTAAAACTCAAAGAACTTCCCTGTGTTTAAAGAATGTATATTACACAGAAATTATTAAAAACCTATTAAAACTATCTTTGCGCTTCTCAAATAATGTAGTCAAATGAAACCGAGCTATCGTAATAACAATCTTCACACAAAACCAGTGGAAAAATTCCATTAGCCCTCTCAAGAGAAAAGATTACGCTAGGAGGCATAGTGTTGTAAGATATTTTAAAATAAAATGGGATAGTGGGTCTTGCAGACTCAGAAACTCACTTGTTTTATCTGAACTGGTTCATACCTCCCAAGTGTTCTTTCAACATATCGTCAATAATCTCAGATATTTATGATAATTTCCTATATGTTATATTCTTCTGTTCCACTCTTTGTCCAGGTAAGTACAATAAATTTAAAGGACTTTTAAAAACACCTCTGTGGTAATCTCTGCTAATGCTTCTGAACAAAATTCACCTCTAAAATACAATGCATCAGCTCTTTAAGGGTATTAAGGCTATATAAGGTTATTAAGTGATACTAATTTTAAGAAAATAAATATCTAGAGAAAAAGCACAGGAAATTTATCTACTACAGTTAATAATGCAATTGAAAATTAAGCAGGGGACACCTGTATTACTCTAATCAATCCTTAAAATAAAGGGAGAAGAAAATTTGAAGAAACAGATAAATAACACAAATCAAGATCAATCTTATGAATCTTTAATTAAAAGAATATCTATTCCTGGTCTTATCTCTCAGCACTAAATAAAAAGTAAATAAAATCGATTAGATTTGTTTTTCTTTGCAGGACTCTTTGCTAAGTAATTCTCTGCCTTTAAAATTTATCTGATTCACACAGCAGCAAGCTGATCCAAAAATTAATGTTAGAGGCCAGATTTAATGAAATTTTGCTTTTAGCTTAGCTCATTCCCCACTCCAGGATCCTGAGCTACACCTGTATTTCTCTGATTCCCAAATTTAATATAACAAGGAAGATGAATTGGAAAACTGCTTTTACTTTTCACATCCTTTTCATATACTACCGGATATGATCCTTTTGGGTTTTTTTGACACCATCATTCATCAGCATGAAATTGTCATCAACAACAGTAGAGACATTTGAGGCCTAGCATATTGTTCTATAAAGTACACTGGATCTTTTTGTCTTTCAGTGGCACCCATGAGACCCCAAAAAGCCAAACAACGGAGGATAATTTTTTTTGGTAGCATCTGGCTTCTTGGCTGACTCCCCAGATAATATTGGCAGCTTTGCATTTGCTTTCAGAGCTGTCATGTAGTTCAGTTCCTGATAGGCTGTTAGCATTACTGTGCCCTTTTAGATGTGATCCTTTGACTCACCCTTGTTTCAAACACATTTTATCGGTAGCTTAAAAAAAATTCAACAAAAATGCATTCAAGAGCACATGAAGGAACAGTCCAAGTTGCTATTTGTACAAATAAAACTTTTCAGTTTCTTAAAATACAAATGTGAATGTGAAATAAACTCATCTTTTCAAGCTGTGTGGCTTCATTTTGACATTAGAAATCAAGTTTCAAAATATCTGCAAAATCACAGATTGAAGATGGCCCTATGTTATTTACATCAAAGATTTAGGAAATGACATGAAGAAGAATCCCATGGTAGACCAAAGGAAACCCACTAAGTCAATCACATGTCCAATTTCTTCCAAGTTCATGCATAAGTTGGATCAAAATCATACTTCACTATCCCCTGGGCAAAGGCTTGGCACTTAGCTGAGGCCCTACTCAGGGCCCCTGGAGGGCCTCCTTCTCTGCTGAAACCACGGAATCTGGAATGAATCCAGGCAGTGCCACTTTGATGGAAGCATATTCGCTGAGAGTCTGTGATCACATCATAAACACAATAGTCTGTGAATGCCAGCATACCAGAATGTTGTTGGAAAGAAACATATGGGTGGAAATATTAATTCACTAATGTAAAAGTCTACTGCTCTGACACTTTCAGAATAAACTAATTCTCTTTTTAGTGGTTGGTCATTCCATTTTTTATTTGTTTTACAGTATATATATGTGAAGAATCTTGGAGGAATAATTTCTTTACCAAAAATGGGTTGGAGGAAACTCATGGAATCAAATAATTGCAGTGTATTCTCCAGGTTCCACCAAATTAACAAAAAACAAATAAATCTAAAAATGTTTCATGTCAATATATTTGAATTAAATGTTTCCTGTTTTCCCTTTTATTGTTTTGAAATTAGATAACAATTTAACTTTTTATGCAGTACAATTAAATAGTTAAAACTGCAAAACCTTAAACTGAAAATATCTTGGAAAGGAAATAAAACATTAGTTAGAATTTCCAATGTATTCACAATTCTAATCAAAAGTAGTTTGTTTGAGTGAGGTGGAGTTGCTAATAGGTAGTGTCCAAAAAGGGAGAGGCTTCCAAAATTTTATGGTTTTAAGATCAGGACACATTATTGTTAACTGGTAGCTCAGTTCCACTGTTTTGCACAAATATGACTGAAGCCTTGGCACTGCTTAATTTTCTTTCTTTCATTCTTAGCCATTTTTTAAAAAAATCTTAATGAACACTAGCAACTGTGTAATGGTCTCTGTTCTCATTTCAGCATCTGGCCTACAATTCTGCCTTAGTGTTGGGGGAATACATTCAACAGAAGGAAATTATTTCTTCTCCTCTCACTCTTCAGCAGTCCACCGGCCCTATTTAAAAAGATTTGGGGTTATCAAAAACTAAATTTGAAATTTTGTTCTTAATAATTCTCTATCCCAATCCATTTATTTAAATTGATTGACTGATACCTTGTAAATTTGAAAATTCACTTGCTGCGTTTGGATTTTCACTGAGTTTGTGCTCAGGTAAGATCAGGTGATACTTCACTTATATCCCAAGATAATGATTATGTGCTTTTAACAATATTTTTTCTCTAGCTCTTTGGAAACCTGTCAGTAATTTACCTTGCTAAACTTTGCTTTGTTTTATGGCCTAATATTAACCAAACGTGAAGTGAAACTAACATTGACATAATCCAGCAGGCTGCACCTCTAGAATTTGTCTTATAGCTACAATTGGTAAAATACAGCTCCACACTTTACATATCAACAATTTTGCTCTTGAGTGAAAAAGATACAAAAGCTGCTCCTTCATGCAAGCTGGGCCTGAGGCTCTGGAACAACCTAGGCTTTGACTGCAAAGCACTTTGGGACTGACTTATTTTCTGAAGGAAGTTCTGCAAAGATTTGAGTTGGTTCTCAGTGTAACTGTCTGCTATGACTTTTACTGACTTAGCTAAAATATAAAAGCAGTATGTGATATTCTAAAAAAACCCAACATTAAAACTGAGTATTTATTCATATAAACTTCCTAATCATCTGCTGGTTAAAGTTGCTGAGATTACTTTGAGTAATTACTGAAGTAATCACCATTAAACAAATATACCCTTGGAGAGAATATGTTGATGAGGTCATTAGCCAGTTTTTATCAAAGATAACTTTGCTGGAGTCCAGTCAAACCCTTGAGTCAAACCCTGTTTGACCCTTGAGAATAAAGAATATGAAAAACATCAGGTGAAGTTGGCAAGAATTGAAGTTTGAAGTCTTTATCTTGTTTTCGTTTGGAAGGGACACCTGCTTTTTTAATTCTCTTTAATTAGGTCCTTAAAAATAAACACCAAACAGCCACCAAATTCATTAATAAGTTCTCTTGGGGCTGAAAACAGTGTTATTCAATAGTTGTTTCACTTGTCTACCTAGTGCCAGGTCTTCACTTAAAAATTTAAAATGAAAGTGAAATTATTGAGCCCTAAAATGAAGTTTCTTGGAGCACTCATTTTGATTCGTGTCTTAAAGTGAGCCTGGAAACTTAATTTCTTGGATGACCTGCAAAAAGTCTAACCTCAAAACACCTTACAAAGAAGGTAAGGTGTAGATGGAAAGAAACTATCTCAGTGTCTTCCAGTTTTCAAGATTAATATAAATTAACATTTATTTATCTATCTTTATATTTAATTCAAAGCCTATTACCTATCAATCTGGAGTTTGATTAGTGTCTGCATGCCTATTTTAATTAAAGGATTAAATTACAGAGCATTATTTATTCTCATAAATTGCGACAGCCAATGCAAACCTAAATGCATAATCAGAGGTAAAAGACAGGTGGAATACATTTCTCAGTGCCTCCCTGAAACTCCCATTCCTCAACTAGTAATACAGGCTGGATAAACTAGAAAAATGTTCAGATCTCCTTTTATTTCCATCTTGTTTATTTTTGTTTCTGCTCACCAGATTGTTTGCAATACCACAAGAGTTCACCAGTGAAAAGTCAGTGCTTGATAAATGTTATCCCCATGAATTCTGAGATGCCACAGTGTGTTCCTCTTTTTAAAAAAGTTCTTTTTTTTTACTAAGCTACTGTGACTCAGCTACCTTTGATAAATGTTAACTTTTTAATGGAGACCACCATCTCTGCATGTATATGTGTGCTATATACAAGCAGAACACCTAATTGTAGTATTTAATTAATACATAAAGATGTCAAGGCTAATATTCTAAAGTATGTATTTATCATTAGCATAACTGATCATTTTTCATTCCACTTAGGAAACAAAATACATGTATAATGTCTTCTAGCATTAAATATAATTTAGAAGTTTTGTGCAATGAAAAAAAAAAGGGTCCGCAGTACTCGTAAAGCTCAAGGGACAATTTGGGTGTAAACTTTCCCAGATGCACTGAAGCAAAAAGGGCATTCAGAAAACTAATATATATCAACCTGTAGAGTGGCACTGGATATAATGTATTTTCAGAGAAACCATCAGCCTTTTCTTCCTTATTGACTCATCTTCAATGCCAGCTTTCAACCCCGAGATTTTTGCAGCTGTGTTATTAAATCCTGAGTATAGGAGTTTAATATGGAAATATTAACAGATATTAACCACAGTGTTGCTGGTGGGTGATGCTCTATTATACATGAAAAGAAACATCTGAGACAAGGAAAGTTGTGGTATCAACCACTTACAGTACAGCCTAACTGCATAAAATGAAATGAAAAATCTTTGAAGATGGAATAAAAAGCCACAATATTGAATACTAAAAAGTTCTTCTCGCAGGCTACAGAAGTAATGCAGGCTGAACATTGCTAGCAAACAGCAGGAGACTGCCAAGACTAAGGTGCCTAAGGGCCAGAAAAGCTTAGTTATAACTCTATCCAGATTAGCTCCACAAGATTTGTGTAAGTGACATCCATAAAATGTATTGCAAAAACTATTGGAAAACAATGAAGATCATCAGTTTAAGAAGTAAGGAAAAGCTGCACATTGTTTCCTTTGTGTCATATTTATTTACTTCAGGATTATGTATCCACTCTCTTGCTTGCTTTTGTTTTGCTCTTTATTCTGTTAAAATATGTGTACATACATCTATGGGAGGGTTTGTGCTGCCTGGAAACTACACTGGAACCAAATCTACCTTGACTGGGAATTGCGGGGATCTTGCTTTCAGCTGCAGTCTGGTAATGTACATTGTTTGGCTCCAAAAATTCTGAGATACAGATATATATGGAAATGTTACAGATATATATGGAAATGTTTTATGAGTTACAGAGTTCTCTATTCCTCCAAAATGCTGCCTTCTTAGTCTTTAACTTTGAATATAATCATTCTATGGAAACTCAAGGTAAATGCTTCTCAGAATTCACATATACTTGTTCACATTCTACTTGTTCACTGAAGTGCTGCAATACAATATTCTTAATGCAGTCCATTGGTTAAGCTATTGGTTTGATTTTTTTTCACAGCTATGTCAGTAAGGTACACTTCTAGTAAAATATAAAGCTTCCATGAGAAAAGAATAGGACCCTTAGGTATTCATAATTGTTGAGACTATCCTCCGGGTTTTTTATTCCTATTTTTCTAGTTCACATTAATAATTTTGGTAAAAAATCTGTACAAAGGATTTTACGAACTACTTGTGCATTCTTCTAGCAACTAAGTTTTTGCATGCGAAAATTTTCAGAGCTTGGCATGATAGTTCAGATATTGAACTATCTTATTGATATTGAACAGACTTATTGATATGCCTGGTCTGCAAATGCAGGAGAAACATTTGCAACCAAACACAACATTCTGCAGAAGAATACATATGGTCCCTGTAGAAACATATGCAATGTCTTCTGTGCGTTGTGGCTTTATAATAGCACGTCTTTGAGGAATTATTTATAGTGAAACAACAAATATGAGAAAAGATCCCTAAATTGTCCATGTAAAAGTTTGCATTTCTTCTATTATTCATGGTAGCTTAATAATAATTTTGGCCTGAACTAGAAGGTAATATTCTTCAAGATAAATTTTAGCTTAATGATCACTAAAATTTCCTTTTTTAAATGAAGCAAGTTTTGTGGGAAAGGTAAAATTTTATAGACTAAATAACAAGCAAACAAGCCATTTTCAAGTCTTCAAGCTAAGTAGATGTGGGAGACAATTACTTGGAATTTAATTTCATTATGTTAATCTGATAAATGAAGGGAAATTTGAATGAATTATTATTTTAATGATGCCTCTGCTATTATTACTTTTTATTATCCACATCCTTATCAAGACAGTTTTCAAGGTCTGTTGACAGGAGCAACATCAATTATGTTCTTCCAATGTATTAACGAACCATGAACCATGTACAATACTAATGTGTAAGAAGAAACTAATGAACCTTTCTGTTGGCTCCCAGTTATGCTCAAGAATTCTTTCATGGACACTCTGAATTTATATTAACATTAGAAATGAACAAACATTACAATAAATAAAAAAAAGTTCAAGCAATGATTATATTTTTTCCTATGAACTTATCAAAACATCTTATTATTTCTTTCATGCTGTTCCTCCTTCTGTATTCAAAAGGATAATTCATGATCTTCTCTCCAATCTCTACTTTAATAATTGAATTTAGAATGCTGCCCACAAAACATTGATAATAGTTAAACCATCAAGTATTTTATGGGTTACTACCTCTTCAATATTCCCCTGTATTGGCATTTGTGCCTTATCTCATCTCCTAAGATGCTTTAGAAAGCAGGAAGGGTCTTTTTTTCTGTACTGGTGAGTATCTGGCATGATACTGTTCCCAATCCATAAACTGAGCTCTGAGATACTATGCAATAATAACCACAATAACAGGGAGAAGAATGAATACACCTCTTAAGGCTATCATATAACAGTGCTAAGCTAAGCACGATCCAGAAAGAGTTAAACTGATAAAAATCTGACTAGACCACGTTTGTGAATCACAATTCTTTCCTGGTGTTCTTTCCCAGTCGGTATTCTTCAACGATATCATCGCATCCGTTTGGCTGAGCTGTAGGTTCAATTAGCCACAAATGGAAGTTTAACTATTCACACATTCACTTCCTGTAAATAATTTTAAGAGCCAGAGAAGGAAGCAGTAAAGTTTTCATTTAGTTTATTATGAGTGAACATTTTTTTTCAAAAATAGGAGATTTAAAATTAAATGTTGGAGAAGAGGTTTACCAAAAAATTTAACCAATCAGATTTGACCAAGGAATTGGACTGAAAAAGTCAAATTCATTCAATTTCAGAGCTGAAAACCAACTAGCATCCCAGATGGTCATTTGCACTGCTGATTACATCTTAATTTTAAGCATGGAATATTGTCAGATGTGAGAATATTGTTTTATTTTCCTTAATTGATAAGAAATATAAAGACTGTCTTCACCATGTACTAAAGGGATGAGCATAAGAGCAGTGATGTTGAGTCCCAGAGTCCTATTTCTGGTTAGCCAGAGGTCTGAGGAATCTAATATGCTTTTAGAACCTAATTGCCTCACTCCAGTCTTTGGCCTAGCAGAGGAAATGTGTTGATGCAGTACAAATATGAAGCAAGTGCTTATCAGTCTATGAGATCCAGACTACATTACAGCTTGTAGACTTTCACTTTTACAAAACTGTAAATGTACCAGAAATCAGAAGGTGAAAGGAAGAGGCTTTACTCAATTCTGATACTGAAATAGCTCTAAACTATCATATTTATTCTAATGTTAATTAAGCAACACACATTGAGGCACTGTCAGGAGATTAATGGATGTCTGGGACAAGCTGATAGCTCAAAGCTGTGCTTTGGGCTATAAACCCCAGCCAATGATTAATCCCCAGGAAATGCCCTAGGCTGAGGTTAACATAAATTTTAGAGAAATTAACTGAGAATTGAAGAAAAGTCTTAACCATATGTGATGTTATACCTTAATAGAAGCAATTGCAATTCTTCCATCCACACTTTTTGTAAGCCCTAATACCCTTCTTTCAGACAATAAGACCCTGATATCCAGCATCCACTGTAACTTCTTACATTACACAAAAGTGATATATAGTACCTCCTTCAACACACAAAGCCTCTCAGGTTTAAAAAAAGTTAGTACTTCATCTCCAGATTAAGTATGTGATCATTCATTCCATACACAGTTGAAGACCTGTTCCTGGTGTACATTAACACATTGATCTCAACTGCTAAGAACTCAGGGTTGAGGTCCTACATGGTAACCTGCCGTTTTCATTTCACACTTGCAGAGTCAATTTCTATCAATTTCTGCCTGGCCATTTTTTTTGGAGTTTGTTCAGATAACTGAGAGAACACCAAGCTTTGTAGCTCTATTCACACTAGGTTGCAACAGATTTCCATGAAGCCTCATTGGGTGTCTGCATACAATAACATTATTGGAAGAAGAAAACATTACCCTGTGGAAGTCAGAATATGAAAAACCACTCCCTCCATTGTTTACAGTGTGCCTCGATAAATTAACATGAAAGCAGCTTTTGTGTGAATACTGAAAAGTGCAATTAAAAAATATATATGTATTGACCCCATTAACAGATTTTCTCTGGACAGTTTAAGACTAATTTTCTATGAACTTATATAGTCATAAACAGAAATGGGAAGCTGGTAATTTAGAACAATGCAAAAAAGAGGAGGCATGAGGGAAACCAATACGAATTCAAATCTAAGGAAAAGACCCTCAGAAATTGCTTTTGTGGGATTTTCCAAGGGAAGTTTTCAAAAATCTTTATCAAAGAGATTAAAAGAAAAGTAAAGAAAGAAAATTCTGTGGCATGTTAGGCTTTAATGCATATTCCTTGTTTTCCTCATACACGGCAAATCTGCCTCCAGCTCAGGCACCTGTGTAATCAAGACACTGTTAAATTTCTTTGAACTCCTCTAATTTGAGTTTCATGCATCACATTTGTTTAAAATGTTTAATAACTTATTCACTAATTGCTTGTTTAAACCCACTCTGGCTGCCAAGCATTCTGTTATAACTGATAAAATATAGATCACTCTGCATATTTATGTGTGATTTGTGTGCAAGTGACATTTATGATTAACGCAAACTTAATTTGGTAGTGGAATCAAATAAGAAATGTCTCTGTGTATTCTACTGGAATGATTAGCAGAGGTCATTAATCAAGAACTCCCTTTTGTTCTTAATTTTATGCCACATGAATGAGTAAAGATACAAAAGAACTGAGTATTTCATCAATCTCTGGCTTTCTTTATGTGAAATATTCAATTCTCTCATAAGAAACTTCCACATCTTTAATGTTTTTAATGACTTCTCTTTTGTGTGTGGCCCCCTTTGTGAGTGAGGTCTGCATATCATTCAGGAAAAAATATTTCTGGAGTACACAGTCATGAATTTGACTCCAAATGGCTTTTTCAAATTGGTGTTATAGAGTCACGTCTGAATGATGATCAAGGCCCAAGTTGGATCAAGCTCAAACGTCTTCTTTTTTTTAAGTCTGCAAAGGCCACAGCTTAACTGAAGAAAGAATTTTATTTTGGGATTGTTTGGGGTTTTTTTTCCTTAATTTGTTAGCTACCTAGTCCATATTTGGTGTCAAAACTTTGATATACAGCAGCTAAGGATGATCCAACAACATACACAGGTGAAGCAACAGGTTGAGAAGTAAAGCCTACTTTTAAAAATCAATCCTTAGTTGAATTAAAAGAGCATATGATGGTACTGTAAAATAACCTCCTAATAATATCAAGCAATATCTCCAGAAATAAAAAAAATAAAGATAATTAACTACTTCTTACAATGTATTAAAATGTGTTATATCTGAGTTAAAAACATGAAGATAAAAAGGCTTTTAACTCCAGGCCACTGTCACTAACAAGACAGAGATGAGCAATGAGTGGATGGGTAATGAATTTCTGCTCACCGCTCTTTTGTGTGAGGTTAAGGTTAGCTGGTATAAAAATTATGTCCCAGTGGGAGTATATCAACATAGCAAAACATACCACCATGACTGACAGATACACACCAGGTTTAAGTATGCCCAAAAGAGCGTTATAGAAGAGAAGAGGTACCACTTTTTCTCCAGGACTACAGCAGGCACCCCGAAAACCAAAGATTTTTTTTGTGTCTTAAATGAGGCTCATCAGGGCACATCAAAGCAACAGGAATATTTTCACAACCTTATCTACAAGCACAACCCCCAATTCCTACCCTCCCATGTAATTTTGCGTGGAAGCCACTGATTTAACACAGGTTTCACTTAGGGTAGAACTCACAAAAGCAAATGGTACAGAATTCTTTAAGCTGTTACAAACTGAATTGCAAAGCTAGAAATCTGTACATTTACTAAACTTACAATTAAACAGTTGTCAAAAACTGAGCAGGTTTTATGTTTGCAAATTTATACAGTCACAAGTAGAAAATAACAAAACATCTGCAGTTGTCAGAAAGAGCGAATATAAGGCAAACAAACTAATGAGCCGCACCATTCACATTTGAAGAGTGCATTGCAAGTTTGTATAGATAAATAAATAAACCACTACATCTAATTATTATTGTTAAACTGTTAAAGCAATATCTACCAGTTAAGATTGTAATTCTTTTTTTTTTATGTCACTCAGAGCGAGAGGGGTTTTTTTTGCCCTACAAACTACAAAAAACTTGTTGAAGACTACACAGAAAATCAGTCATAAATCTTTATCTACTATCTATATTGCTTGACTCAAGATATACAATGTGGTAAAGTGCAGTAAACTAAGTAGTGTAAAGCTCTCTATAGACTATTCTACAAAGCCAAGAGTTTAACTGGGGCATATATAACCCAGCTAACTTGAGTAACTCACTGTTACAGTGCAAAGTTCAGCGTAGACAAAGCAGAGGCACTCCTTACTAGCCAATTTTCCTCTTTGCCTAGTTTAAGCAAAAATACGTATTCTTTCCCTGATATCATAAAAGGTAAAATCAGAAGCAACTTCTATAAATCTATCTTGCATTCTTTAAATTGGGTAACTGTACACATTAAATTACGTTGACATAAACAGTTATCTTCTTGACGAGAATATAGAGGCATGTAAAGTTTTTACCTTTAATGTTCCTTAATATGGTTTTACAGATGTGGTTCATACAGCAGTTTCAGAGATTCTCTGATTTCAGATCCTCTTGTTTCTGCAGAGTTCATAAAAAAACAGTGAATGGTCAATTGCAGGTTCTGCACCTTAGAAAATACAAAAAAGAAAGCACTAATATTTGCTGATCAGTTCACTTTTTTAATGAAGTTATCTGTTATATTTTCTAGTACCTATCTTTTAAAAGGCCTTTCTGTTTTAAGAATTTTTTTCATTTTTTAAGTCTGCTCATATTTCTAACATTGTTTTGAGGGACTAATGGAGAACTTGATTCTTAACTGTTGTACTTCACATCTTTACTGATGTAGCAGAGGCTTGCAATAAAATCTTACAACTTTTGTTAAGACTGACGTCCATTATTTGCCAGAAAAATTCATCTCTCTAGTAGCCTTGAGAAAGAAAAAAGGGAAGCACAAAACATACTCTTCTTCACAGCAGTATTGTCTGATTCTCAGTTGTGGCTTCTCTGATTGTTTCCCAAGGCAATAGGCACCCAAAGTATTTTCCACTAGAAGAAATGTACTGCCCATTACTTAAATGACAGTGCTTTTACCTAGTTTGAACATGAGAATCTTGTACAAGATTTCCTGTGGAGAAAAATAGGGTTTTGGAACTGATATTGATTCTTCTCTGAGTTCACAGTTTTAACCACACACAAAAAGCAAATGTCAAATGACCGAGGCAAGAAAATTGCAAAGATTGTTAACCAAGGTCATTTTCTTAGTGGGTGCAAAGCAGTAAGCCACCTTGAACAGGAATGTATTGAGCATAAGAGCTCCATAAACTTAACTTCCAGGAACTCTACTAAGTTTGGTGTTCACCTTGAAAATCAGTTACAGGATACTGCTTTTTGACCTGACATCATCACCTGTTAATTTCAAGAAAAAACAACAGCAGCAAACAAACAAACAAACAACTGAGATTCTGCTAAGAATGAAGGTAAATATCCATGACTGAATTAAAATAAATCACTACAAATATATGCCAGTTCTGCCTGAAAAAGTCACTGAATGTTTCTGGTCAATCCTCCATAACGTTTTGTACAGATTAGTTTACCCTAGATGAAAGTCACTTCCAATCTATGAGCATGAGACCTTTTTCTGTGGATGCAGCCTTAAAGCAGCAGGACAGACAGGTAGAAACCGAACAGTCAGATTCCAAGAAAAGAAATGCAGATGAGCTGAGGAATTAAGTACAACCCCAAGCCTGGGAGTGAGCTGCAAGCCCAGATGTCCATTCAAATCTTTAGGTGTGTTTATTAATCTTACAGGGCCTTGGCTCAAAGATTTTCATTCGTTTTTTTCATAAGCATTATAGGATAAGAGTGAAGATGCATACTTTTCTCTGGGTCTCCTCAGCAACCTTACCACAGAGCAGCTGCTCAGCTCTGTAATGCTGCAATTCACCCCAGTTTTACAGTAAAGGAGCTTTGACAATTTGCTTTGATAAAGTAAATGTATAACAACCACAAGTGAGTAAAATAGGTTATATTACTCCCTAGGTAACAGTCATAGAATCATAGAATCATAGAATCATAGAATCATTTAGGTTGGAAAAGACCTCTAAGATCATCAAGTCCAACCGTTAACCTAACACTGCCAAGTCCACCACTAAACCATGTCCCTAAGCACCACATCTACACCTCTTTTTAAATACTTCCAGGGATGGTGACTCAACCACTTCCCTGGGCAGCCTGTTCCAAGGCCTGACAACCCTTTCGGTAAAGAAATTTTTCCTAATGTCCAATCTAAACCTCCCTTGGCGCAACTTGAGGCCATTTCCTCTCGTCCTATTGCTTGTTACTTGGCAAAAAAAGAGACCGACACCCACCTCGCTACAACCTCCTTTCAGGTAGTCATAGAGAGCTATAAGGTCTCCCCTCAGCCTCCTCTTCTCCAGGCTAAACAACCCCAGTTCCCTCAGCCGATCCTCATAAGACTTGTGCTCCAGACCCTTCACCAGCTTCGTTGCCCTCCTCTGGACACGCTCCAGCACCTCAATGTCCTTCTTGTAGTGAGGGGCCCAAAACTGAACACAGTATTCGAGGTGCGGCCTCACCAGTGCTGAGTACAGGGGCACGATCACCTCCTTACTCCTGCTGGCCATACTGTTTCTGATACAAGCCAGGATGTTATTGGCCTTCTTGGCCACCTGAGCACATTGCTGGCTCATATTCAGCCAGCTGTCGGCCAACACCCCCACGTCCTTTTCCACCAGGCAGCTTTCCAGCCACTCTTCCCGAAGCCTGTAGCGTTGCATGGGGTTGTTGTGACCCAAGTGCAGAACCCGGCACTTGGCCTTGTTGAACCTCATAAAATTGGCCTCGGCCCATCAATCCAGCCTGTCCAGATCCCTCTGTAGAGCTTTTCTACCTTCAAGCAGATTGACACTTTGTCATCTGCAAACTCACTGAGGGTGCATTCGATCCCCTCGTCCAGATCGTTGATAAATATATTAAACAGAACTGGCCCCAATACTGAGCCCTGGAGAACACCACTTGTGACCGGCCGCCAACTGGATTTAACTCTATTCACCACAACTCTTTGGGCCTGGCCACCCAGCCAGTTTTTTACCCAGCAAAGAGTATGCCCGTCCAAGCCATGAGCAGCCAGTTTCTCCAGGAGAATGCTGTGGGAAACGGTGTCAAAGGCTTTACTAAAGTGTAGGTAGACAACATCCATAGTCTTTCCCTCGTCCACTAAGTGTGTCACCTCGTCATAGAAGATCAGGTTAGTCAAACAGGACCTGCCTTTCATAAACCCATGCTGACTGTTGAAGAACTTTTTATTGAGTTCAGTTTCTCAAGGTCATGGTAACTGAAGAGTTTATGTTTTCTGTACAGGGTCTGTCCTTTTTATTGTATGTGCGTATAATCTCAAGCCTAATCAGACCTTATGCCGGAAAAGAGTCTCCAGAGAGTGCTAAAAAAAGGTGCTATCTCAAAAATTAGAAACGCTGTTAATAGTAAAAATCTCTCTTAATGAGATAACACAGGAATGAACTCCAGAATGCATATTGCATATGCAGTTAAGTTTCTTCTTTGGCACTTACTAACTTCTTCTTGGGCTCAAATATCTAATATTCCCTACACAGCAACAGTCCAGTCCAAGACTCAGTTCCTTTAAGAATTTTAAGCTAATATGCAGTAACAGTATGAGTATTTCCTTCCCTAAGTCCCCTCTTTTCTTCATTAGTATGAATACTTCCCTTGCTGATCGTGTCACTTTGTAAGTATTCATTACCTATTGATTGTGCAGTGTAGAGTGCATGGATGGACTGCTAAGCCTACACAGAGGCTTGTTCATTTCAATGAGTTTCTGACATGTCGTGCTGCAGGATTTCTTAACTGAATATTGACAAGCTCTGGCAGATTTTCCTTTTTATGGACCAAATATCATACTCCGTGTTTGTTTTGCCTGATTTTCTGCAATTTATTGTGTCTCCTTATTTTTTATTTTTTATTTAGCATGTGTGTATCCATATGACATCAATATAAATCAGATTAAAATTAGATTAAAATTAGGTAACATGATATAATTAATATAGTTTTTATAGATATCTATCTATATTTATCAATTATATAAGCAGTGTGTGTGTCTACATATGTGTATATGTATGTGATATATGTGCATGTATATGTGTATATACATATATGTGATTGGCATGCATTACCAGTGGGTCAGTTCCAAGGCTTCCAGGCACCTTTTTGAGGTCGACAGAGACCCTGTCTCTGGTACAGGAAGGCCTGAGTAGGATCCCCCCACCATGACATGTTGGAGTTTGTGGTAAAGGAGTGGAGGTGAAGCCATTGCTACAGAAGATTTCTAGTCCCTATTTACTGTCAGGGCTTAGTAGCAACTGGCTGCTCCCTGGGGGCCAGGAACGGGGACTGTGGGGGTCCCCCCAGGGGTGGTAGGGCAGGGCCTGGCAGCCTGTCCCATCCCACCACCCCAGCCAGGGAGCAGGACAGCCAGGGGGGCTCTGGGGGTAGCCGAAGCCCTGGGCATCAGGCACGTCCCTGGGGATGGGACAGGACTAGTCCAGGCTGGGACATGGGCCCAAGGGTGGGCCTGGCTCAGCGGAGCCCAAGGCTGAGCAGGGCTGTGGAGAGCTGGAGACCGGCCCTGCTGAGGAGCTGCTGGGGCATGGACAGACAGCATGGACAGGGGCTGACATGGGGTCCTGGGCCATGGGCAGGGGCCTGGGGCGGCTCTGGGGGAGACCAGCAGGGACAGCCAGGCCTGGCAGTGCTCTCAGGGCCCTGGTGGTTACGTCAACAGACCAGAGTTTATCCAGTTAGTTCCCATTTTAATGAAAAGACCAGCAAAATGTGAATAGGCTGAAACAGTTTCTGTCCGCTCTAGAGGGTACATAGGGAACGGGTTGTGTGCTTATGTGCCCAGAAAGAGAAAACTGCTTCTCTCATCCTGCCACTCTCCAAATAAGATCTCTTGTTCTCGAGTAAAAAGGCGAGTAATGGAATGTATCTTGATATTATGCACTGGGAAACGGTGAAAAAAAACAATTATGAGGCTGTGAGGAGATGTCAGAACTACAGAGAGGCTGACATCCTCAAAGTGGAAAAGAGAAATGTAAGAAGGAAGAATTATAAAAAATCATAGGAAAAAAAAACATATATATGTATAAGTCAGTATGTCTGGACTGGTTGGACAACATAAACTTGTGCCACAGAAGACATACTTGAGGACTGTATCAGTAGAGCTGAAAAAATGTGAAGGTAACAAGGAAGAAAAACCTTAAGAGGAAGGGAGAAAAGATGTAACACAGCCAAGGAGGCAAGGACACTGCCCGTGTAAGTTTGGTTAAAGATTGTGCTATGCTCTCAAGAAGATAATTCTCATAACCATAAAAAAAAGCTGGTTTAATGAATACATACAATCAAAATAAGAAGTAATTCCCTCTGGCGTTATAAAAATAATAAAAGTGGTGGTGTTATTTTGAAAAAGACATGTAGGAATGGATGAAAATACAATCACAATTGTCCTGAGGGAGAAAATATATTAAGGTGGAAGTCTTTTCACACTGAGTAGGTTTTTGCCCTACCTAATATGTAAACTATTACATGAGCTATGTTTGTAAGACAAACAAAGTGTTTTGGCAGTAATTTGTCTCTCAACAGTACCAATACTTTATTAACCATAAGCCATTACATTATTAATTTCAGTGGCCTACAGTAAGCAGTATAGATGGTTGGGTACCAACAGTAAATTTTTATCACTACTCAAATATTCCAGTGATTTCAAGTTGTATTTTCCAACCACAATTCTTTTTATAGGTATACATAAAAATGAGCTAACAAAACAAAACAAAATCTGAAAATAGCAGTCTTTTAAAGGTATTTATTGTATTTTTAAAGGTAGTTATTATGTAGTGCATACAGAATAGAATGTGTAAATGTCAGTTTATTGTAAATGAGAGTTATTTTCGTTTAACCAGTAAAAATAAAGGTAATTTCATATAATCTGCTATAGACGCAATGCTGAGGCTTCTTAAAGTGCATGTAATTCTCTTTCTGTCTCCTGTGTGAACCTGTTTGAATACCTGCTGCCATCAGTGATAAAATTGTCATTCGCTGTAATATAGAACATCAGGCAGACATGCTCTCAAAGATTGATCAAGTGTATCTACCTGTCTACACAATAGTTTTCTAAAGGATAAGAGAGCCTTCATTAAAGATCATATACTTTCTGTTTACAGTTTCTACAGCAGTTGTTGCCAGCTATACGAAACCAAAATAATCTTGAGCCATTTGATGAATTTGGTTTGAATCCTTCTGTTTTTCATATGAGGTTCCTGTATTCTTTCTATAACAGTATATTTGGAGTACTGGAGTATCCTCTGGTTTGTGATTTAACAAATCATATAAATGTGAAAGCTTCCAATGTCCAAAAGCAATTATTCCCAGGATTATTAGGTTTGGAGTTGTTTTTCTGGGGGGAGGGGGGCAGTGGTTGGTTTCTTTTTGATCTGAAACAGGCTTAGATGGGCTTTTAACATGACTCAGGATAGGTATTTTTACTTTTTGCAAAATGGTCTTCTAAACAAAGTTCGGAGATTGAAGACTATATTGGCAGTCTTCAGTTGACTGTATCGAGATCATTCTTCAGGCAAATACCCAGGTTTCCACATCAGCTACACATTAGCTATCATGTTGAGCGTAAACTGATGCAAGCCATCTGTCTCTCCAGGTCAGGAAACCCAGGCACAGGACTCAATTGTTCACACTGATTTCTACTCTAACGGATAGCACGGATGCAGTCAGCTGGAGTCACTCAGCCTGAGAACTTGAGCCTGATCATGAGATCAGTTCTCAGGCTGTAACAATATTTACCCACTTAGACACGGTGAGGCTTAGAGCAAATAATGTGAGTAGCTTTGCCTAGTTTCTCCTTCCTTGTTCTTTTGTAATTCACTTTGAAATCAGTGGGTGTAAAAGGAAAAATGCTATTTATTATTGCTAATCCTTATTGGCATCTTATCCTTGCAGTCAATGGACAGATGGGGGTTAGGGTTGTAAAGGATCATTTGTATTCACATTGAAATTTATTGCCTGGATACTGTGTGGTAAATGTGTGAGGTCAAACAACTATTGCTGAATCAAAGTCTGATGGAAGTCTTGTGGAGGACAAGAATGGGAAGATATACTCAGAAATAAAAAATTATTTACGTCTTATATATACATATAGTGTTGTTCTCTATCTATATCACAGATTTATCAAGGTTGCTTCTGCCTCTGTTCACATAATGAATTGCATTGATTAAGTAGCTATTATTCATACATTTTGGCCTTTTCATATTTAATAACATCTCCTTTTGACCTAAACTATATAAAAAGAAAAAAAATGCACACAATGAGAATGGAGAATGTGTGACTGTCAAAATGCAAATATTGTATTAGAAATCCTGCATATTTGCCATCATTTGGTTTCTTTCCAGCAGAATACTCTTCTGATTAGCCCCAGAAAATGAAATTGGAAACATTTCATTAATTTTATAAAAAAGGAGAGGTCTGAGTGGCATCATAGTTCCTTTGTATTTTTCCCCTGTTCATTTGTGCAGCTATAATTACAGATTCTTTGTGAAATGTTCATGTCAATCCTTATTAATCTCTAATTTCTAATCACAGGCATAAGTAGGTTTAAACTTCATTGCAAACCTTTTGAGAGATCTGTGGGTTTTGAGGGAGAAATGACATGTTGCTCATCTTCATAATGTTTTCTGGAGATTCTTGTCAGTAATTTTTCCAAAGTGAGAGAAGTTAGCAGAAAGAGGAGGGGGGAGAAGAAAAAATGAAAAGGAAAGGACCAAGAATCTTCCTAGGCAAGAAGTTATGTTCCAGGTTTTTTAACATAATTATGGCTAGATTTATTGGTGGGTGTGACAGTTACTGGTTGCACTGCTTCAGTGAAAAGGAAGATAAATGAGGCTACAACACCTGGGAGACATGTAGGCAAGATGAGCTGAGAACTCAGAAACTCTTCTGAGATTCAGTAACCTATGGAAAGATCTGGCAAAGCTGCAGTGTAGAAGTTTGAGCAGCAAGGAACAAAATGCTTGGAAAGAAAATGAAAGAATGGTATTTTTAGGTTGCTTTGTTTGAAATCAATCAGTGGCAGTGAAGCTAGCAAAAAGATACCAATCAGAATTTAACTTTAAAAAATGAGTGCCAATCGTATGTTCCTTAATACAGTAACTTTTTCAATATTGTTCGGTTGCAACCATTTCTGGCAGTAGTTCAGTAGGTACTCCTTACGTATATAAAAATATACTGTAGACTTGGCTTAACTTTGCCAATACTGCAATTTTTTTTATCTCTTTTTGTATTCACTATGGCAGTCCTATTGGTAAGTTGAATCTGACTTGCAGACTTGGAGTACTGCAGGATCAGTTAGTACTGAGTCAGCCTCAGCTTCACGTAGTGTGGTCATGATCAAATATCTGATTTTTGTATTAGAAAATAAGGGTCTGATTCCAAGTCATTTACAGTTCCATGATTTCAGTAGCTTTTATATGGGTTTTAATATATTTCACAGATGGCCTTTAAAACAAAGACAAACAGCACAAAATAGTATGAACCAAAGAGACTATTTGGAAAGTGGCCTGGAGGGGTCTAAAAGGAGATGGATCCCCTGGAACAACTGGAGTTCATCTTCTTACATTCTGGAGGACACCATGTTGCACGTTATTACATTTCTGTATGCACAAAGCTATGAAGGTAGAATCTCTTTCCGTGATCTTCTGGCTCCATATCATCCCACTTACTAATCTGTGGTTTAAATGACAGCTTAGCCTTCTGAAAGTGTTCATATCATTTAAGAAGGTTATTTTGTTGTTTGTTTTGATTTCCAAATGCATTATTAATAATCCATTTAAATTTTTCAGTATCAAAAATAGTAATATATATTCAAAAAGCTATCTGGAGTTTATATAGTCTTTGGAAATAAAAAATGATATGGCATGTTTTGGAAGAATAAGCTCTCTTTTTTTTAATATTTCTACTACTTCTAGTTTCAGATTGGGCCAAATAGAGATATAATAGCTTCTGTGTTTTATTTCAATACTTCAGCTACATTTCTCAGCCAGACACTGGGAACAAAACAGGACAAACTTCCCATGAAGTCTGGCAAATGAATGCTAAACTTGAACTGTTTAGGTCTGTGTCTAAAAGGCCCAAAAAAGCTCAAGAAAAAAAGTGTGGGGAAAAAGTCATTAACAGTAATGTTGACAGCTTTTAGGAAAGACACATGTATTAGGTACATTATGGCTTAGGTTTTCAAGAGTGTTGAGTATCTTTTGCTGTCATTATAGACTGTGAATATATCTGACTAGAACTTAGATAAAAATCACAAAAGAGACAGGAAATACTGGTGATGTGACTACTAATTTCATGGTGTAAGGACAAAAAGTTTGATCTTGTGTTGACTGAATCTGAGCGTGGACTTTACTTGAGATATTCAGAGGAATGTACAGCAGACCTGGTCCAGATCTAAAGGGATCTTTCACTTCATATTTTGTGTCAGTCTAGATATATTTAATGACTGCTACTTTAGATCTTGATTCAAGAACCCTGCACAGGTAATGAAGATTCTGTCCCTCGTTTCCTTCCAACTGGCTTTGGAATCAGTTCAAACATTAATAGAAGGTTTAACTTCCTACAACTTCTACTGTGAAGAATATCAGGCAATAAAATTGCACTTAAAAACAATGTAAATTTCTGTAAAAGGGTGCACATGGAAAAAAATCCATTTGTGTCTACACAGTGCTCTGTTCCCAATTACTGATTTACACAACAAAAAAAAATCTTGTATTCCTCTCAATGCTCATCAGTAGTTTAAAAAGAAAAATTGAATGCATTATGGATTAATAGGGAAAGATCAGAGAACAAAATTGAAAACATAACTGTAGCATAAGCATTCAAACATCCTCAATACAGTGGAAATACGGTTCCCCCAATTAAAAAAAGTAGAATTGCAAAAGGTGAGAGGAAAGACAACAAGGTAATCAAGTGATGGGATTGATTTAATCTCTTTCCATCAGAGGAGAGGTTAACTGACCTATCATCCTCAGTTTGAACAACAGACAGCTGAGGGGAATATGAAACAGGTTGTAATATAGGGAGGAGCATGGAGAAGATTAACAAGGGGAAAAATTCAAGAAATAAAGAGCATCAGATGGACTCCTTAGTATAAAGTAAACCAAATTAGGTAAACCAGGGAACTCATTGATTAAATCTGGATGGTTGCTCTGGATCTGAGCAACCTGATCTAGTTGAAGATGTCCCTGCCCACGGCAGGGGGGTTGGACTAGATGACCTTTAAAAGTCCCTTCCAACCCAAGCTATTCTATTCTTTTCTATGATTCTATTCTAAAAGAATGGTTACATAAATCAGTAGATAAAAAATACCTATCGTGGGCTATAATACAGATATGATCTCTCCTCAGAAGTTCCCTGAAATACTGATTTCTGGAAGCTGAGGAGGTAAACTGTGCACCCTGTTGTTCACTTTGTTCTCATGGTCTTTCTTTGCCATTGGCCACTGTCAGGTGTAGGATAGTATGTTAGCCTTTGGTCTGAGTCAATATGGTTATTTTTATGTTCTTATAAAAGTACAAGTATTTTTCTACAAAAGAATTTTAAAAAATGGGTAAACATGTTTCAGATAACAGACAGGAAATGGAGCATTTCTCTCTTCTACTGAAAAAAAAAGGAAGAGCTAAATCCAGAAAAGATACACCAGCTGTGCATAAGGGAAAGAATGTAGAAAAAAGAATTCAGCAGACCGTCAAAAAAAATTTCAGAAAACAGACACCTAAGAGAAAAGCAGAAAGCAAGAAAACCAATGGAACAGTCCGTTAGTAAAATGTGACTAAAAGGCAAGAAAATCTGTGGGGCTTGGCCAAATATCATACAATGACTATCTTAACTCGTAATGAGATGGAATAGATAGAGGTTTCACAGATTTTGCCCAAACACTTCAAATGCAAATTAAGTTATAGCATTTATCCAATAGCTGATGCATTTGTTTAATGACCTAAAAGGAACACCGTTTAGGACTTTTTAGGTTATCTGATTTCTTAGTGTAGTGAAGAATAAGCAGAGAGATAATCCCTTCTTGAGAAGAATGCACATGAAGTAATGTAATGATATGCTGTAACTTGAAGTGTTTTAGCATCTAAAGATGACAACTTGTGCTGTAATTCCCACTACTGTACTGTACTCAATACTCAAAACCCATGACTGAGTACAAAAGTCATACCCTTTTATGTCTTCTTGATATAGGAAGTTAACATGTGAATCATTTTGGGGATGGTTAAACACGATCTTCAAGTAAACTACTCCTGTTTATTTAGAAAGATTTTTTTAAGTCCAGACTAGGCTAGGTTTAAACAGGGAGCAGTTTCCTTCTCACAGTTCTAAATCCCTTTTCACTTAACACGTGGCCCAAATGCTCACTTTCTATCAGATCTAGGAAGGCACTGTCAATACTCTTCTGCCATCATCGTTATCTTTTAGATTTCATTCTTCTTGTTTCTTGATGTTTTGCTGTGTATATAAAGTTGTACAACTCAATCAATTTAACACCCAGAGATTGTTTTTGTTAGATCAATTTCTATGGAATTTCATTCCACTCCCTGATTTCACTTCTGCCCAAACTTTTGCTATGTGCTCCTTTTTTCTAGTGCTGTCCTATTGTATCCGCTGTCTTGTTATACACAGGACTTCAGCTGCAGTGCAATTTTTCAGAACTACTACTTTCAGATCTTTCTCCTCTTTTTAGCACCCCTTGCTGATCATTCCCTGCATCAGAGCAATTCTGGGCTGATTAATACATGATCCTGTCCCAAATTCCATGGATAAATGTTAGAGGAAAGTGCATGATCTAACCTTTCTAGTGCTTCTGTCATTTACCTACAACAAAATGTAAAAATCAGACTCCTGGTCCCAAACAATTGGAAAAAAAGGTGTAAATTTTGATTTACAATATGTCTACACTTCCCAATCTGTTGTTTGCAGGACCAACTCAATGTACCAAAAGTTATTTTTCTCAGAACTGAATTTAACTTAGAAAGTTGTAACTGGATAAATGCCATGAGAAATAAAGCAAAAGCTCTGCTGTTGCTCTGAAAGGTGATGATCCACCCCTGAAAAATACACTCATGAAAAAAAAATCAGCTGATAAATATTGTCTAGAAGAACAGAGTAGAGAGTTGATATTTACTTTATGATCTGAAAAATAGAATTATCTGGAAAAAAATGTATATAATACCTGTGTAATTGATTATGATTCTTCTCCCTTACTTACCTATGTCTATACACCATTCCCTTTGAGAAGAGAATTACATTTTCACATGTGTTCATTGTGTATGTATCATGAGAAAGCTCTGATCTTAATCTGGGCCTCTGATCACAAAGCTAATACTAAAATACTAATCAATAAAGTAGCCTGTGGAAATCCCTAGGAAAAATATGTACAGTACAGCCAAAGAAAGAAAAATAGTAAAAGGAATAATTATAACAATTTCTAGTTATTATTAATATATTATTCTAAATGTTGCAATAAGGTAGTTGTGTTTTAATTAAGACATTAATTAGATATGTTTATAGTGAAATAGGGTTGAATTCACAAATCTTGGAATATTAACAAATAAAAATTATTTTTTCCAGATACTAGAGATAACATAACTGGTTAATGTTATACCTGTTGTCAGTGATTAGACAGCAGCCTTAATCCTGGTCAAAAGACACATGTTGAACTGAAAAGTCCTTCCAACCAACCATGCGAGAGTTTTGCTAACCTTGTCTTAGTGGGAAGTCAGTCTTTGCATATCTTAAGTGGATCGCTTTACTCGGTGTCTTTGTTTATTTTATAAGGATCAAATATTTCCATTCACTCTAGTGAGGAGGATAAAAAGGTTGAAATACAGAAGTGGTTTGTAAAGTACTTTCAAAAGTACTGTCAAAACTTGACATGAAGAGCTTTTAAACTGAAAACAGCAAGCAAATGAGTTACTAATCTCAAATGTCTATGTGTATAAGCTGACAGCTTCTGTCTGCCCCTTGCCTTTGCTTCCAAAATGCTTGCCTGATGTAGATGGCAAGAACCTCTCCAATCATGCTCTTTGGCTGTTCCTTCTGAAGCTGTCAGGCCCATCGCATTTCAGTGCTTTTCCTCTGTTTTTTATACACTGTGAAAGTGTCAGCTTGCTATGGGGAATCAGAGCAGAGGCAGCTGTGCAGCAGAATATGCCAGCTACATCAAGAATAAGAGAGAGAAGGTCAGGAAAGAAACTCTGGAGGATCTTACAGTCCAGATTACATCACAGGGATTGAGGGGCCAGACCAAATGCTGTGAAGCCCAGCCAGCTACATGGTGGCTCTGAGAACATTCTTTTGGGCTACAATCAAATTTTGCAGCCAGAGCTTATATGTTTTCTTCCCTTCAAATAATTTTATTAGTAAAAAGTACCTAAATCTGAACTGTCTCACATCATCCATGACACACAAAACTGAAGACTATATGAATTTTGCAGGGGGAAAGACATGAGCTGTATTGGGACTCCTCTTAGTCTCACTGTGTTGAAGACCATAGCTTCCTTTGCTGTGTGCTTCCAGCATGAACAGAGTTCTAGTTTGAAAAAAATCCTTCTAACAGCTATTGTATCAAGGGGCACTATAGTCAACAAAATTCTTAAAAAAAAAAAAAATCCTACTAATAGGTAAGTTATTCCAAACAAAATTGTTAGCTTCCGCGTTGCTATAGTTCTGTACTGCATCCCCTAAGCAAGTGCTTGTCCACTGGGACAAGTGAAGAGAAACCTATACTCTGAGATAGATACATTAGAATTCTAAATGCCCGCACACCGGGTTGAAAAATCACCTTTTGAAGCGTAACTGCTATGAAAGCTGTTACATATGCCCTGCAAATTTGATATTGATTCATTGTGTTCTATGCAAATGCGGATGCAGGATTCTTTTTGTTCTTTTGAATGAAGTAACTGATCTCTACCACAAATTGAAATTGTTTTTATTAGCTCTGACTGTAATTACCACAAACAAAAAATGTTGTCAGTCCAGGAGAGATTAACTTTCTCACACAAAATATCTGACATCTTTGCTGGAATTAATTTCATTTGTCCTTACAGTTTTTATTTGCTTCTGCTATCATTTCATAGTTTAGGAAGCCTGCATTTTCAACATTGAGAAGTTCTGCAGATTAGTTTTGTAGGTATATGGAATAACATTTTCTCTTTTGTCTTGTAGTTGTGCACTTGGCTTTGTATGGCAGCTATATTTACATATAAAAGCATTCTGCAAAGATTTAATCCAATATTAATGTAAATTTGTTGTGCAATTCAGTACTTTATAGAGAGACTTCTTATGTACGCAAATCCATTATATATATAAAATACTTCACTTTCACAGATTTCCTTAAATGAGCCACTGGATGAGGCTTATAATGAATGTCCTGGAAATGCAGCAGAGATGCAAAGGCACATTATGAAGTGAATAATTCAGAAAATGCATTCTTGCTTAAATTGGCATTTTAAATGTCATTTCAATCATCTTATATGTAATTTTAAAAGCCTCCTCCTTCTTGAATTCTCTATTTACAAGGGCCCTGTCAATCATGATCTGTATTGCGGGGTGGGAGACTGCACCAGTGTCAGGCTGTTCTAATTTCCTCTAAGCCACGTTCTTCATCCCCACGGGGAGCACAAGTTTTCATAAATGCCAATGTGCATTTGTATTCAGTACTGCAAGGACATTTCTCCCATTGATTTCCTTATGTGTGTGAGTGTGAGCAAGAGAGGCGGGGGTGGTGGGGCAGTTCTTCAGCTCTTCATAAACTACCTAAGATTCCCAGTTCCAGAATTAAATTACAGAGAGAGATCCGTAATATACGTTCAGTCACCACAATGGCTCCCTTAGGGCTCTTGTTACTAAATGGCATAGGCTCATTTGTGAAGATTTTCATGCAGCTTGCTTGAAAGGGCCTCAGCAATCCACCACTTTTGAACAAATTACAGGCCAACAATATGCTCGCCAAAGGGGTTGCTTGGCGTGGAACAGGTTATTTAGCCCTATTTGGCTGGGAGAGAGTACATCGCGAGAGGAGAGGAGAGGAGAGTACGAAGAGGGGAAAGGCAGTGATCTGTGAACAACAAGGGGGAAAGAGTAAGCAATAACATAAATGAGCTATTTACACTTTTTAACTATGAAAATAAAGCCTTAGCAATTAAAAGAAGGTTTGCTTCTGGAACAAACCTGTTTATGTTAAGTGTATATGGCTTTAAAACACTTTTGGAGGAAAGAGGCTTGTAAAATATTATTTCATTTGTATCAGGAAAGAAGATTCCCTTCCATCAAGTCTTCATTCTGTCCATGTGGTTTGTGGATTGTAAGTCATGGGGTGTTCCTCCCCCAGGCAACTGACAGGAGATTAGAAAGGATGCATTGGACGTTTCTTTATGATTGCCTCACCAAAAGACAATAAAACTCCCACAGTATGTTGAATCACAAAAAAGAATACATGTTCCAACATCTTAGCAACAATCTTAATTCCTCCTTCCTGGCAAGATTCGTCCTCCCATGGTCACTTCTTAAGGTCTCTACAAGGACAGTCATTAGGGCCTATCCTGTCCAGCCTCAGTAAGGGTCTTGTGACATCTCTCCTTTTTCTTGTGCACTGTCTTAGGAACATCTGGCTTCATGTAGTTTCCCTGTTGCATCCCCTGATGTCAAAGCTTTAGAGACAGAGGACTGAAACTATTTTCCTCCACCTATTGACTGCAGGCTATAATGGGAAAGCCGTCTTCTCCTTCACAGATCATGATGGGGAGAAGTAAGGGCAAAAGAAATCTTTGCTCATTCCACCAGAAAACGTGTCAGCTAACAGAGAGATTTCATCTTCCTGTTAAGACTCCCTCTTGGCTGCTAAACAAAAATTATACTCATGTTTGTATATTAGATTTAATAACTGCCCTTTTATGTCTGTGTTTATGGCTTTTTCTTTTTTTTTTTGGATATTAACAAACAGAAAGATTAAAAGTTTATTTATTCATCAGGCTCAACAATCACAGACACTTAAAATCCTTTATTTGTCTTCTCACATTATGTCCAGCAAGAGCTCAGCATGCCACAGAGGTGAACAGTGTGTGTGGGGACAGTTAAATCTTGTGTTACTGGCGTATTAGAAGCTCAGACTTCATTTAAATTTTTCTAGCTACAGGATTGCTATATAAACAGATGGTGACTATACAGGAGTGAGAAGTTACATCAAGGTTGAAGTGTAGACTCTATCTATAGGTACATGTTTAGTCCATGTAGACTGATGGGCATGACCATGGTCATTTTCTGAAAATTCAGGTAATCATTCCTTCTTTTGCTCACATACAGAATTTAAACATGTTTGAAGTCTTTTACCTGTATACCTAGACTTTGAACCTTGAACTGATAAAGCACTTAAGCATCTGTTTAACCAGGAGGGCAGTCCCATTAGTGTAGAAAGTGCTTGTACAGGTATTTGCCTGCATAAGGCAGAACACTGAAAAATGTAGGCCACCTCTGAAATCAAGCCCTTTATGTTAAAATAGATTTTATTAAAGCAATTATCAGTGAAATCTGACTTACAGAACCACTCAAGGGAACTACAAAAAATTGGCTGCCAACATATGTTCTCTGTTAATGAAGATAGACCAGTACTGTACTCAGCTCTTTGTAGATAGTTTTGGGCACTGCATTAAAACAGTAGGTTGCTTATTAAAGGTGGCTTCTTTTAAAACTGGAAAGTTAAACCAAATTAATTTCATTAAATCTGCTATGATTTTCACTCCTATTTAACATTTCAAGAATTTCTTAATAAAATTTTGAGGTGTAGAGGGAAATGACAAATCCCACAAACTGCTATCTGCTTAGCATATGGAGCTGAAGTGTAGAAGGGTGAAGTTCAAGAAATTTCTTTGCTTAATCAACAAGGCAGCTCTCCATTGAGGAGAACAGGGACCTTTGACATCCACATTCCTGATTTAACTCACTCAAATAATCTGTATCATTCAGATCTTTCACTTCCTCTTCTCAAACTGAAAACAGATGTTTAAACAAATTTGATTTTAATGCAGAACAACAAATACATTTAAATCTTCTACAGTTGCTGTAAAATTGAATCGTCATCCTCCAGGCAACATTAAACTCTAGCAAAATTTTCATTCAGTAATAAACATAATTGTACCACATGAAGGACAAATGCATGTTTAGGTAATGTGTATATGGTACTTTGTAGGCAGAGGCAAGTGACCTCTGCCTGCACTTTATGCTGGCCAGAAGCCAGGTGGATGTGATTAGCATAGTGTTGAGCCAGAACATGCACTAATAAAGCTTCCTGATTGTAGAGGCTGTTACTTGGGCGTAGTTCCATACTAACAATGCTCGCATAGCCTCTGGTTACATCTGTGTTAGTGTTTTAGTTCAGAGTAGGAATGTACTTCTGAAATGAATGTCCTGATCACCTCTGCTCATTGTGCTTTGTATCACATCCATGAGCAGTCTCTAAGCACATGAACTGGGTTTCTTTTTGGATTAAATGAAATGGGAAGGTCTGATCTCAGAGTGCACTGAAAGCAGCGCAACTGTTAATGAGCATTCAGTTTACGTGGTGAGACTAGAGGTAGTCTGAAGCAGAATCCCATAAAATGTGTATAGCATGGACATTGAGTCTTCAGCATCAAGTGTTTTGCTCTGCAAGTCTGCTTATGTTCAGCCTCTCTATTTGTTAATGGAGACACAGTCCGAGTGGCTCAATCTTCACAGTCAGGTATACTTACTCTGTTGTGGTCCATGGAAAGGGAAGAAAATTAATGTAAGTCATCATTACATTATAATGGGGAAATATAAGTTAATGATGCAAAGCAGAATATATTTAAAGTAGCCCACCAGTGTGGGCTTGGCCAGAGGAAGATGACTTTAAATGCAATTTGATGTTTAATCTCTCCTGTTTCTTTGCTGGTTTTCTGCTATCTCTGTTCTTTCTCAGATTGTCCCCAACCATTGGTCAGTGAGTGAGATGGCTTTGTATACCAGCGGAACAGACACTGAAAGCTACTTCCAGTGACACAGTACTTACCTTCTTGGCTCTCTTTGGTCAAACCAGAGCACAAAATTATGTCACTGTTGTATGAAGACAACCAGCTCTAGTAATGATACTCTTCATAATTATGAACTAATTATGAAGTAAAAAGTATAGAAATATGTCTTTATCTTCAAGACCTATAAAAGCATCCACCAAGAGGACACTTTAGGTGTCTAATAAAGATGTTTAAAGGTTGGTTTTCACTGCTAATGTATATTTAGAAATAGTGACTGGTACAAGTTGCTTGCTAGGGAAAAATCTATCTCACAGATAATAGAAAGAATATAATTCATCTCGTTCACTCTCTGGCTTGAAGCAGAACTAACATGGATTAGGTTGCTCAGCCTTGGTCAAACAAGTTTTGGATATAACTGAGATTGGGCTCTCTATGAAAACTCTGCTTCAATTATATTTTTAATTTTTATGGGTAATGCCAGGTTTTTTTCTTATTTTATTGCAAATTTTAAACTTCCTCTAATAATAAAGATTACTGTAATGAAGGCCAAGCTTTATTTCTTTTTATTGTCTAGGTTTTACTCTCTTGTGGGTCTAACACTTAGATAACATAATGTTAATGAAATAATTTCTAGAGATTTTAGAGCTGCTAAGTATTGTATAGAAAACCACAAATTTTGTTAAAAGAACATTATGAAGTTTGAAAATTCAAAAATCAAAAACTCCAGAAATGCCAAAATTAAGGCTGCTCCACAACTTTAATTCAGACTCTTTATCTTTAAATATTTACTTAAAACTTCATGCATCACTAATAGCCATCCTATAAGACTTGTTTAGTTCATGAACATTGTACCAGACCAGCACTGGACCTTTATGAGCTTAATTATTGTTATTACGTTCATAACTAATAATTCAGTTAATGCTTCACAAGCAGTATAGATTTTACCTTCAGAAATCTTTTTTCCTGTGTTGGATATGTATATAAGAAGGAGAAGACGACTGTTTCACAAATGAGAAAAATGAGGTACAGAAGGATTTGGGTTATTTTTTTGTTTTGTTTTGTTTTGCTTTGCTCTGCTCTATTACTATACTCCTCATTTTCTGTTTATTTACTGAATCCACCCCCTGCCCTGCTATGCCTACCTAACCTGGGCCTTGTACTTGGTAAGCTTAACTAGCAGTAACCTTGCCCCTACTCCTGTCTGCCTAGGCTGTAGAGTAAAGGTGCTTTGGGAAGACATGAGAAAAGCAGATGGATGGAGGGAAAGAAAACACGGAATCTTGTGTCTTTGGACATGATGCCCAGTGTCTTTACTTGGCACTGAAGTGGCTTCTCCTGGCTAGAGTGAACGCTTACAGATGCAGTAGCATCTGGGGCTCTCAAGCCGCAAGATAGAGTGAGTCAAGTAACTCTGTATGGGATTGCTGTTTTTTACCAATACTGTTTTGGTTTTGGTTTTTTGGTTTTTTGTTTTGGTTGGTTTTTTTTTTTGTAGAGGGCTTGAATATACTTAGGCAAATTTAAATGAGAAAAAATAAGCTGGAAGATTTTCCTTTTCTAAAAAGCAAAACATCAAACAACAGCCAGTTTAAAAAAAGAAGTTATCAGTCTAACAGCTGTACAGCCACAAGAACCCATGAGAAAGGAGAATTAAAAATAGCTAGTTTTTAAAGAGTATTTCATTGCATTGCAAAAACACAAACACGATAAAATTTCCATTTTATCAAGTACAAATTGCATGAAAGTTCTTTCCTCTTGAGAGCTGATGCAATCATTTGTTAACAACTGTTTTAAAACAGTTTAGAGCCCATCAAAATATGAAAGCTTTTATGGAAACAAAACCAAGTCCTGTTGCAAAATGGAACAAGTAGACAAACTTAAATTTTATATCCGTATTAAACAGGTACAACAATTTTTGACAAACCATTTTACTGAACTCACTAGATTGCTTGCAGGCTAACATAAAGCATCATTTGAGTGAGAACAGACAAATTTATCCCCAGTTTTCTACTCTTTTTTTAAGTACCCTAGTGACATACCAGACATTCTTAAATCTTGTGAATAGCAGCTATCTCAGAAATGGCATGGTTAGTCCTTGTTTTATATGAAGGAGTCATGTGTTCCTTTTACTTAAATCAAGAAGTATTTGTCCATCAGATATAAGTAGAAGTTGTATAACTTATTCTACCATTGATTAACAAAATAATCTCTATACCTGGGTTGTGTAGCTTGGGAAATATTAAGAAATATCAGTAAACCTGAGGTAGAGCTCTTGATCTCATGTTCGAGTCAATTTCATTGAAATAATTTAAGCAACCACTTTAAGAGCATACATAAATGCCAGCTTGACAGGATGCTTTCCTTAATAAGTCAAGTGAGTGCATAATAATTTTATGTTGTATATTTGTAAAGAACAAAACTGAAATATTGACTTCCTTTTCCCTAACACCATCATAGCCTCAACAAGTTGTCACCATCTGCTCAAAATTTGAGTTTTTTGGAATTGTCTCAACTAAGATAAGATTTGAGATTCTGCCACTGGATTGATAAATTGGAAATAGAACTGATTTATTAAAGGGAATATACAGCAATTCAAAACCACAGAACTTATTGCTATTAATGTGTATGTGCTGCCTGCATCAACAACCAAGTGACAAGGCAGATCGATTACTTTACTCCAGCTGTCCTATGGTCTTTTCCTTCCTGTCCAATTAGAAACTTTTCTCTACATGGAGTTCTAAATATTCTATGAAAGCTGTTATTTTTTTCACAATTTTTTAACTTTAGCTATTAGTGGAATGCACACTTAGTCCTCTATGTGGCTTAGGGTTCTGATTTCTTACTATACGATGAACAGTGTTGCTTCTAGAAAGTCAGCAAGGTTTTTTTCCCTGGGCGTCTTCTTATAGTGACAGCTCAGGTGAAGATCATTCTTATGACACAGGTACATTTGATCCAAAACCTAGAGAAATTCCTGACTCTTTGGAATAGTTCCTGCTGAAGAGAATTATGCCACAGCCCAAGAGCAATTGATAGAGCAGCAGAAGGTGAAGCAGATGCAATGGAAGAAAAATGAACAGGTGTCTGGCACTAAGAGAAGCAGGAGTTGGTTTTCCCCTCTGTCTGGTGTCTAGAAGAGATAATGGCAATACACAGCCTTGCCAAGAATGTGTTGTTTACACAGTGTATGTACACCCACCTGCTCCATCTGAAAATGAGCTTGTGAACTCACCTGACTGAAAAGAACAGAAAAAAGATTGATGTGTTTTTGTATTGTGCCTGTTGAACTGACAAAAAGCATTATAGAAAATTAATAAAATCCACATGAGGGAATATCAATGTCCTTACAGTTTAAATGAGATTTTTAAATTGCTAGCTATGTCTCTTGCATTCCTTAGTTTGGATGTGGATGTGAATATCCATATCTGATACAACTATTTCACAGGTTACCTTTATTTTCATGCTTTGCCTTCTCTGTGAAGAAGGTGTTAAAATCAGCAATGACAGAGCTAAGAAACATACATTTGATTTATTTCTTGTCATGAGACATGAAGTACAAAAACCCATCTATGCTACAGAGATATGAGATATGTCCAGACAACTACTTAAACATCTAATTAAAATCAGCTGCTAAAGGTAGAGAAGTTATAGTTAAGACTAGGTGGAAAGTTAGTCAACACTTTGGCTGTAGGGTAACTGAGTGAGAGATGTTTTTTCTTTATTTCAAGAAAATTTGGATGGTTCAAAAATTGTACCTGCCCAGAAATGTGTCCATAAAGTTATCTCTCTCTGAGTGCTAATATTGATCCCTTTCTTTTCTTAGCAAGTTTACATTTTTAAACAAGAAGCTGTTTTGAAAGGAAAAATGAAGCTGTAAGAAACTGTTAAAACAAATTTTGCAAACGTATAAATACTGAAAACTGAGCAGACAAATTTGAAAAAACCAGTAATTTCCCTGATTAGTTTTGGTTTAAAAGAAAATTTCAAAACTTTAAAAAATGTTTGTCAAAAAATTACTGGCAAGATCATCTTTTAGACTGATCTCCAGGGTTGTGGCTGCTGACCTCATTATTTCACAGTGACAATATCCACCTCTTTTGGCTCTACCCTAAGCTCCCTCAAAGCACTCCTTAGCAGTTTGTTCTTCATCATTAAAATGGCGGAAGGTATATAAATAAAGTTGGTGGGAAAAGGTGGAAATCTGAATTTAAAACGTTATATTCTGGCAGGGTGACACTCAACTTTCTGAATTCTGACTGATAGGCAATACCAACATAGGTATTGCAATATAGGAATTGGGGAAGAAGGGAGTAAGAGGGGACTTCCACAACTCATATCCAGAGCAGATGAACAATGTTAACTTCCCACTTCATAAGTCTGGGGTGAAGTTTCAATAGCTAGAGGTGTGCACATACTTTGGATCTTGTGTTGATGGCCTGTTCTGCCACAGCTCCAGCCTTTTATAGATATTATCTTCTTCATGTAACCAGCAGTCATCAAAATCTCCCTGCTCTGTTGATTAGCATGTGAACTGCATCTCCCCTTGCTGTGTCACCCAAATTTTCCTGTCATTAAGCTTAGTCTAAATTTAAATTCACTAGCAGTGGCTATGGATTTATAATAGCTTAAATGAGGCTATAATTTGGTCTATTAACTTTGTACAGTTGACTACCGAGATATTTTTCTTTTCTAAGTCAAAAATTCATGCTACTTTTCTGAACGAAATTTCAGCATCTGCCAGCCTTTTTTAAAATACATACTGAAATATATTTAACACATCGCATGCCAGTGAATATTTTGATAAACTGTTTGTTCTTTTTCAGAAGTAACAAGTCAGACTTGTGCCTCCAGAAAAGAAGTACTGAGAAATGATAATGTTTAATCTTTCACGTTTCTCCTCAGAAAAAGATACAAACCAACACAATATTCTGAGTTACTGGTGTGGAGCTGAAATTGTTCAATGATCTAGTTTTAAGAGGGAACACACATGGTGGAACAAATTTATTGTAAAAAAAATCAATACAGAAAGGCAGTACACAAATTGACCAAAGGCAAAATTTTACTTTGAAATACATATGGTACAATAGTATACTTTCCTTTAGCATTTTAACAACCTAGTGTACATACATTGAACAAGTGCACAATACTAACAGATTGAACACATTACCTTTTTGGTGGCTTCAACTATTTTTTCACTCATTTTTCTAGGAGTTTTTGGAGGAGGGAATGGAAAAAACACATCCTGTTGAAAAAGCTCAGCGGATCATTTTGTTCCTTTCCCTTTTTTTGTCCTGGAAGAGTCTGGAGATTCAATCTATTTTTATCCTTTGAAAAATAAAAAGCAGCCACAGCAGAGGATGCATTTTCACATTTCACATCATCACCGAGAAATACAGAGCTCTGACAACCAAGATAAATGAACAACAAACCAAAAAGCAGTGAAGAAGGGTCAAATCCATTTGACTTATGGGCCATTGTAGAGAACAGTGGGTCACACAATCTTTTCTCGTATTTCTGAAACTACCAAGTGGAAACTATGTAGGATAAATGTTTCCCTGATTTCAAAATAAAGAAAGAGGAAGATAACTTAGAAACTAAGGGCTGGCTGTGCCAGGGACTCGCATTTATTACTAACATTTGTTAGTTACCTACAAAGCTTGATTTATTTGCTTAATCTCATAGGTTCAGGAGAACTGGCAGATTCTTAGATCAGTGCTTCTTATTTTTTGGTGTCAAATAATTTCTTCATTTACAATCAAGTCCTGATTTCCTTAGTTGAGGAGGAAACCCACCAAATTTTATTTAACCTAGAGACCTGTTGCCACAAGTAAGACTGGGTATAGGAGTCCCAGGATTCATTCTTCTGTGTTCTTAGCTGTGTTGAAGGTGAGAATATTCATGTTCAAGACTGTTGTTCTTTTCCTCTCCTATCTTACTTATGTCTCCTCTTTTGTGCTTTGCAGAATATAACAACAGTGCAAAAAGTTTCATTTTGACATTGTTACCACATTTAGGAAAAATACTCTCTCCTCTTCTCTTCCCCCTTCCCAAATGAGGGTGTATATTTTCCTGATTATGCAGAAAGTTGACAGTTGTCATATAATGGGAAACAGGAAGCTGTAGTCTAAATGATAATACCAATTTGCTGCATCAGCTAGTCAGGAATATGATCATGAAGTCTTGGTCTCAGAATAGGAAAGATCAGAGAAGGAAAGAGCTGCTGTTAGACAAGTGGGATAAATTAGTATGGAAGATTAGTCAGTGATTAATATGTTTCAAGAGTTGTTTTTATACTGTTACAATTATAGATATATACTTATCTCCCCTTCCTGGCTTGTCTCTATTTATGGACAGCAATAACATGAAAGGGAATGGAGAGAGAAACTGGGATTTGTCAGAATGCTGATCGTGCAATCAGGCTTAATACATGGAGAAGTTTCAAACATCAGAAAAAAAAGGAGGAAAGGAGGAAATGAGCAATGTACAAAAGTCAGATTCTTTATCAGAAGTTAAAGCCTCCACCATGTTCCTTAAGGGCTATTATAACTCCAGCTATTCTTCTGTCTGAAGCAAGAAATACAATTACAGCAATAATAGTTTTCTCCTGACTAGCCATCATGCTAGGTTCTGGCATTACTAATATATGTTATCTTCGTTGTTTACATCCTCAGCGTTAACATATATTAGCGGGACAGCCTTTATTTAGGTTGATGAAACTAAACTGTCATTGTTTCAGTATGGAGTCCCACTTTTTTTCCCAAAATCTTCTTCATGTTCCTGTGTAGTGATCCAGTTCATGGAAATCATCTGGCTCCAAACTGATGGTTAGTTTTCATTTTGATTTGTCTTCAGCTTCCTTGATTTGGCTCATTAGATGACTAGACAAGCATTGTTATGACACACATGAGCAGGTGGGACTGAGCCATTGAGAGAAGGTGGGAAACAATTCGTTAAGTGGCAGTACAGGCTTACATTCCACTAAAGTGACAATGTAACCATGGCTTAAACATGAATGAGTACACCACTGCAAGAACTCAATGCTGATCCAAAACTGTTTAGTGGTCTAGGAAAGAGATGCTGGCAAAATGATAACGGGTTGTACTGATGATAGATAACTGCCATATAATAAACATTAGTAATTGCAATTGGACATGTAAATAACTTAACTCTCTCATTGAAATTCCCCAAGACCAAAGACAAAGGAACAAAGAAGGACTGTTCAGTGAAGTTACGATAGCATTGCAAAATGACTGTCAAATTGAGGAGAGTAAGATATTTGGCTGGATTTGAAAAAGAAAAAAAAGGAAATATTATGGACAACACTGTAGCAGTTTTTCCCGTGAGTGTGTTGAAGTGCATACTGCCTCCAGTACGGATTATTTCATTTCAGAAAGACCGCAACAGAAATAAATCATTTTCACATATTGAACAATACCTGTAATCAACTCATTAGATGCAAACTACCCCTCTCTTTACCTCTCCCTGTACTTTCCCTGTACCAATGCAATGAATGCATTGGTAATTCAGTTTTGAATCTCCTGTTCTTTGAAATTCATCCTTCAGACAAATTAATAGGCAAAGTTGTGAATATTCTCCTAGCATTGCAGAATAGCTAAATGCAGTATTACTCTTACCTGAATCATAGACTCATAAAATAATTTTGGTTGGAAGGGATATGTGAGAGTCATTTAGTCCACTCACCTGCTCAAAGCAGGACCAATTAGATGACTTTTCTCAGTGCTGTATTCAGTCATGTTTGGAATGTATCTCCAAGGATGGAGATTATACAACCTCTCTGGGCAACCTATTCCAATAATTCCAAAGTTTTTCCTAACAGTTGTCTGGAATATCCTCTTGCAGAAATTGTGTCCATAGTTTCTTGTCATATCACCATGAACCTTCAAGAAGAGTCTGTCTCCACCTTTTCAATATTCTCACATCAGACAGCTGTAGACACTAACCAGATCTCCTTTCAATCTCTCTTCTTAAGGCTGAATAAAACCAATTATCTCAGCCTCTCCTTACATGCCATGTGCTTCAAATTGGTGGCCCTTTGCTGAACTCAATCCACAGTATATCAATATGTTCTACTGAGGAGGTCCAAACTGGACTAAGTAGGCCAGATAAAGAGTAATGATCTCCAGAGTACTATGTATATTCAGTGTTGTTCTCCAAATGAGTTATTTCCATGTAAGGGATTTTAGCATCACTGTGTGAATTCTCTGAAATACATTCAAACAAAGTGTTAAATTTTGGCAAAAAAGAAACCAAAACCAAAACCAAAAACTAAACCAGGAAACATTATTGTACCACGGCATTACTAATTACAATACACCTATATACTGGATCTTCCACTCCAGTCTCATCACTCCCATTTCAAGAGGGTCTTGATGAAACTTGAAAAGCATAGAAGAGGACAGCAAGGATTATCAAGTGTATGTAAAAAATGTGTTTTAGTTCTAGAAATCCATGGCATCTGCGACTTCTATAAATAGAATTTTTAATTCTTGTTATTGTGTAAATTCTACATGTTTTGTATGCAAGAATGTATATTTGCATCCAGGTCATTTCCTGGGCATGCAAGTTCTCCTGCAGTCACATATGGTTTTTTTGCTTTAGGTGCTGCTTTTGCAGCATCTCATCAGGAACCTATACTCTAACACTAGGTTTCCTAATGTTTCCTCTTCCGAGACTGCTAGGCTACTTTGATCTGCGTGCACAGTAATTACATCAATTCATTGATGTGGCCAGGCTTTTGAGAATTGTTTCCATCTCTGTATTTTTTGTTTTCATGTTGCATGATAATGAATAGCAGTACAAAGGAGTGAGACAGGACATAGTTATTCACACTTGCTGTCACCAGGTGCTGTAACTCACTCTTAAACCACTGCTTTGAGTTCTGCAGGCATGCACCTTCTTTCTGACAGTTTAGTTTAATTTCCTTTCTGCTTTTTATAAATAATCTGTGAATGGAGCCTAATATTTGTCATGGATGCTTGAGTTAAATTTATACAGAGAAATACTAAATGAGTATCTCCTCTTCCATCCAGTTTGATTTTTCTACAGCTGGTGAAAAGCTGGTTGGGTCTGGAATAAATAATTTTCATGTGTTCACAAGCTTCACAAGATTTTGACATCTGTGGTGAAAGAAGTATCAAAATTAAGCAAATCAAAACAAACTTAAACCCCAGCTGCAAATTTTCAGTTAGCTCTTTTTCTGTAGAGTGTCAAATTTGCTACCTCAAAGTCCAATTAGAGTTCATTTTCTATCTAGTCCTGCAGCTGGGAGAAGTTGAGTGAATTTGCCAAACAGCTAATGAAGATTTTCACTGAAATAAATGTTGTTTAAACAGACACAGTTCAATGACTTTATATGCTATTGCAAAGATAGGTTTGGATTCCAACTTTTTAGAGGTTTAGTAGTCACTTATTCTAGGGTGAATAGACACCTCTTCTAGGTGTCTGAAAAGGTTGGTTGGCTCAGGAAGGAGTGACATTTTTGAGTGGCTGCACGTTTTTTTGGATGGGATTTAAACTCCTACAGAAAGTCACTATAAAACCATATGAAAGTCAGAAATTATGGGATTAGTGGTATGTCAAATGGGTGCTGCAAAAAGGATGAAAGCACAGAAGGAACAATATCACCTGAAGAGACACTTTTCTTTCATTTGAGGCAGACTCAAAGGTACCAACCACCAAGGCACATAAAACACCCATATGTGTATGCAATAAGGAGAGAAGTGGGAGTAGCTGTGAGGCACAGAGGGTCTATCTTGTCTACGCTTCATGTATTTCTTGCATAAGAGCAGAGGAAGATTTTCCTTTGCCTTCATATTTGATAAAATGTTCTGTTTTGATTCATAGGTACAGATATACAACCAAGCAAATATGTAGCCAATAACTGTAGATCTTTTCCTGATATGTTTGCACTTCTATGGCTATTGAAACTACTAACTTGTCATATAAAAATCAAGATATGTTTAGTGAGAACACATCTATATTCCAGCTATTTTCCCACCATTTTAATATAGGATCACTTTATCTGATGAATTTTTATGTCTGAAATCAGTGATGGTGAGACCAGATACCAATTAAAATTAAGTTGGTCATTTCCGAGATGGCACGAAATCTAAAATACTCCAAGGAAATTTATTAATTTAGAAATTCTAGTCAGGAATGAGTTTGCAGTGACAGAGTTGGGGAAACAGAGACCCGCTCCTTCAAAAGGAGTTACTACCCTTGAGAAAATAATAGGATACGTACTCTGGTAAGAAAGCTCCTATCTACATATGTTAGATTTTTAGCATTCTGCATCCTTCCTCTCTTCAGTTCTTTTGTTTATGTTTATGCTGAATTTTACTTTTGAAGGTAATGCCTCATATTCTGTGTATTGCAATATATCATGAAGCCAGGAATAAAGAAAAGAAAGGGAGAAGCATTATCTGAACTCATTGATGGTAATATGTATCTTCTGTTGATATTTTTGTACATTTTAAGTTCCTGTGTCCCTGTTCAAAGGCTTGTATTTTTCTGATCTTGGAGTCCAAACTGCTCTAAGCCTGCATTAGATAGAAACCCATTTAGAAATTCCATTTTCTGTAAGCACAAGCCAAGGACTGAATGTCTGATGAATTTTAATCACAGAAATAAGACCTGAGAGACTCAGTGTGACTTCCGAACTGGTGAATAGGAAAAAAATGTGCTTAGTTGAAATCAGTGTTGTTGATTCTATAAGTTCACTTGCACAAAATTCACCTGCTCTTTTTCAAAGTAAAAACATAATGCATTATGGATTTAGTGACTGACTTTTTTTAAGAGTCCACTTTGTGAAATCCCAAGTCCTCTTACAGTCACCCTGTGGCATCCTCCCATGTAAATATTCTTCATGTAGTTCTGTTCCCATTCTAAGGTTTTGTGTGAATGTCACTAACTTCATTAACTGCTCGTGACAGTAGCACAATCTTGACTAGCACGTTGAACATTCATAAAACAGCAGCCACTCTAAAAGGAAAAAAGAATATCATGGCAATGAGTAATGTAAATGAAGCAGTATACACATTTAAAAAAATCTAAATGTTCATAAACTCAGAGCAAAAACTATTGGAAGAAAAAAATAAAGATTGTAAAAAATATTATAAAACTGTAAGTTACTTCCCAGAAATGCATTAATCTCACCTTGTTACTCCAGAATCTTTCCCTGGCTGCTGCAGGCAGCAGTACAAAGTGGTTGATAGCTGCAGCTTGAGATATAGACTGACATTTTCTTCTGCAGCAGTCATGAGTGAGTTATTCCAATCTGTGCTAGCACAGCTGGAAAATTTACCTTCACACGGCTGGAATTCCATTTCAGTCTGTCATGATACACTACACTGCGTCTGTTTCTTCATGAGCTACAGCACTGGTGCAATGTGTTCTCTAAGGTTTCTGCCATCACAAATACAGTCACTAAAGCCATCTATTAAAAGCAAGTTGAGATTGAAATGCTTTGATATCAAAAAATAAATTATTTTGTAAAGAGACAGCTCTCTCAGGGTTAGAAAAGCTTACATAATAGCTATGATTTTATTTCATTTTTCTTTTAAGTTTTTACAACCACCTTTTTGCAGGTAATTTATATTGTTCCTGGCCCAGATGTATTTTAAGATTCTCTTTCTTAGTACTTACCAGTAAGTGGACTGCCCTAGCTTTTATTTACGTCAGTTCAAGGGAACTAAAAGGGACTAAAACTTATTCATAACTGTTTTTCCAGAGATCGTTCACCCTGGTAATTTGTTCACATGAAGGGCATAAACAGGTATTAGTTAATAAGCATTATTCCTTCAAGAAGTCAGCAACAAAGCAACAGTGAGGCCTGGAGATTGGGCGAAGCTCAAGGTCAGTATGCAAGTTAAGCTTCCAAGCATTACCTCAGCCTCTGAATATGAAACATAATTTCATCTAGACACTGCCATTTCTGAAGTCCATACAGAATTGCTATCAAGAATGTGAATTCAAGTGGTAGTTTTCCTCTATTTCCTTCGTGCAAAAGTTTAAAATGATAAAGTTATAACTAAAGCTGTCCTCAGTATTGGTGTTGATACTCAAGCATTACAAAACAATACTTTCATTTTACCCCTCTGTCTTTTAAATGCCAAGCAGCAGAGGTGGTTGCTTTGACTGATCCTGTAACCTCCATCTCACTTCCTCTCCCACTTCACTTTTGATTTTCTTTTCTAGAGTTACCTGTGACTGATGCTGTGAAACATACGTTCTATAGTAAATCATACGTGTTCACAGCAGAGCTAAGTGAAAGGCACAGCTTGCATCTTGTGTGCCTTGAGCTCAGGTCTTCTGCAGTCAAAATCAGTGTGTTGCTCACAGTGATGTCTTTGTAATATAGGTAGAAGCAGGAAGCATAGAAAGGAGCAGAAGTAAGAACAGGGCCAGTTGTTTACAGTCAGTAAAACAAGCAATAATGTGACTAAAGTAAGACCTGTAATATTAGCTCTTTTACCTCACCTTTTTAATGGTGATTCTTGTTGCTGTAGGTGGCAGATTATAGACATGACTAACATTTCTTATGTATTTACTGACTTTTTCTTCTTTAAATGGGCTAGCCATACATTGCGTCTGTTCAATATGAACTGGGCTGTGGGTGTTAAAATGTTATTTACAATGTCCTTCCACGTGCATCAAGGAATAAGCCACACCATGGTGAGCACAAAGAAATAAGCTTTCGCTTGTGTAGGCAGGTTATGGTAACTACTGTAGAATTGCTTGAGTTTATAAATAGGAAAATGTATTATCCTGCTGTGGAAAATGCAAACACATTCAATAGCAGAACTATTCTTTACATTTTTCAGAGGTTAGAAAACCAAGGATGGTGACCAGCTCTACAGTAGGAAGTCTATTTTTCACAGTTTCCCTCAAAGGTATTTAAAAAGAAGATTTTTAAAGTATTGAGTCCACACAACGTTTAGAGCATTCAAAACAATTCAGCAGTGACTCACTGGGTTTTGCTGTAATAAAAAAATATCCTTTCAAAAATACAGTTTTATAACTAAAGTGATAGGTCCAGTGCTGTGAAATACCGACTTCAAAGGCTTCAATATTAATCAACAGAGCGATATTAGTGAACATTTTGGGGAAGTGTTGGAGGAGACATTTCAAAATCATGAGATACTGAAGGTGGGACTTACTTTACTTAAGTATAGGCACCTAAAAGATAGACTTGTAATCTGTGTAATCATCCCCATTAACGTTATGGGAAGAGAGAGCATCTCCAGAGAACAATCCACAATCCACCCTACCTCAATTTTTAGTGATTTTTTTCCCATTCAAAATCTATGGAGGTAGCTCTCTTTCTTAGTTGTTTCTACATTGTCTATACAGACACCCTAGGCCTCAAGCTTAGTCTAGATAATTAAACTGTAGATAGGTACAGCTTGAAGATGTTTCAAATCATATGTTCTTTGAAAGTCAGTATAATTAAACTGTGGTCTGCCCTTCTAGGAATCAGTCCACAAAGCCTCTCTTACAGAAAGTTTATCTTCTGAGGGCCTATATCATAGTGCCTTCCCAGATAGCAGGCTGCTGTTTGTTTAGCATCATATCTAGTTTTTATCCAGAGCTAATATTGATGGACAAATGTCTATCTCCTTTAGATATAAGTGTGATTGTTAGTTTATAAGTCTGTACATCTTTCAGTGTATAAGAGTACTGAGGTTTAAAACCACTCTGCTGTTTTGCAAGAAATATTTCACGCAAAGTGGCAAATAATTTGTCTACAGTTAAGTACCATGTCAATTGCTAGAGATTGTATAGTGAGGAAGTGAGTTACCTCAGGGACATCTGCACCCAGGTGGGCCCAGTTTATGCCTTTTGAAGAAGTATTTTAAAAATTCTCTATTAATTATCAAAATTCTGAATTACAGGAAACCTTATGCACAGTTTTGATTATGAGTAGAACCCCTGAAAAATATGTAGAAATAAGGTCACAGTGGAAGAAAAAAAAATTTAAGGACTTTAAGATATGCTGAAAAAAAGCACTGTAGAAGAGATAAATATTATATTAATATTGTAACAAATTTTTCAGTCTGGGTTTACTATATGAAAAATTTCCTATGAAGAAAGAAAACGATAAAGAAAATACACATCTAGTTCTCTTCATAAGTACATGTGCAGATGGCTGTCTTTGATTTCAAAGAAGTCATGCACACATACATATGGGCAAAATTTTGCCTTAAATTATTAATTTCTATAAAAGCTTTTACTGTACTCTGCACAAACAATGTGTTATCTACTATGGTAAGTGCCATCCAGTACTGACATGTTCATCCCCTTCTCTCAGTGAAAGCTGTAAAAACTGCGGCCAGCAAGTGTCTCTGAGAACAAGGCCATGCCATCCAAACATTTGAGGGAAAGCTCACAAAGCAGATGGCTCTCAGCACCAAAAAATTGTGAGCTGCCTACAGGAGTCGATCTTTCTCCATTGAATGTGTAGGCAGCTTGTGTCTTCTAACTGAAGTCCCTCTTTACACCTGCTAAACTTTCAGAGGAAGATTTCAAAGTGTATGGACATCGTTTATAAGGGCAATGCATCCTTGAATGTGGTGGTATATGCAATTGGTCACTGAACTTGGGTCTCTGGATCACTCAGCAACAGAGATGGGGGTGATGAAATTTCTTCTGTATGAGTTCTCTAAATCTTCTCCTTGACTTGTTTTCATTATTGCTGAATGAGAATGCTTGGCCTGAGTCACACTGTTCTGTTCAGAATATGCTTGTAAAACAGTCAGTTCAGTAATAAGGAGGCTGCTTCCAACTTGCAAAGTCAGAGAAGGCACTGCAAATGTTTCCACACTCTTCAATACCCTTCCGTCCCCATGTTTCTGTGCCATAGTGAAGACATGCCTAGATATGTGACCTTATTAATTGGGATTTCCCTTGGTTTTTGAAAATGTACATTGTTACTTGTATTACAGGGTCTAGGTAGTATACAATGTGTACTCTGAATCTCAGCAATGGTTTTCTGAAGATTTAAGTTTTGAGAAGTGGAGAATCAAAGAGGTGCACTATAGGTGCAATGAAAAAGGTTAAAATGATCAGTTTTGGAGCTTCATCCCACCAGATCATATTTTATACAACTGCTGTTTGATTCAAAGCACAGCCTTAAATTACATTGCCTCAAAGCTTAAAGAGATAATTTTGTTAAAAGAGGATAAATTACTAATTGCTTGCTAAGGTACATTTAGATGACAGAGTGCAGACAGTTAAATTTCACCGACCACAGTCTTCATGTAACATATAAGAGGGTCTGGTCTACATTACGTATGTAATTGTATAGGTATTTAAGCACTAAATTGTGCTGTGATCTTGTTAAGCTGAATAAAGTGGGATCATTTCAGTGCTTATTAGAAGATCTACAAAAGTTGTTGGTGGCTGTGTGGGGTTATTAGGAGTTGATGTGGTTGTGCTGAGTCAGTATGCAGATCTTACAATCTACAGTTTCGTTGGACATGCCAGTGTTGAGAAGACATCAAAAGTAGAGTTCTTGTTGTACTGGGGATATTAAGGTCCTTTCTCTAAGGACAGGATGCTACCATTTAAAAAAAATTCCAACACACAGAATTGCAGTCTGTTTACTTTTACATTACCTTGTTTCTTTGGATGCGCCATCTCACTTGTCCAAACCAGTAGGCTATTAAAGATAGGCTGTGAACTGCAGAAAGTAAAGGTACAGCAGTGTGGTGAACTCGCCTCAAATGTTCCTTCCTTCCACACTAGAAGAAATCTGAAGCCTCCTTGTTGGTAAAATGCTTTGCTGATCTCCACCAAAAAGTTACAATAGAATTTGAATGTATTATTCTCAACATATTTGTGCACTCTCTCAGTTTGGGAACACATACACTTTTCCAGATGCCATCATTTTATCTTTAGATTGACGCCTGTCAATCAGTTGAGTTGAAATTGTAGGTCTTGTTCTGCAAGCCAAAAAATACAGCTCATCAGATCATTCCTTTCAGAGTTCAAAAAAGCCTTCAGAAAAGTTTTTCTTTTAACAAAGGTTTATATAAACATTTTCTTTCATTAAAGAGCAAGGAGACTAAATAACATTTATCATCTTTGGCTTTAAATGTCAAAAATTCTGTAAGAATTCAGAGTAATCTCTTCAGTTTACAACATTTCTAGGCAGAATTACTTTTCCATACCACATGTTTGATACTGATACTGAAAGATGCAGTGATTTATTTCCAAAGACTCTGTGAATATCAAAACTTAACAGTTCGTAGTAATTATAGATCAATGTGATTTACAATAAAGACTTGGCATTAGGATCTTGGCTAGCACATAGCAACACACAAATGTAACATACACTTATTCATTTTAGTGTCTTTGTCATTTTGTATTTCATACTCTGGAGAGATTTCAAAATGAAATAAAAGATGACACTAAACATGAGGTGCTTCAGCATACAATGTCATTTTGAAACTATCTAAGCAGATGAAGCAAAACCAAAAAGAATTGTCTTCACAGCATGAAGTCATTATCATTTCCTTTTTTGAGTTCTACAATGAAAAGTCATGTAAGTAGCAGTAAATCCTACATGTTTGACTACACTAGCTAATTAGCAAATAATTATGCCATGGCATTTTGTCAAACTTGCCAGTGCTCCATTAATGTGCATTTCAGATTTAGTACATAGAACATTAAATTATTTCTTATCATTTGTTGCTTTTGACATGTGATTTGGGTATTTTCTATAATAAATAAATACATAAAATGCACTTGATACATGAGATAGAAAGTTTCTGTGTTTAATTAATTTTAAAAAGTGTAGACAAATGAATTACCACAAAACTCTTTGCAATGTTTATATCCTTTTCCTTTTTCAAAAAACAGAGAAGCAGTTCAAGCTGAGAGAATTTCCTGATACTTATCAGCCACCCACAGTTTCTACTGGCCGTATGAGAAATTGCAAGCTACTTTTAAGTGTAAAAGAAATGAATGAAACCTCTCTGGCTACTGATTCAGATTAAGCTTGCTCCAGCATCCGTAACCCTCCCTCCAGGATTGATATTATAGTGACTTATTTAATTTGGAATTGTCAGAAACTATTTGTCTGACACTTCTTTACACAAACACAAATTCAGGGACAAATGGACAGTAGAAATAAATAAAAGAAACTGCGGTTTGGTACATCAGAGTAATTAGTCCATCTATTGCATTTGACATTCCCTTATCAGAGCCTTTTCTGAAACCCCGTCTGCCCTTCAGATGCTCCACGTTTATATAATCAGTTACACAGGGCAGATTATAAAGTTATAAACTTATCTTTGTTCATGTTGTATTAGGCAAATTCTAAATTTAGAATGAAAGCAGGGGGAGCCTAGAGTAATTCTTCTAAAATTGAGCTCAAAAAGAGATCACGCTCACATCTCTAGGTGCTATGGACTTGGACAATAGTTTAGGAAATAAGTTATTTACCTCAGCAAACTTCAATTTACTATTCTGACTTGCAAGTCATAATATACTTTCGTAGTCAGAGTATGGTCTTATTTACTACCACTGCAGTTGCCAATTATGCATACCATACTATGCTCTGGTTTATGTACACTAGGGCATTCTTACCTTCTTGTGCTCCTTCAGAGAAGAAGGTCTTTGAGTGAGAATACATACCTTCCATTTGCAGGAGGACCAGTGTCTGCTATTTGAAAACTGAATCAGGAAAGTTCAGTACCATTGAAAAGATTACTGGAAGAACTCAGGACTGTATACCATGCCTATCATTTACCCTATGTACAGTTAATGTCCCTGTAAATATTTGTGGCATTCTTCTCCCACAGTGGTTTTTATTATTATTATTTTTATGCTGACAGTCATTCTCTTTCTCTTTTTTTTTCTCTTTCTCTTTCTCTTTCTTCCTCTTCCTCCTCCTCTTTTCTTCTTAATCACCAGTTTTGATATATGTTTTTTTGAGATCTATGAAAAATGTTCTAAGACCTACCAAGGCTAATATTCTTAAAAAACATCAATGAAAATTAAAAGTAAAAAAACCCCAAACTTGGAAGGAAATGTAAGAAAGCACAGCATTTATAAGTGAGTATTTTTCAGATGGGATTATTTGAATTTTTTTTACTTTTATTTTTCTACCTATTATTACATTAATGGTATGTAAGACAAACAGATAACATTAATGAAAATGAAGGAATCTTATAATGAGTGGGATTGACAACATCTAATCACCTTTATTTGAAATTGTAAATAGTCAATGCCATTCTGTAGCAGACTCACTAGAATTTCAGAAGCATGGTGATTTTTTCCTTAGTTAACTTTGAACAGCTATATTCCATTAGTTTTCTGTTTTAAAAATTCTGCCAAAATAGTTCACATTTTTAAGCAGAAGACAATTTATTTTAAAATTGTAAAGCACTGGAGGAACTGTTTTAATAACTTTTCCTCTTTATTTAAATACTACCACAACATGTTACAGGAAGTTTTAAGTGAAATATTATTATACATTAAGCAGCAGTTACATTTTACAAGGCAATTTCTAATTTAACATTTTAAAAAAATCACTATAGGCCGTTATTCGAAATTACATTCCAAGAAAATGACGTTTTTATGAGCAGCTTTCCAATAAAATTTTATCAAAGGTGTAACCATAGCGTTTGAATAAGTTCTTATTATGTGTATCTTGCAGTTTAACACTTTAAAATTATGTAATACTTAATCTAAACTACATAGAGTGTGGCATATATATACATATAATTATAGAATCATAGAATTGTTTAGGTTGGAAAAGACCTTTAAGATCATCAAGTCCAACCATTAACCTAACACTGCCAAGTCCACCACTAAACCATCCCTAAGCACATCTACACCTCTTTTTGATACCTCCAGGGATGGTGACTCAACCACTTCCCTGGGAAGCCTGTTCCAATGCTTGACAACCCTTTCGATGAAGAAATTTTTCCTAATATCCAATCTAAACCTCTCCTGGTGCAACTTGAGGCCATTTCCTCTAGTCTTATCACTAGTTACTTGGGAGAAGAGACCGACACCCATCTTGCTACAACCTCTTTTCAGGTAGTTGTAGAGAGCAATAAGATCTCCCCTCAGCCTCCTTTTCTCCAGGCTAAACAACCCCAGACACCAACAGCCACCTAGCTACAACCTACATACTTCAGATGTCTTATTATCTATATTGTTTAGAGTACAGATGTGTTTGTTTCTAACCTGATTTTCTAACAGACTTTCCCATATATATTAACTTTTTTGCCAAATTTACACCAAAAAATTACAATTAATCACGCTATTTAGGAATGCCAGAATTTAGGACATATATTGTTTAATCTGCTCTTTTTTCTTTTGTTATGCTGTAGTGTGGATTTCCAGGAAGTGAATTAATTTATATAAAAAAACAGCGTAAGCATGCCCTGCAGTGAAATATTTCTGTCTTCAAATCATGCTTCAAATGTTTTTCATTTGCAAATGCTGATTTGCATCAACTGTGAGACTACACATGCAAAGGAATTCAAAAGCTACAGCCTTGTTTTTGCATGTAACTCCAAGCATCTGACATAAATCTGAAAATGCATAAGTTAATCCGCTCTGGCTGCAGAGTTTCAGAGAACAGGTAAATACACACATTTGTCACACAACAATCCTAGGAACCATTTTGTGATGGAAAAAATCCATCTCACCTAATTTTATTGTTGTGAAATTTAAAATATCTAGTTGGATTAAGTCTATATGTAGCTGAAGAATGAAGAAACATCATTAAAAAAAGGATGTGCATCTGTGTGTGTTTGTGAGTGAGAAAAGGGGAATACTCTTTTTCTGTTGAAGGTGAATAACTATAGTGAAGACTGGCAAATTAGTTATACCAAACTGGGAAAATTCAAGAGAACTAGCCTGTGGTCAAGACAGTCACTGGAAGATAATCAGATGAAAAGATGGCCTCAACATGACAATTACTGTTTTGGATATTTTTAGCTGAAAGAGTTAAGGTAGCAAAATACATGATAAAGGCACAGTTGTTAAAAAAAACCCCTTTGATCATATGGCTTAATATTAAGAAGAATCTAGGGGAGTTATACAGGTTGACATCTCTTTGCTGATACTCTAATTCTAGAAGGATTGTTTGTTGGTCTAATTCCGTTGGCAAGAGTAGACCAAGACAGTAGTTATTGGTGTTGTATTAAGAAAGGGGCCAGACAAATTCTAGCAGAAAAATCTATTGATGGCTATTAATCACTGGATGACAGGAAGAATATCCTCAGGAACTAGCATTGTATTTAAATTCTGTCTGTACCTAAGCACCCATTACAGCTACTATCAGAGATAGGTTAGAACGTTAGATGAACACCTTGGAAGAATGATTCCAGCTACAGATTCAGACTCCTAACTTTGCATATCTCCAAAGTAGCTGTCTGCATTTCAGATATGTGCTTAAGTTCCTATTATAGTGAGTGGAGATTTAGTCAAACAGTCTAGAGTATCATTTTGCTGACCTGCTTCTGCTTTCAGTTGTAACAGCAGTTTGTTTTTTGCCAGTACTTACTGACAGATCATTTCCTGACCTCCCCGAAGCTATTATCTGTTTCTCTGTATTCTCAGTTTTTATTTGAAAGAAAGTAAATCTCTAAACATTGTGTTTGTGAAGTTTAGATGTGAATTGAATACAAACAACACAAAGATATGTGAAGGAAGAATGAAACAACTCTGAGAGACGGGATACATCCTTCCCCCCTACGTAAAGAGTGGACAGAGACAGTTTCTTGCAGAAGAAAATTCAGAGAAAAACTCAAATTGAAAAGAAGTTATCACTCTCAAACCTATTTATTCCAGGAAGCTTTCTTAACTTCTGCACCTTAATTAGGTGTTTTACGTAGATGATATGAAAAAACTTTCCTTCTCTACAGTTCAGGTCTTCAGGATTATTAATTTTCTGGAAAGAAACAATGTGTAACAGTGCCAAAAATAAGTTTTAATAGTATAGTCAGTTAATTTTCATCCAAGCCTGCAAGAGCCAAAGTTAAGGATCTTTGCAGGCCTCTAGGCATAACTAGGGAGAATCCAGCTTGTGGAGCCAAATAAAGCTAAGAGGCAATGCAGTCATATTTTGAATGGACTTCGAGATAGTGATGGAGCCTGGATATACTCCAATCCATCCAATTTCTCATCTTGCTTTCTTCTTTTAACTGCTGTCCTTTTTGCTTTGCTATGCACTTACATTGTTTTTCCATGAGATGCTTGGTGTTCAATGACAAATGAAATGACTGGTGTGATTATAGTATATATGATAATAGCAAAATAATAGAAAAATAATATATACATGATAATAACATTAATAATACCTGAGAGAAAGGTGAAATATATAGGCAAGAAACCTAAACTGTGAAATTTTTCTCTTTCACCATGTCTACAGTAACAAGGAATATCTAGGTCCTTGTGTCAGCAAACATATTCATCCCTACAGAGAAAGTTACTGCTTTCACAGTGAGACAGCTTTTCAGTTACAATAAAATAAAAGTTTATCTTCTGTAGAAGTGCCTTTTGTTTTTCAGAGGCAGAATTTCCTAGAATAAATGCTGCTGCCCTTCTGTTAAAGTCCCTTACCACTAAATCTGTGTAACCGAGGATTCAGTGTCCCATCTCATCTCTTATCATTGGCTAGCTTTAATATCCTTTATCTCACCAGAATATTTGTCAAGGGCTTAGCAATCATCTCCAAGGTGCAAAGAAATACATTGCTGAGGATTTTAAATGGGTGAATTTCTCCCTGCATAAATAACATTGGAAGAAACTTACTTTTTTTTTTAATAGCATTTGGCTAACAAGTACATTTGGTTAATGAGTAACAGTGGTAATCTATAATGACTAGGAGATTCTGTCCCTGTATTGCTTCAGTGGAACACAGAATATGGTGGCGCTGATCCAATAAAAAGTAGGGGCTCATTAAAACTTAACATATTGAGATTATTTCACCAGAATAACAGACGTCATTGTTTACCCGTGGCCATTTAACATAGCCAACTTATCAACTCCTAATGGCCTTCTGATGCTAAGATACAAATAGGTATGCCCTCCTACAAAAACATTTTTGGTTGAACCCTTCAGATTTGGACAAAGAATGATATATGGTCATTGAGAATAACTAGATACAAGGTCCGGTCTTGAAAAGTGTTTTCAGTTTTTGCTCATGTCATCTATTATTTCAGATATCCCCAAATGTATTTAAAATGTTGTTCAAAGTACCACTGTGGACTTGTAATATTTACCAGGTAAGGGGGAAAAAAAAGGCTTTTTGTTGATTGTAGAAAAAACCAAATCTTTTGTGGTCTGTGCTTGAGTGTGAGTAGATAAAGTATCTCATTGTGTTAGATCTTTTGTTGAGAACTTTGTCACTTTTAAATGACAAAAAACATTGTGTGCATGAAAGCATTTCAACATTGAAGCAGGTTAGATGGCAGGGTTAGTTGGTGTCTCAAATAGAATAAAATCATTCATGAGACCTGACTGGTGCCTGGATTCATCTGATGAAGTGTAGACAACTACATCCAAGTTTGCCACCTAGATCATCTAGATTTGTTTTATCGTGAAAGGGGAGAAAGAAGAGCTTCTATTCATCTCATCCTAAAGAAAAGATCTAAAATACATAAAAGTGATATAGACAAAGTACGTCAGATTAATTGAGCTTTGAGCTTAATTTTTTCCTTTGCCTGTACAGAAATATAGGGTGACCCATACAGATGTAGAAGTTAAAACCCTAAAAAGCTTAAGTAGGTAAGGTCAATGCCATTCAGCATTTCTGTTAAATCATAAACAAAGAAATTTTAAGTGTTTCAGTATTTTCATCTGACAATACAGTTGATTATATTAAACCACCCATAAGTTCTGCCTGTTAACATTGGTTAGTGTGCTATCCAGGGACTAGTGCCAATTTGATAGCTGGATCTGGCACTGGACATGAAAGATATCACAAGTATAGGCTGCAGGGATATAATTAGAATAGATATCTCTGGGCTATCTTACACCCCCATGCAGATCTTTTGAATGAACTTTACAGCACACAGGAATTGGAGAAACACCATATAGAGATCCAGCACTAATGATTTAATGCTCATTGACACATTTATTGGAATCAAATACAGTAATATTAAGCTCTTGTACTGGTTTTGGCTGTGATAGAATTAATTTTAGTCATAATACCTTGTATAGTGCTTGTTTTGGATTTGTGACCAAAACAGTGTTGATAGCACACTGATGTTTTAGCTATTGCTGAACAGCGTTTGCACAGCGTCAAGGCCTTTTCTACTTCTCACACCACCCCACCAGTGAACAGGCTGGGGGTGCACAAGAAGTTGGGAGGGGACACGGCTGGGACAGCTGACCCCAACTGACCAAAGGGATATCCCATACCATATGATATCATGCTCAGCAATAAAAGCTGGGGGAAGAAGGACGAAGGGGGGATGTTTGGAGTTGTGGCGTTTATCTTACTGAGTAACTGTTATGCATGATGAAGCCCCGCTTTCCTGGAAACAGCTCCACACACAGCTTTTGCTTCACCTATTAAACTGTCTTTATCACAACCCACAAATTTTCTCACTTTTACTTTTTATGTGAGTGAGCAGGTGTGTGGGGCTTAGCTGTCTGCTGGTTTTAGCCCACAATAGCTCTTAAAAAGCAGAAGGAAAAATTGGGAAAACTAGCATTATGTCATACAAAGTTCTGTTAAGGATTTAGTTTTATTGTTTTAAGAGGGAAAGAACATCCAAAGCTAATAAAATGCAATACGGATGACATTTTTTAATTTCTTAATAACCTATCACACTTGCTAATGATTCTTTTCAAAATATTTTCTTATGTCTGTGATTTTTCTTCTATCTTGAAAGTTTCAGCACAACTGCAAGTGTAAAACACAACTGAAGTGTATATTTTCTTAGCAAAAATATATGTTCCACTTCCAACATTAAATATCTATTAAGAAAATATGCACACCTAACAAAATGAAGTCAGGCTACCACCCAATACACAAATACCCCAATCCATATTCATTTCTCTCAGAAAAGTTTAGGAATATGTATTAATTTTATCATATGTTCTAGGAAAGCTAACAAAGCTAGACTAAGATGGAAAGCTCACTAACACAGTCCTCACAGAGAGAAATTATAAGGAACACTGTGCTGAGTTTAGGACTTAAAGAACGTTGAGTGTGACTGTCTCCTCTATAGACTGCTGGGTCTTCTTGTCTGAAATCTGTTCAACTCCATTAAACTGTTTTCCCACCAAGAATTACTACAGTGGCATGGATATTGCCCATTCCTTGTCCAGAACAGCTTGGCATGGCAGGGTACCCAGAGTTACAATTTTTGTGCTAATTGCATCTTAACGCTGGTCTAGAAGATGAACAACTAGGGTTATCTGAGCCTGTGCAAAGGATTTGTATTGCTAGAGGGGATTTTCTTGCTTCTTAAAGGATTAACAATATAATTAAATCTTGGAATAAACCATATGCTAAAACAATTGTCTTCATTTCAACCTAGAAGCAACCTAAGGTCATTATAGTCTACTGGAATGATGATGCTGGGATGAATTAACATTTATTTAATGGACAACCACACTCTAAAACAGGTCACAGGGTAACCTTATTGCTTAGCACAATGACAAGGGCATTGTAGAGGGTACAGGGACAACTGTGCTGAAGTCCTCACTTGGTAGAAGTCGTCCTGCACTCTGGAGAAGCGTATAGTCCAGGATTTATTACTTGAAATAATATGTATAATACTCACAGACTTTTTTGTATCAATGAAACCACAGAACCTGGTAAGTCATTATTCTGACCTTGCTACTTTGAAAAACTTCCAAAGTTACTGATAATAGAAGCATGTCATCAAAGTTTTTTTCTACATAAATAAGGGTTAGATACTGTAGACAAAATAGCAAAAGTGTGGAATGTGACTTTGGGATACTTTTGATTTAAAATTCTAGCTAGATTAAATTTCTGATCTAGTTAATATAATTAAAAATGTAGACTACAACATGTCAAGAGCATAAAACAAAATAAGAAATCATACGGAGGAGATCTTGTAAAGAGTATAAGTAATATTGTGATGTCAGATATATTTTAATAACACCACTTTCTGATATTATCTTTAGTAGGAGAGATGGGGAATAAGCCAATATTTGTATGTGTCTGTACACACACAGAGACATGGGCACACACTCTTATCTGCTGTCTGGTTGATAGAGCCTTCACCTGGGAGATAAGAATGTGGGCTTGAATCCTCTTCCTCTGAGGAGAAAATTTTTCTCTGTAGTTGGCTACTATGGAAAATTGGGTAGCAGTCACAGGCATTGATTAAAAAGAAAGCCATTAAGTCTTAATTTTGAACATTCATGACAGTGGATCAGGTCAGTGCCTTTAAGTAGCATAGTTATCCCTCCATCTTATTTTTAAATCTCAAAAAGAGGTATACTAGAGTTAGCACTCTGCCTGCTAAGATCCGAGCAGCAACATAATGCAAAACAGCAATGCCTAGGAAACCCAGGCAGCCACTGAACTGGAGGTTTTAGATTCCATTTTCTGATTTAGGTGGTTCAATCTTCCTCAGTCTTGCCTTTGACACCTTTGATTTTTCCTTTTAATCTCAGCCATCATCTTTTAACTGGTCTCTCTTTCTTTCTTCTCAGAGTGGAGAGACATAAAATTCTGAGTAAAAACTGATTACATGATACTGTCTTTGACTGGGTGCAAAGACAATCAACTTGCAGAGCACAGACAAGATCATTTATAGCTCTTTTTTTTTTAACGAGGTACATTTCCTTCTGCTGTCCCTCTTTTTTCACAATATCGCTTTTCATGGAGGCATAATATGGTACTTAATACACCATGGGCAAATTGTTCCTGAAATGAAACAACATGATCTCCACTCAACCAAGAAAAGAAAATATGATTGATGTACTTTAACTGAATTACATGAATGAAGGTCAGAGTGTAGCTTTTGTGCTTTTGTGTCATATTGGTATGAAAGGTAAATCTTAATATGGATGCTGGGAAATCTGACAATCTTTCATTAATCGTTCAAGCTCTTGGAATCTCAGCTCCCAAGGATAAATGCGTACACTGAGTCTTCCTAAACTGCTTCTTATTACTAGGGGTCAGATATTAGATACATGGAGTAATATAGCTGTAAAAAAACAGGGACTACTTTTGCATATCTAATAGTCATTCCTGGATATCTTTAAATTCCTACATATTGCAGAAGGAATAACAGTATAAAGGTATGCTTTTAGATCAGACAACACTAGGAAACTACACTGCTTTTCGTGAATGTTTATTTTTTTAATGTCATCAAAATTTTTAAGTCTTATCAAGTTGTTTCTGTGTACTATTGAATTATCAATTGTATGATAAAAAAGAGATTGCAGTGAGACTGAAAGGGAAACAGGACAGTACACTCAGGAATGACTTGAAGTCATGGAGGATTTGGGCATACTGGTAATGGCTAAGCCACAAGCAATGCAAGCAATGCCTATGTTCTCAAATTTTGTTTTGCACTTTTCTGACTCTGCTGCCATTGTAAGCAAGATGACCATGCCAGTGGTGAGTTAAAATGACCTGAAGGCATCTCTAATTTACATCAGCTGATAAAATATCTTCAAAAATGAAACTACAAGTGGAAGATTGTAATCATGCCATGTTTCCCCTTCTGTAGTGGCAGTAGTGAGACAAAGTGCTGTAATTTATGAGCCCTGATATTGGTGTTTTAAGCCATAAAAACATATCCATGTGCTCTAAGAAGCATAATTCTTTGCTATGAAGCAGTGCTAATCAGAGGACTCTGAGTGATTCATTTGGAAATATGTGATTCAATGATACAGGCAGTTCCTCTATAGTCTAGACTGGTTAATATGTAACGTTCACTTTGTCAGAATTTCTCTAGTAGGGGGAGTTCTAGCAAGATCAAACCATATGTTTTGGTTAGTAGATACCTTTTTTTTTTTGTATCCTACAAAAGAAATCGTGAAAATATTTTGGTTATACTGAAATGAAATGTTTCCTTCAGTCCAAAATTAGTAATTACTGATTTTCAGATTTTTTTTTCATTTTCTGATACTGCTGTTCCTAGACAAAATGAAACTAAATTTCAGGCTCTTGAAATCCCTCACGAAATGATACTTCTGCCCTCTGCTCAGCTCAAGTAGTGATACTGATTTTGGACTCTGGCTCATCATGCCCTAGAAGTCCTACTGACAGTGGTAGAACAGTACAGGTGGTCATACAGAAGAGTATACTTTTCCATAGAGAAATATAGCAGAGTAAGAAGCAGTACTGAATAGAAAGGCCAGACCTTTTTGTTTTCTTTCTGTCTCCCAAGATATTTTTTGTTATTCAGACTGTGACAATGTGGAGCTTCTAAGAAAAAGTACTAGTGCTAGAGCAGCTCTTTTGTTCCTTCATTGTGTCTTTCGCCATTGTGTCAGCTTTTGCATACTTCCGCCCATGTAATGTGAAGGAACATTGAATCTGAGATCTGTGACACTTTGTCAACTGAATTGTTTGATTTTCCCTTCCTAACTTATAATTTATCTTTATAATTAACTATATGACAAATGAAAGAATTAATCTTTTTGTTTCTAGCATAAGGTACTCTCTGTCTTATTTCATTATGTTGTAAAATACATATTCTTATGTAAAGATATAATCCAATGTGAATAATTCCTTGAAGTTTACTTGAAATTTAGCTGGAAAATAACCAAGAGTTATACACTTTTTTTTTTTTTTTAATTAATAATGGCATTAATGAAACGAAATGACCCTAAAATAATGCTTCCTTCCCTCTTTTTTTTTATTTTCCTGCCATTGTAAGGAAAACCATTTTTTAAATGACAATAAGAATGTACTCAAATACTTTAGTTACAACTTCATAAAATTCACAATCTCTGATATCGCATTAGTTTATAACTGTTTTACACATATCCATTTTCTCCATATATATTTGAAATAACATCTGCATGTATGTTATTGTACTATACTGCATTTTTTCCCTAGCTGATATTTATATTCCAAATTTGAAAGGCTTGTATCCTTTATTCAGTCACCAATATTTGAATATGAAATGAAGTTGAACCTATCATCTGTGATGATAAGAAAATTAAAGATAAACATTGAAAATATTTTCATTCTCTGTGTATGTTTGAGAGCTTCAGAAGACATCATTTTAGGGTATTAGAAAACATTTCATACAACTTTTCAGAATTTGCTTGTATTTTGACATTCAAAAAGATGCTTTTGGCACTAGAGCTTTCTGCATAACACTGATACTTCTTCCTCTTCACTGTTTGTGTTTAAAAAGGATACACACAATGGTATTTATCAGGTTTGTTTTGAATTAAGATGCTTTTGCACCCATCACTAATCAGCAAACCTGCAGCTCCCCATAAAATGGAACTCTGGAGATTGGATTGCTGCTGCAACTTCCATCGGTGTTTTTTATATTTTAATATGACACTCCATTATAGTTAGTTCCTATAGTTGAAGTTATTAGATATTTATGTGAAGTAGCATATCACTATCTCTGTTGCTGAACAGTGATTATTTCGAACAGTTTGGGTTGCTATTAAGTGAAGAGAATTTTTGAACTCTTTTAATTTTGTATGCACTAAAGTCTATATGCCTGTTCAGCTTTTTTCTGCCTTCCTACTTTTTGATCTTTTTTTCCACCTCCCTCACTTCCTTTTTTTTAAAGTGGTTGACAAGAACTAGAGCTGGCTGTTCAATACAAGTGCTCATAAACACAGTTAATTCAAAGATTTATTGTCTTGGGAAGCAGGCAAAGGTTGACATTCCAAGTTCCTTTTATGTAAGAAGTCTGTAATTCCAGCCACATGCCTCCCCTCCCTCCCTCCCCTTGTGCTGCTTTGAGTTTAGCAGTAGGAATCTAATTTGTAGAAACCAGCATCTGGCCAGTACAGGACTAATGGGACCTGGAATATTTAGTGGTCTGCAAACAATGCTAAATCTATAACTTTAAGCTCACTCCTAGGAGTTTATAAAAGGTTGCCGCACTTGTAGCAATCAAGCATTGCTAGCTACATTGCATTGCAGGTTTTATATCTGCAACCTGCAAGTTCCCCTAAAGTAAACTGCAAATTCATAGGGCATTAAATGGGCTTTTATTTTACCACTGATTTAATAGATAAAAATAAGTTTTCACTTGCTGAAGCTTTGCTTGTTTTGTTGATCAGAGGCTGCTTTATGAAGACTGAAATGATTTTGGTGAGCTCCAGTGAGTCACATCTGTCCTAAATTTTCAGATATACTATAAGGCACAAATATAATTTCTCCTCTGTAGGAACTCAGAACTGCTTAACAGAACCGCTCCCCTAATCTGAATTTTACTCCTGTTGCAAATAGGAGCAGAGTAATTATAAAGTGTCATGAAAAAGGGAAGGTTAGTTAGTGGTATCCCACAAAGCTGTGACGTTTGGCCTCGCAGACCATCCTGAGCAGAACACCTTGACTGCGTGACTCAGTTGTAAACAACAGATACATCAATCAGCTTCATGACGAGTTTAAGTTCTAACTTTGTCACTTTGTCTGCCCCTGGCCACAACTTCTCTGGAACACACTAGGGCACATAAGCATTTCTCGCAGACAAGTAATATGTATAATTGACTCATGTGGTAGCCACTGTTATGTGTAAAGTAAATGGTATTTAAATAGTCTCTCTTAACTGGATAGGAACCTTTGAGAAGATGCTGAATTTCAACTATTTTTCTAGTCCCAATGCCTTGTGCGCTTTTAAAGGGAAAAATGAAGAGACTATTTTTATGGCAAAATAGACTTGCTACTGATAACATATCAAAATAAATACATGCCTCCTGATTTAAAAAACAAACAAACAAAAAAGCCCAAACCAACAAACTCTTCAATTTTAATTTGGAAGAGTGATCAAAGTAAACATTTTTATTTAATAGCATTGCAATCCTTTACATTATAATCCTCTGGGTATGTATACGTGTGTTCTTTTTCTGAAAACTGAAACTCTTGGTTTTTCACTGCTGTTATGGAAGATGTACCAGCTTGCTTAGCACAATCATAGGTGTTTTTTTTTTTGTCTCTGAAACCTGTAGTTTGAACCAAATTTTGGTTTGTAAAGTGTAAATAACTTAGGAACCCTGTTTATTCTTATTTTTTGTTTTTCTTATTTTTGTAAGAAAGCCCTAAGCTTTCTAATGTCTCATATTATTTTTGTTACATCAACCTCTTTCCTTCAATTGCCTAACTACAAGCAACTTCTTTCCCATCTCCGTGTTGTGTCTCTGAGGACAGACTTCGAGGCTGGTGGTTTCTCTCCTGGAATGTAACGTTAGCTAGCAGAAAATTGCATTATCTCCTTCAGTCTCCTTTTCTGCTTTGTTTCTCCATTCATGTTGATTGTACACACTCTTTTTCTGGTTTTGTCTGTTTTCCTTCTTTCCCCCTGTCTATTTGCATAGCTCAGATTCTTCAGTGGACTTGATGACCTTTTAATCATTGTATAATCAGATTAGTCACAGTGTTTCTGAGAGCGAGTGGGTAACCGCGAGTGGAGTGCAACAATTGCTGTTTACTGAGTTTGTAGTGGTTTAAGCATGACTGAATCAGAAGTATCATCTGATTCATTGTGGTCCAGGTATTATTGAAAAACACCTCATGAACAGTCATTCCCTTAACTATGCTCTTGGTCCCATTTCTTTGCCGTTTTGTTCCTGTTTAAATGATCAGTGGCCTTTCTAGTTATCCTTACTGTATTGAAATAGTGTTGCCTTCTGGAAGTGCTATACTGTGAGACAACCTGAGATATCTTGACCAGGCTGAGGTCCTCCAAACCAAATTTTGGAATTGATTGACTCACAGTGTGTAGCACAAAGTTATCTTACATCTTCCTCCAAAATATGATTCATGAAGTCTGTCCAGCTGAGGTGTTCATGGACCATCATGTATAAACAGAAGTGTCACTTTATCATTATCCATCATTGCCATTTGTCTGTCTTAGCTATTTATCCACTGTCAGTCAATGTAATTCCTGTGACATCCTGAACATCAGATCTCTAATGGTTCTGGAGAGAGTAATCATACGCATGAGGAATGAACAAGATGCCCTTGCATTTGCACTGATCTACAGCCAGTTTTCAACTTCCTTACCTAATTTTCTAGTTTTTGATGCCACTGATGTTGTCAGAATATTGACACCTGACAGTAACAACAGCACACTCTCTTAAGTATCAGTTTTCACAAAGGATGGGTCAGAGTTATTTGTACTAAAAATAAAGGATAAACTGATGTGAGCTTTAATAGGAGAAAGATCACACCCCAGAAGGAGTTAAATATCCTCATGAATGCCACTGGGCAAACAGATCTAAAACTGGGAAACAATATGATCTGTAAATTCATTATATCCTTTCAAACTATTTAATGCCTACTGGCAGCATTTTCTTGTATAAGTTGAAGGAATCAGTTATTCCATGGCCCACAAAATAATGATCTCCTTTGCATGGTTCTGTTCATTGAATTCTTGCAATATAAAATCCACTGTTCCCTACATATACTTGCTATTTCCAGAAAGACAACTAGCAAAGATAAAATATGCTACCAAAAGCTTTGTCAAAAACTTCAGCCAATATGAACTGAGTAGAGTGTTACATTAACAGTCTTCAAGCCCCTTACTAGAGTTTCATGTGTGTCCCCATTCCCCAAACTACAGAGAAAAAACCAGCAGAATCATAAACATTCCAACACACATGCGACCATTTTTCTAAATGTTATTTCTCTTGGAAAAGGGAAAAATTAAAAGGTCTAGTATATTTTTATGTGACAAAAAATTATATAAATGGCATTCCCACACTATCATTAGATCATAAATTGAGAGTCCCAGATATTTTGTCTGTATTTTATCAATATTCTGTCACTGAAGTACTGTCATTTTTTTACTGCTTCATGTTAATGCAACAGCGGTTGAGTTTTGTTTGAAATTCTTTAAGCCACAAATGAGAATCATTGGCTATTTGATTTTCAGGGCTCAGAAGAAAAAGAGGAAAGCAAGAGAAAAGAGACATTTCCAGTCTGAAGTAGACTGAACAGAGGGGAAAAAAAGAGTAAAAGATGAAAAAGATTACGTTTCAAATTATAAGTTTCCTGGTTGTTATGAGTTTTCATACTGTTGATTAAAATAATTTAAAAGGTTTACATATCTATATAAACACTTTACATTAAATAGTAGAAATATTTTGTGTCAAAACATAAAAAAATAAGTGCATTTTTTTTTTTAATTTGTAGAATTAGTTTTTAAAAGACAGCTCTGAGCTTAAGGAATTTCATGCAGAAAACATTGTAAAAATGTAATTATTTGTCTGAAAAATATTCTTTAGCACACATTACAAAGTATGAAAAAGCAATAGTTATAGCAAAAATTATTTTCTAGTTTCAAATTCATATTGAACCTTGAGCAAAATATTAATTTCATACTAAAGGGAAAAAAATTAAGCACCAGGTAATATGAAAAGAAGCAGGATTTATGTATCATGTTACGTTTTTTGACCTTTATAATCTTATGTAAACATTTTGGAAAACTACTTAAATACAGTCTTTGAAAGAATTTAAACAAATTGTATAGAAATATATGGTAGATACTCCCTTCTACTGTACAAACAAATTTTGTCTCCTGAAGTATGTTCTTTGACATACCTCCTGAATCAGGTATTCATCACACTGAAAATTTCTAGATTTTTGAAAAGAACAATTCTCTGAGGGTCATTACAATCTGGTCTCAGTTTAAGCACATCTTTGTGTGATGAATGTGTGTCTTCAAATGAATTAGTGTCTTCAAATACAATTTAAAGCAAACTGGACATCCAGTGTCAAACATCCACTGGATATTCAAAGTATCAGTTGTGACAAACAGTTTGTGGGACAGATTCTTAGGTCATGTAGATGGATGAGAATACATTAACATCAGCAGAGTGACATTGATTTATGTTGCTTTTAAAATATGAACCGCACATCTTTGATTTATTCTTTTGCATAGTCTGACTCCGTTACAAATATATTGAGATGTCTGTCCATCACAACAGTAAATTAAGTAAAGGGAAACATGTTTGCATGTGTCTTTTCTGTGACAATTATAATGCTTTCACTTCCCAGAAGTGCCTAGTAAATTACTAAAAGTATTTCTCCTGAGCACAATAAACAATAAATTTGACTAAGTGAGACCTTATATTCTAGCTACACACTAGGTATCAATTCAACCTCAAATGCCAATCTGTAAGTAGCTGCTGAAATGAAGAATTAGACATATGAAATGACAAGGTGAACAGAAGAGCCCCTTTGATTCAGTATTGGCAGGATTTATACGCTACCAAAAGTCCACTGGCTTATCTAATAGAGCTCATGGTATTACCATGGGTTTAAAGAATGACCAGCACTTTCCCACAGTCCAACAAAACCCTTTGCTCTGCTTTCTGCCCCCTGAACAATGCAGCCTTTGTTTGCCAAAGTAGCATATCCCCACACTTCTGAGCTTTTTAACCTTTCTTCATGCTGGTGATTACATTTGCAATTCATGCCATGTGGATTGTGGATGCTATTTATAAATCCCTGTGTAGGGGAAAAAAAAAAATGGGGAGGAAAGGTTAAAAGAAAAAAAAAAAAAGGAAAAGAAATTAGTCTGTTTAATTCCTCCCGAAAAAGCCAAACTGTCCAGTTTTTAATGCAACAGAAAGTTTTCAAAACATGCTGAGCAGTTAGAGCAACGATGTCTCACATGCTTGCTTATGGATATACCTGTTGTAAGCATGAGAGAGCCGAGCTGTTCTGCAGTGCAGAGGGTGATAGAGTTCCTGGAGCCCATTCTACCATTTGCATCTAGAACAGGACTCCCAGAGTTAGGATTTGCTTATCAGGGATAGCATTTTTTGCAGATGTTTAGTGAATGGAAAATATGAATAAGAACCACCTAATCTTCACTGAACAGGAGTAACTTCTTTGTGACATCAAAATATTTTGTTCCCATTCTTTGTAAAAGAGAGTCTTGAAGACAAAACGAGAGTCTTGAAGACAAAACAGAAGGCAAGAAAAGAAAAGGAAAATTTCTTTTTTCAGAAAAGAACTAGTTAAATGTCTTGACCATTTCTCCCACATCTCCTTGACTTTTGCAGTCCTTGTAGTCTGACAAGGATGAGGACGTACCAGTTCTTTGTAACCCATAAGTCTTGAAAGCAGGTGTTTTTGGGAGACATAACATTTTGCTGGCAAAGCAACAATCTCACAGAGGCACGGTGAGGGCCATATGTCTCTAGCCAGGTTCTATTCCATAGTCATAATTTACTTTTTTTTTTTTCCCTGTGATGCATGCAAATCTCTATCAAGTAGTGTGATAGAGCTATCATACCCATGAGAAAGAACAGAAAAGCAAGCTGAGCAGACCAAGCAGGATGAAGGTGCTTTTTAAACTGTTAGCTGAGTTTGTCCATTTTCAATTCCATTTTTAAAGACAGAATATCAGATTCTATGAAAAGAAAAATAACAGAATTTAACATAGAGGTGGCGGCAAGGAGGCAGCAAAACTGAGATTTTATCAACTTCTTTTTGTGCACAATTTCAAGTGATCTGTGAGCCAAATAAGGAAAGCTGTGTTTCCTGAATTGTAACTAAGGCTTCTGCAGAAATCCTAAAGGTACTTCAAGCTGAGAGACTCCCGGTAAGGACATGTAGCTGTTGAGCTGTATCAGTCCCAAAGCCATGCTGCCGAGGAACAGTGTAGCTCCATTGTAATGCATACAAACCCTATGGATGATTGTATCTGAGCCAGGAACATTAAATGTGATGCAAGACTTGCAGCAGTAGTTCTAGCCTTCTATAGCAACAAAATAGACAGGCGTATATATTAATCTAATTTTATCTTTCTTCATCTGACAAAGACTGAAACAGTAACACAAAATAACCTCTCTTTCTTCTTGGAAGAACTCCCAGCTGACAATATCTCTAAAGGAAAGAGGCTGGCTTAAACCAAATCCACTGAGAGGCAGGGATTTCTTACATTTCTCTTGCATTTAACTGAAGCCTAGACCAAAGAAAGTAATATTAAAGGTTATGTTTCATTCTGCTACAGTGGCATTTCTTAACTTAGGAGAACATGAGTAAAGGTGGCCTGTTGAGATTTGACATGACAACCATTGTCATCTTGCTGAGGTACAGCTTATAGAATAGATCTCCATTTATAGCACAGTACAAAATCTTTAATGCCTTTTAAAAGCAGAGCTTTTTAAAAGTGCATTTCTTGAAGGATCCTTCTCTTTTTTGTTTTTCAGAGACAAAAATCTTCCATACTTTATGTCTGCAGCTACTGCTGCGCAATGCCCTCTTTCCCATCCCTGGTGTGATTATTCTCTGGGAAGTCACAAATGAATAATAATATAATTTTAAGTTAATGGAACAAGAAACAAATCCCAGATCTCTTGCTTTTAGTGATTGTGGATTTCACAAAAGGTAATAATTAGCTTCAAGAAGGACAAAAATTTTCTTGCAAGATCACCAAGTCAATTCCTCACTGCTTTCATGATTTTTAAAGCAGTAATATATAATTTAATTAAATAAATATTAAATTAACATGAGTGCAGAAGCTTAACTTACACTGAGCACCAGAGTAGTCTTAAATGCTACTTACAGATACTGCCAAAGTTTTAATTTCTTCTTTTCAGTCTATTATATAATAGTACAAATATGGACTGATTTCATCATTACTCATTCTGAATAATTCTCTCTTTTTTCCCAGGTTTATCTAAGATGAGTAGTTCAAAACTTCCAGGCATTCCAAGTACTAAATAGTTCTGAAGTCTCGCAAATTTCTTTCTTTATTCTATTTTTTGAAAGAGTAATTCAAAAAGTGAAGTCTCATACGTTAATCTCTCTTCAACTTTATTTGAGGATTTGCTTATGCATCATTGACTTTAATATGACAGAAATGTGCATAAATCCTAGCATGTGCTTATATACCTTTCTGAATCATGGCCAAGATGGTAGAATAACCAAAGGTAAAATCTATTATTTCATATACATAGTCCTATATTTGATTGCAAGGACAATATGTCCTTTACTCCATTCAGTTGGGGTCTACCACATCCTTCCTGATTAATTGATCATCATGGGATTAAATAGAAAACGTGTGAGTTAATAATGCCAAACATATACATTAGCAGAAGATTTTAAAGGAATAAATGAAAAGTTTCAAATTCCAATTGACTCTAAATGGGATGTAATTCGGTTTTTTATGCCTTAGAAAATATCCTCCATTATAATATTTCAGCTTGCCAGCTTGAAGTAAGTGTGGTTTCAGGTGATTAGGAAAGTTGAAGCTTGTATTTTTTGAAGTGGAAAGGTATGGACAGTACTTACTCTGTTAAGTGATGATAGATCTATCTCCCATTAAACTGGGGGAAATAGAAGCAACTAGGGCAAAACAATCAGATACAACTGGAATAGATATTGTATAAAATATTAGATAGTAAATCTTAGTTTGAAAAGCACATAATGAAATTTAAAACCATCTGTTTTAAATCCTTTTAAAACAGTACACTCCCATTACATTAGACATCAAAATATCTCAATACAGAACTTCAGGTTATCATTAGCTGTTTGCTGCTGCAGCATCCATGTACTTTCTAAAAATACTTATTTGTTAAAGATTACATATCACATCTTCAGAAATATTATTGGTACCACTGTTTTCCAGAAAGAGTGCAAATTATATCATAGATTTGGTTTAGCAAATATCATTCATAAAATTCATAGGATGACACACATACACTCTAGAAATCAATCCTCTTACCAACATTAAATCCTAGAACATGATAATTATTAAAATGCATATACTCAATGGTGTCATGATCACATGTTATATAGCAAGGCCTACATCATTAGACTGCAAAAGGCTCTGCAAACCTGAAAAACTAATAAAAAAGACCTTGAGAGTATCATTAATCTCGTTTTACAAATGGAGAAATTAGAAAATAAAAGAAGATATTAAGTACCCACAGTCCATCTTTGCAGTTAAGAAGGACGCCCCCATTCTCTTAAATGGAAGCAAAATAACACTAAAAATGGGGGGTGACTGGCACAGCCAGGCAACAACTCATACTGGAGCCATCTCTATGCCCTTTAACAACTCCTCACTTTGGCTGTATACTCGGATTTCCTTTTCTTAGGTTTTTCATTGCAGGTAGAACATTTCTTACTTTTTTCCTTATTTAGGAAGATGCTTTCTAGCTTACAGGTGATCTAAGCATCAGGAGCAGCAGCAGTTGCTAAACAAACTTTTTTTCATGAACAACAGAGTAAACAGCCTCATAAAATCCGCATGAGCTGTCAGTGCATGACTTTATGGTTACCTTGGGGCTGCAGCAATTAAAATATGGTATTTACTTAAAAAGAAAAATGTCAGGCTCTTTCAATTCTCAGATCTATGAGTTGGTTTTGTGTTTTAACTACCCCTTTTTGCTATGGGACTGTCTGGGAACTGAATATTATTAAACTGAATATAATAAAAAAATTATATTACTCAATTTATTGGGTAGGCTTTCTAAAGACTCCAGCAAGTTGATCTTTTTAGAGAACCTGGGTGAACAAGTCAGAATGATATGGTTAACATGCTTTGAAAAGTGTCTTATTCAAAGCTGAGATCTTTTTAAAGATTTGGCTTTTCGTCTGTATTAACTGGTTACAAAATCCTCAGCTGTTGAAAAATCTGGACTTGCAGTGTAGAGGGGAATGCTTGTGTCTTCTTGTTATTTTACCCCCTTCTCTTTCCAAGAATGGAAGCTCTGGATGAAGATTGGAAGATGTTTAATTGCCCATCAAGCAGAAAAAATGGGACACCTTTGTAATATTTAGCTAATCAATATTTAGCTCACCTTGCCCTGAAAGCTTCTTGTTTGGATTTCACTTTAAAAACACATAAAAACAATGGAAGTACTGCTCGCCTCCCCTCTTCCCCCAAGTCTACTATTTAGTGCTGTGACATTTATTCAGGAAACAGACTTGAGCTTCAACCTCTCTCCGACCAGCATTTAAAGACATTAAGTAGGAAGAATCAAAACCAAGTCTGTACACAATACTTCCCCAAGATTTCTAGCTTAGGAAATTGTTAGAAATTTAAAGATACTATCTATTTTGCAAAAGATGTTACCAGGCTCATGAAAAAAGAAAGCAGCAAATTGAGATAGCAACTTAATCTAGCCATGATCCCAGTAGTTTAGAATTCATCTGGGACACCAAACCTAGAAGCTCTAGAACCTGATCTGAATAAGGGGAACATGGATCTGGCATATCCCTGCTCGTGTTGACTCTTCTGGAATTATGAATGCTTCTTCAGATCTGGTCAGAAACTGCCATCTTGAGAAGGTGTTTCTTTACAAAATCTATACTGAATGAGCATGATCCAGCGAGAACTTCAGTTGCATTTAAAATTATTCCACTAAAAAAATGTGCAGACAGCTTTAAATATGAGTTCATGTACACACACATGTGCAGCACACACAAACAAAAAAATAATGAACCATGTTCTGAGGCAGGTTGCTTGCCCTGACAGATTTTCACTGTGCATTTAAGAGATAATAACATGTATCTGCAATGTAATTTCTCATGACAGTCTTTACTTATATCTGTGAAATAATGTGGCATCATTGGTTTTAGTAAGTCTTCCTGTTTATTTCAAATTCTCAGATAAATAGCTGCATAGGCTAAGAACTTGAAGACATGCTTCATTACACAAAAATGGGTATTCAACACAGTAATAAATTATGGATTATTAAAATCTGCCAATGTAAGATATAGCTATAGATAAAAAACAGATATAAACAGAGATACAAACAGATATATAGACCCAAGATTCATTCAATGAAATTTAATTTTTGAGCCTAGACAGTCAGATAATAGATCAGAAAAAGCCTACATGAAAAAGAAGGACTGATAATCAATCATTCAGGTGTAAACGTGATTGTGTAATTCCAGATCATGACATTAACAACAAAAACTGGATTTATCAATTAATTAATAATTAATAACAACATGTTACTAATATATTAATGCAAGGTAAATGCACAAAATGTATGCTGTGACATTCTGCAGACTGAGATATTGATGTCTGAATGACAGTCTGTGATAACATTTGTATCCTAGACTTTCTGGATACAGAGCTTTCTGACTCCTCTGCAATTTATCTCTGCATGTTTACACACATTCAGGCAAAATCACAGTGAGACTCTCAGGGATTGGGTGATACCTACAAAGCTGCAAAATGAGTCAGGTAAAACAAGGACCTGAATCTAGCTTTCTCTCAAGTGAGTGTTGGACCATATTGGGATACCAGCTATCCTAAGGTATCTCATGTCTTCATAGGAAAATATGTTATTAAAATGATATTTTTCCATTAAAAAGCTTTTGCTTAATAAAACAGAATGTCTGGCTCTACTGATTACTGCTAACGTAACAATTTAATGATGAACAGAAAAAACAGAATACTAGGAATGAATGAAACATCTTGTTCTACTCATTCTAATTAGAGAAACGACAATGTTTTAAACACAATTCAAATTTTGTTTTTAAGGAAAAAAAAAACTCTTACAAGTTATACTGTCTTTTTTACTTGCTTGCTTAAGCTCTTGTTTGTCTGCTGTCTACCTCTTATTTACACAATTTCTCCTGGTTAATAACATGTAAGGTCCCTTCCACACCGCAATTTTGCCTTCCTGTGAGGCAATGAAATTTCTTTTTTTTTTTTGCATGATCTAGAGATGACTGCTTTGTAGCCTGAAAATACATGGAAAAGGAATGATTTCAATCTGCTGTTTGGGGAGACACCTGAAAAAGTCATTATGAGTGATGGGTCTGGAAGCTGAACTTACTACCTAGCTTTGGTTTTTTTTTTTTCTGAAAAGGAGGAAACAGCTGCCAGTTTCTCCGATTCTTGCAACTGAGAGTCAGGAGCTCTGTTCAAAAGAAAAAGCATGGGAGGAGCCAGAAGTCTAAGCCAGTGTAGTACTACATTCCTCATGAAGATGGCTTCAAGTCTTTGAAACTCTCCTGGGATTATTGTAGATCTAGGAGAATCCAGCATGTATGGAAAGCAGATTCATATCTTATATGGGGAGGAAGAGAGTATATCAGACTAGCATATCAGGAAAGGTTCTCATCACAGAATTTTTTCATAGGTATCCATTTTACACAGTATTTCTGTCTAAGTAATTTGGGATAATTCAACCCTCAGTGCACACTTTAGTATACAGTGCCTGTGACACAAAAGTGTATTTTCAAACATCCTCAGAAGACTTTTGAAGCAATTTATGTCAAGATTTTTCTTTTTCTTTCTTTCCTTTTTATTTTCCTTTTGCAATATGAAAAGTAAGTGCTCTCTACTTCTCACATTTTTTTCATTAATTAGCTGGCTGATGGGCTATGGCCAGTTCCACAGCTCACTGAGCAGCCTAATATTAATATCATGTAGCTTTGTCACTTTATCCAAATGCTATTTAGCTTCTACTGTATAAATAAACAGCAGCTCAGTAATGAGAAAGTCTCTAGGTCTTTTTGTTGCTGTTTTTTTGGGGGGAGGGATGGGATTATGTTTTATATGTGCCAAAGAGAGAGATATAAAAAAAAAAAGATGGACTGGTGAGTCCTGTATGTGAAAGCAGTCTTGCAATGAAGCAAATAGAATCAAACGGCTGGATTAGAAACATTTCTAGCTTACATGACAAGAAAAATACTGGTGAAAATATGAAGAAAGATTTTTCATTATGGGGCAGATTTCTGGAGAAAATGTGGTCAACGCTGTAGTTAATGTTCAGTTTTGAGCCACTCTTTGCAAGACAGATACTGACAAACTGGAGCAAGTATAATGAAAAGAGCAACCAAGATGATTGGGGACTGGGCCACAATAACGTATGGACAGACACTAAGGGAGCTCCATTTGTTTAGATGGAAGAAGAAAAGGGGGGATCTAATGGCAGTCTTCCAAGTATTTAATGGGAGGTTACAGAAAAAAATGGAGCCAGACTCTTTACAGGTACTCACTGAAGGGATTAGAGGCAATGGACACAAGTTTTAGTGAGGTAAATTTTGATTCCACAGAAGGAAAAAAATTATCATAACAAGAGCTGCCTGGACAGGCTGCAGAGCCTTTGCCTTTGGAAATATTCAAAACTCAAGTGGAAATGGTCCTGAGCAACCTGATATAACTTTGAAGCTAGCCTTGCTTTGAACAGAAGGTCACCTAGGGTCTAGATTTCCAGAGGTCTCTTCTAGCATAAATTATTCTATGATTCTATAAAATAAGAGAGATGTAGTTCTTTGGATTTGTTTTTTTTTTTCTTTTTTTTTTTTTCTTAAAAATAACTAATCACACACAGTCTGAGAAAATCCTCATTTTAAGTTTGAGAAAGAATGAAGAAAAGTAGGTATCAATTTCCCCTGGGATGATCAGTTTGGTGGGGATGTGTTTGTATGAGGTCGTTACTTGCATTTGAGCTTGGTATGGCTTTGAACTTCCTGAACTTGTGGGAAAAGGGCACCTGGTGAAAAGCCTGTGTCTGAGTAGCTATGACTGAGCCCACAGGGACCACCTATATTTCCTGACTGAAGTTTAATGAAACAATACTTTGCCACTAACAGGACCATTGAGTTTGAATGGCTCTGTTCAGGATCTGGCATTGCTAGAGCTGTATTATGGAAATTCCCCTGTGGAAAAGTGGAAGCGGGAAGAGACTCCATTATCTGCTTGGAAAGCTCAAAAGACCATGATACAATAGTCAGTGGAGGCACCTAGAAGAGTTGTCTGGTCTAAAGTACAAAGCACAAAGAGCTGAGACCTGTGTTCATATGGGTGATGAGAACACTGAGACTGTAATCACCACTTTTTCCCCAGTCTGTAACTTCTTTCAGGAATAAAGTGTAATTCTGTGTTTCTTTATTTCACAGTCAATTTCTTCAGAATGGTCTTGTCTGAAGGGAACATGTTAAGTCACTGGAACTTTGGAAATATTACAGATCTTGACAGTCCACTGCTCTAAAGGGTATAGATACATTACACACACACACACACACACACACACACACAGAGACATACATCTGCACACACATATATGTAGTATATATATAGTGTATGTGTATATATGTGTATTAAGTGTATATATACATGTGTATAGTGGACTATGCTGAAAAGACTGAGGTGTAAGAGCAATCCTCAGCACGTTACTAGCCACAGATGTCATAGAAGCACACTGACCCATCCTTTGACACACTAATTGCAGTACAATTTTTGTTCAGAAAGCATGGCTAGACTGAGACATGCTTCCCAGACAACTAACAGAGCTCTCACCTGCTGTAATTTGTTATTATTAGGAGAGAGAAAGTCCATAGCGAGTAGCAAGGCAGTGAAACTACTTTCACAGTAATAAACCAATACACTAATCAGCTAAGATTTTGTTGTACTATTTTTTTATTTGTAACTAGGCAGATCACACTGATCAAGTTTTCTTCAATTCACCCACTATTTTGCATATTTCTTTTCTTATTTCTGAAGTTTGGCCAGTACAATTCATCATATGCTTCTAGATTTGATTCTCAAATCAGGAGTTTGCAGATCACAAGCACGGGATGTACATAGATATGTAAACCCCATGGAGAAGACTTAGAGAGCCAGAACTTTCTGTTGCATCTATGGAGAAGAAAAGGGACATTCTTAAGCACTCTGAAGGATATACACATAGAGATGTCAAGATTTCTATAAAAAAAGGAAGTTTCAGTGTACCAAGGACATCGGTGAATATTAGAATTAGTGAAGACTTAATCCCTGTGGATCAAGAAAATATTGAAATGCACAATTTCAGTCACATGAAGAGAATTCAGAAACTACTTGAAGAGACAGTGCCTGTTATTTAAAGGTATTTTATCTTGAAATAGTTCCAGACTGCACAGTAGCCTACAAAGAGCACTTTACTAATAGTTCAGGGTTTGTTTACAGGGTCTTCTGCAAACAATTGTTTTCTCAAAAGATACTGTGAAGGTCAGTGTGAATTCTATGACACAAATCTGGTGAATATTTTGCTTATGTGTACTGTTTCTCATGCAGAATGAGCTAATGCACAAGTTAAAACAGAAGATAACAACAGAGACTGTCCATTTCTAAGCTATTTAGGAATGTGGCCCACTCTGGGGTTCATTGTTATAGCTGAGAGAGGGGCATGGTCATTGCTTACCAGGAGAGCCACCCAGGTTGATTCTACCAAAACAGGAGAGAACAGTGTGCAACACCATGTCCAGATCACAGCACAATCTGAAAATCTTTTGCAACCCAGCACAGAGGTTAAGCTGGAACATGTTCCTTATATGGACCTGTACAAACCTGGGATTAGAAAAGGAATCCCTATCTCCCATTTTCTTGTCAAGATGCAAAGAACTAACTATTTCTCTGAGTTGTAGCTTGCGAAAAAGTTCTGTCTCTCTGAAGATTTGGGACCAAAAAAAGCATTTAGAAGATTTTTGAGTGGAACACTGAGACAATCCTTCTTAATCTGAGATTTTCTGGTCAAAATGGACATCTGATTACTTTCTACCAGATTTTTCTATCCCCAGACATCATATTGAAGCAATGAACTTGCTTAACAACTTGTTCCATGATAGTAAATGTAACTTTCTAATGATGTTAGAAACATCCCCACCCAACAAGAGAATACTCTGAAAAATATCACTGCTACTTGGAATAGTCTAACAGTGGTATGCAGAAGGGGGAGAAACTCTTTCCTCATTGGGCAATATACATCAGCCATGAACTACCATGCTGGTTTTTTCAGTTGTACTCTGATGCATGTATCATAAATTTCTTGGTCATACACCAACAAAAAATGGAACAGCTCTCCATATCTATATATAGTAAATCTGATGATGCTATGTCAGCTAATCTGTTGATACAGACTCTACACTGATGACTCTGAAGTGACTTCATCGTAAAATGCGAGTACTGCCTTTAAAATAGTCTTTCAATATATTTTAACTCATGTTATCTTTCTTGTGACCTCTTTTCCTCACTCTCAGCATTTGGTGCATTTTGCCCTATCACCATTATATTGGTTTTTGCTTGCTCATGATTACATTTACCGAGTGTTGCATAGGTTTTCTTCTGGTTTTGGTGGTATAAATGATAACACGTTATTACTCTTCCCATAGTCATGAAATGGCACAGGAATTGTGAACAATAGCTGTAGCTGACTTGATTAAGAAAAGCCAAGCAAAGTGGGGAAAGGACAAGAAGGTTATGCTGGAACTATCCAACTCTGATGTTTCATTCCAGTTTCCTTCATCTGGAGAGTTTATGCAATGACTCTGCAGGAGTGGGCCTGATTGGATTAGTGATACAGTAAAGTAAGCAATGAAACTTAACCAGAGAAGTGCTATCACAAAGGTGATTTTATGACATCCTATTAGGCAGAGCAAGATGGTGTAGAACTCACATCACAGCTTCTTAACCTAGCATATGACGTCATTAACTCAGATGGAGAAGCTGTTCTGATTTTAAAGAGTTTTGAATGCATGAAGCTGTAGCTATAAATTAACCTGAGAATAAATAAGGAAACAAATTATTATTACGGACCTCTGTTACATGTGAGAAATAGTAGAGAAAGTAGTAAACAATGCCCCGAGTGTCTAGTCACAGAGATAGACTTGGAGTAGCAGAAGCAGAAATAAGTTTGGAGTATGACTACACATGTATGGAAGAGTGTGCCTGAGCTGCCTGAGCTGTCATTTGGCTGTCAGCCTCTCTGGAGTACTGATACCAGAGTAAGCTTCAAGTCCACTGTTAGTTCTAATAGGAAGTCTGAAGGAGAAAACTGATGGGCGGCCATGTGAGAAGTCCAGTGGAGCAGCAGAGAGCACAGGCTGAGAAATCAGCATCAACTCACACAGCTCTTTTAGACTGAAGTTGAAGTTAAAAAGAAAAAATGGAGCTCTGGCTCACTTTTTGAGAAGAGCTGACCTTGTGCCCAGAGAAGGAGCCCGAGGGAGTTTTGGTAGATGAGGGGCAGCTCTTCCCACTCTTCCTCTCTTTTACTTGTAAGCCTAGTCAAAAACATGACTTCCTGATTTTAGGGGGTATAATACCACTTAGCAAAATACATGTAAGTATTGATGCTTGTTGGAATCCCACTTCACCACAACAATGGCACTTTTGGGAGTGTCTTGAGATGTCTACTCTTGGAATCAAACAGCATAAATGAAATGCAGCTATCTCAAATTATTATCAGGAGAACATTTTTAACTAGACAGATTTTATAGGGATGAGTTTGTTCACTGGTGGCTCCTATGCCATTTAGTTTCAGGGTAGATACCATTTCTTCCATATATCTTCTTGTCTAATACCCTAGCAGAGAAAACATAGAGTACTTAGCAATGCAATGTTACAATTAACTTGCAATTATTAAAACAACAGATTTGTCTTTGATGTGAATGTTCCTAGGGAAGAAATTGTAATCGAGCAGCACCATATGGACAACAGAGATTTGGATCAAACAGAAAAGAGAGAGTGACTAACAAGAATTGATGAGTGTAAGTTATTGTTATGCTGGAAAGTGGATACAAATTTACTCCTGTGTCTAAAGACATTGAAGCTGGGGAACCTTCAGTACAAAAAATTGAATTACTAACACACTAGAAAGAATAACAGGACTCACATTTCTCTAAACTTTTGCAAACACAGGCCAAAAGCAGTAACATTTCTACCTTTTACACCTCAGGGGAGTTCTAATTTTTGCTGTATAAAGGGTCAGTGCTGTTTTTAGAACTTATTACAAAACACTAGACATTGCAAATCTAGTACTGAAATCAGCAGCAAGAAAAAAGGTAGCTTGTTGCTTAGTATTAATAAACAAAAATGCATTTTGGTTATGTTATAGGAGTTGATGCAGCCTTAGGGCAACTGCCAATCAAGTTATGTTTTATGTCTCTTAGTTCTTTGCTATTAAAAACAATCAAGGTTACCATGGAAACTGCAATTTTATCACATGGTACTTTTGCAGTCTTTCAGCTACAGAACATGCTATTAAAGAAATATTTCTGAGTGCTGTGTACTTCTGTATTTCCTAATATTTTGAATGAAAATATTTTTAACTCACAGTCAAACTGTGTCTAATAGTCATATTTTATTTTTGCTTTTAGGAATATCCAATAAAGACTGTATTAATGAACTTATAAGACCTTATTCACTCCCGAAATCTTCCACTGTAGAAAATAAAATGGAAAGAACCTCCCCCTTTATAGTTGTGATAAAAATATAACTATTTTAGTTCATGACATGTAAAATTATTGCATTTTAAACATATTTCTACTTTGTCTTCCATTTCATTCACCTCCAACTAGATGGATAACAGTTTAAATTATTATGATTTTTACAATTTTTTTTTAAAAGAATGCTAAATGTTTTATTCAAATTCATTATTACTATACATTTAATTTGTGCTCATCGTTATTGTATTTTCAGGCATATAAAAGCAAAAAGAGTTTTGCTCTTTGGATTCATGTTTGGGAAAATCATTGCTGTTCTTGATAACAAGAATGTGTATTTACAAATATATGAAGCGTAGTTACAGCTTGATTCTTGCAGGTATATAGAGTGTACATAAAGGTATATAAACCTCATTAATGTCACAGTTTTACAGTTATTTGGCAGAATGAGTAACCCAGCCAAAATCTAAAGCGCTACTCCAGCTGGGATGAACACTCTTGAGAATAAGACACCCAGCACAACAAATTAATAACCTGTCCCACAAAGGCAACAGCAGGATTTCTCCTAGTCAGGTGACTCTTATATTTTGTCATGAAAATCTATCAGAGTCAATTCTAACACAGATGGAAGAAATTAAGTTTATAAGCACAGGTTTATAAATCTGGATGTGGTATTTGTTTTGGAGTAGATTGCTCATCTAGAAATGTGTTTATGAAATTAAGATAACATAATGAATTTTTTTACTTTAGAACCTGTGAGTTTACTAATTTGTTGAAGGAGCAAGCAGGCGCTTTCATGACCTTAACCCTCAGGTTCTTCCAACCACAAGAAAAAAAAAAAGAAGCAAAAATAGCATGATTAAGCAGGTGGGCTGAGCATACAGCAGTAAGCTATGAAAGGAAAGAACATTTAAAGAAGAACTAGCACAGTATATTAAAAGCGAATTCTGGCAAAATTTTGCAATTCCATACTTAAAATTTACAGGCATCCTGCCACTTTTTCCCACATGGAGCTTACATTATTCTCCAGCCTACTGTATATAATAATTTGTCCTGTAGGACATAGAGCATAGTCTCTCATAAACACATCATTCATATTTCAGGGGGGATGACATTTACTTCAATTACAGTTCTACTTTTATTATTAGCGATAGTTATTTATTGAATGCCCGAATTAAATAAAGGGCAGTAAAAAATGTGTAGTGTTAGTGATTCTATTTGAGCAGATATTTTAAGTGCTTGCCTTTATTTGTATACATTGCAGTTGTGGTGACTGAATAGTGATAAGTAGCAATAAACTATAAACTCAAATTAAAACCTACAGTGTCATGGAGTGAATGATCCTTTTACATAGCTGAGAAATGCTGAGATGGACTAAACAGTCTGCCTTGTTCATTTCAAAGACGTTAGCCACCTCAATGTGCACAGGAAACCACACCGGATCATATCCTTCTTTGCTCTTAGAGTCAGAATTGCTGGATAATGATCAGATGAGGCAGGTTCAGAGCAAGTCCCCATTTCTAAATTGTTAATTACAAGGCAGGCAGGGCCTATACAAGGTTTTTGCATAGATATGCTTAAGCTGGTTCACTGCATCATTCTCTATGACACAGCAAACTTTTGTATCCGACTTTGAATAGCCTCTGCTACCAGGCCTAAAGACGACAGAAACCCACACAGACTTGTTAGTCCATATGTTCTTTATGGGGAGCCCAGGGCTGGTGCTGACTTTCCCCATCCTCGCTTGCTCAGGAGGCCCAGAGCATTGCAAACAGGCAGTTCTAACAGAGCCCAGCAGAAATATTTTTCATGGTACACTAACTGCTGATTATTTTTATAAGTTAGGCTGGTCAGCTTTTGACAGTTTCTCGTTTACTGTGTAGAGTATAATCTGGTCCCTAACAACAGATGGGCACCCTTCCTGAGGTCTGCTTCTGGCTGGCTTGCAGTGCGTGCTGAATAACGCCTGGCACAGCTCCCTGCAACAGCACTGTCCTAGCTGCAGGTATGGGCAATGCAATCAGACAAGAAAATTTAGCTGAAGTGTTTTCTTTTCCAAAGCACTGTCTTACTCTCTCTCATGCCTCACCTCCACGCTTGCTTAATATACTCCTCCTCCATCTTTAGGCTGTGCAGCTTTTTTACTAACATTGCACGCGTATTGTTTAAAGAGGTTCAGCAAGTAGTTGTTTTCATGGGGCTACCTTTGTTCCCTTTGCTGACACCTTTTCTACAAGAGCAGCAGACTGCATTGCTGCTGCCACTGCTTGAATCTGAGAAACAATTTCACAGTGAGGATTTGCTGCTTTTTCTCTACAGGCTGCTTGACAGTGATGCATGAGGAGGCTACTGTGAGCAAGGGTTGGCCTCCTCCCTCTCCCTACTGACACAGCTATTACTTCTAGCTTTGTCACAGCTTATAGAAGATCACACCAGACTTGAGGATTTTGCTTGGGTAACCACTGTTTCTCTCTGATACTCTGCTCTAAGTGGAATCATTGAACCCTACTTTCCTTTGGTAACATCATGCCTTTCTTTCAATTTTCTCGTAAATAACCATTCCATCTTCTGCTTGGATCGTTACGTACACGAGGTCTAAATAAGGAGAAATGGAGGAAAGGCAGAAACACAAGCATCTTACCCTGACAACCGGAGAACACCCTGTTCTTCAGATGTTTTGCCTATCTTATGACAAGTAACATTCTGCTTTAACTTGTAGCTAAGCAGGAAATGGGTTTTTAGTCTGATGAAAATAGTAATCGTGAAGTCTTTGTGGGAGGGTGGGCAAAGATATCTGAGGTTACAATTGTTCTTCATTTAAAGGTAACACCAAGGCAGGAGAGGATTGCCAACAGAAATGCAGTCAATAAAAATAGGGAGAAGGAAATAAACTTACCAAACTTGGGATTGGGAAAATGCCTTCTCTTGCTGGCTCTGCCTCATGTTTCCTGTCTGACACTGGGCAAGTCACTCACTGAGAAGTCAGCTACAATATTGACAGCTGATATTTCACCATATGGGAATAAACTTGGAGCAGAAAGTACAGGATACAATATATCTATGATTCGTTACTGATAGAAAATTTTATCTCAAAATTCTTTGCAATGTAGAAGTTGTTTTCAACTGAAATTCCTTCTTTTACATATAAAATTATGCATCCCAGAGAAAATTATCTATGTTTTTTAATAAAAAGGAAACTCTAGAAAGCTCTCTTTTTATCACAAAAACTTTTTTCTCAATAAAAAAAAGTAAAAATAAATATTTTTGCAGAAACAAACTCAATTTTTTTGGTCCAGATCTCATTATTTTCCTCTCTCTCCCCTCATTTTTATCTATTTCCCCACCTTTCCTATCTTTGATGTCTAAGCTCAAGGCCTTCTGACCACCCCTGGACAGGGAAGAAGTCTTCCTGTCTTTCACATGGCAGTAAGAAAAAGAATGGATAATGAATATGAGGGTGACATTTTTATAGAGAAAGAGATGAGAGAGCACTTACCGGTTCTAGCACATGGGGATTTTGCTTTGATTTGTAGTTTCCCACAAGTCTTTGTACACCATAGCTACACATATCAAGTGAGACTTAACTTCAGACAGAAAATCTGCATTATAGTTATGGAGATTCTGTGAAAAAAAGCTGGTGGAAAATGGTAGATGAATAACAACTAAGTGTAGGTATTTGACTCCCTTAAGCTCCTTTAAAATCTGGCTGTGAGTTAAATACGCATTTAGAGGTTGGGCAGACAGATACCGTTATTTTGCTGTTATTGCTTATTTAGCCTTTGACCTTTGATAATGGACATGACTGTTGGAGAAAATGGAGTACATCAGACAAAAAAAAAGTGAGTCTATATTTAGGTACATCCAGGATCAAGATAAAATATATTGAATAGCATAATATAGACCAGCCAGTATTTTTATTGTCAAAGTAATAGCATTTTATTTTTCTCTAAGCATCTGTTGCATCAGCAAACAAAACTGTAGTAGATCTGTGGCTTCGCTGAGAGTAAATACCAATAATTTTTTTTATGCTGGGGAAATGAATATTAATATCACTATATAAACCAAAACACAGCAAGCAAGAAGCAGAGTCCAGAGTAGAGCCCAATCTTTGACAGCCCTTGGGCAGCAATACTTAGTCCAGTGGACTCAGTCACATGTCTGAGTTTTAACTCTTTTATTCCTCTCAAGGTGAGTCACACCTTGGTGTCTCAAAGAGATTGGCGGTTTTTATTATAACTATGGGCCAGAGAGCACTGGCCTGAAGCAAACAGCTTTGGCAAACACAGAATGGATCAGAGGTTTTAAGGGCTTAGCAATCCACAGACAAGACAGTTCTCAAAATATTTGAAACGTTGGCTGAGGAACGATGCAAGGAATCATCTGGAAATATTCCCTGCTGGAAAAGAAAAAATTCACACGTGGAAATATATCCTTACACAAGCACAAACAGTTTTTGCAGCGCAGAAGCCTGAGGCAATCTTTACTCACACCTCTGTGCCCAAAATGCCCCACACTATGCAGGATAAAATATCACAAAATCTCTTCTCCTTTCTCCCTCTCTTTAAAACAAACAAGCAAACAGGCCCATCTGCTGCCTTTTGTTGATGGTGAAGAACCCTTAAGGCAGCTGAGAGTAGAATATTTGCCTTCATCATTGGGTAGGATTCTATTCACACATTTACAGTGCAGTCAGAATTAAATACAAGAATGCAAAAGGAGTCCTAGCCAGCTTGAATTTCATCTACATAAGAGGGTGTAAAAGTGGTGCTTGAAAGAGCAGTACTCTAGGGAGGCTGAAACTGGAAAGTTATCCACGAATATAAGCGAATAGGTTTACTGTACCAATCAAGCATGCTGGCAACGAGGACCACCTGCCAGAATAATCTCTCTCTGAGACTCACTTAAGGAACTAAATCACCTGCTTAAAGTTTTATTTAAGTGAAATGGCCCAGAAAAGCAAACACAGTGTAGCTTGTCAGCAGGTCCTCAAGGGAGGGGCCATTTGTTGCTTGCCCAACTCGCCAGACGATGAGCACTATGTTTTCACTTAGTCTGAATGATTGAATTTTGTGTTGAGTAGTAATCCTCCCCTCCTACACGTACACACACAGAGAGGCTTGTAAGGCACGCCAAAAGAATTATGATTTTGGTCACAGATATATTTAGTACGGGAAAACAGACACTGTTGTGACAGCTATCCATGCACCTAAAGGTACCTCTAGCCCACAGATGTAAGTGAAGCAGAAGTATTCTGATGTTTTTGTGGTTTAGCTTTCTGCTTTCTTGAATGACCTTCACACAGAACAGTGTTTTAGGATTACATACTTATTACAGTAACGTTTACGTACTCCAAGTAGGAGTTTTGCTCACTCAGGTACAGGTACATAATATGGAATAGTTCCTGTTCTTGAAAAGTCAGGCAGGGAATGAGATATTATAAAAAAGTAAGATTAGTTTCATTTTACAGGTAGGAAACTGAAGATGGAAACTTCGATGTCTTACTTAAATCAACATAACAAGTTGTAGCCCTGCTAGGGCATAGGCATTTTTAGTTCCACTCTAATACCTTACAGAAAGATTGCTCTTTCTCCACATTGTGGCTGCTGTAGGAAAATAGCTGACTTTAGGCATTAATCTGAGACCATGTAAAAAAGTTAACAATCACTCAGAAATTATTAAAAAATGTGACTGATTTATTTTTATTCTGGTGTACGCATTCACATCATAAGACATTTGGGGTGCAGAATGCCTGTACTGTGATGTGCCCTAAAATTTCACAGTCCTCATTCCAGGTTTTCTCACTGAAAATTTTTTGTATCACTTGGCACCTGTATTAAGAGGTCACTGGAAAAAAGCTTCAAGCAGTGCATTATGTCTTGTGCAGCCCTGCTTGTAACTATTCACTTTGTTCTGACAGCCAAATTCTGTCATTCTCACTCACAGTGAATTTTCACTTTACTCCATCAATTGCTCCATTGGTTCTAATGTGGGTTTGCATGCTTCGAGGTAAATGATTGAAAGTAACAGAATTAAGCTCAGTATCTTTTGGACTGCACTAATTCCGGGAATGATGAAGGTACTGTTTTTGTCTTCTCCCTCCATCACTCTCTGTCTGGGTCAAAGCAGACAGCCATAAGAGAAAAGCCATTCTTTTTTTCCAGAATTTATTTGTCAATAAATGATATTTGAGGCACTCATAGGTCTTGATTGAATTTTTCCGTATATCTGTATATCTGAGCCCTGTGTTTGGGGGCATTGATCAGTCAGGAAAGGAAGGACTTGAAGTCAGGATAAGTCATTTGCTTAAAATACGTTGTCGTCTATGTCACAGAGGTGGGTAGAATAGAAGATGTTTATGTTTTAATGAGATCTTTAAAAAGCCATCACTGTTTTCTTTGCTTTTTTCCCACTTAATTTTCCCTGAAAATGAAATAAAATAAATAAGCAGCCTCCATTAAAATTGCATTTACTGACTGAAATGAGAACAACATTGTGATGTAACATGTTATTGACAAAGATCTCTGGACGGCCACAGCAGAATTGCAATGTAACAACCAATTAAAATTAAATCCTGTATACCATTTAAAAAAGAAAAAAGAAAAAAAAGAAAAAAAAAAAAAAAGAGGTCAGACAATTAGATCTAACAAGGCTTTCAGCATTTTAAGGCTAGATGGTTTATATAAAAATAATGGTACAATGGCAAACACATTTAGACTTTCTGAATGCACACAAAAGGCTATTCTGACATTTTTAAGTTCCCATTTTTAAAGTGTAACTTCCATTATTTGTTGCTAACTTGAAGTTCATAGTTCATGACTGATAGACAGACCTTTTCCTAAGAGAAAGAAAACTACATGCAGGATACATAAGTACGTGAGTGGACATGTATATATCACACAGAAGACAAAAACTACGACAATTCCGCTGGCCTTAACTAAAACTGACAGCACTGTACAGCCTCTTTAACATCTAGGGAAATTATACCTGGAGGAACTCAGTGAGCTGTGATAGTTTGTACACAATGATCTTCAGAAAACAAGTGACAATATTACTCGTTTTCCAGAAGAGTCCAGGATCTTCTCAAAAATTTTGGTGGCATTAATGTGAAAAGTGTAAAATTATAGCCAAGCCTATTTTTTTTTGGATGAGTGCGTGCTGCGGTGTTTGAAAGCCCAGCAAACGAAAACTACACCAAAAGAACAAAACGCAAGACATGATTTTCTGAAGTAGAAATTAGCCAGAACTTGTGGCCCTGAGAGCATTCAGAGCTCGGGAAAACCTATTCTTTTCTTTGATTGTTAATATCTCAGTACTACAAATTTACTGTGTAAAGTCATGGGTGATACTAATCACGTTTATGTTATAGTTTTACTTTGTACGCAGATTGCACAGAAAGAGAAGATTCTAAATAAATGCTCCAGCTTCTTTTTTTTAATTTATTTATTTTATTTATTATCCAGGATTAGCTTTACAATTACAAGGGTTTTGCCTCAGACATCTGTGAGAACAATGACCGTTAAGATGACAGAAAAGGAAAATTTCCTGTCTATATCCCCCACACAAAAAGTAATACAGCTGATGGCACAAAAGATATGCACTATAAAATTCTTAGGGCCCCTAGATGGCAGTCAATAGAGGGATTAGAAATGACTTGTCCCTTCAGCTTCAGAAAATGAGTAGCAGGGATACCTCTGTGAATCCCCCTTGGGACACTACACACAATTAAGTGATTCCTTAATTCCGTGTCTTCAGAGTAGCTTATTTCCTTCACTTTGTTGTGTATTTTTGTGAATATCTGCCAGGCTGCTACCACCATTATCGTTTCTCTAAGTCTGCATGATAACATACGTGTTTATTGTTATACTAGAACGTACATTTGTAAATGAAGTAATTACAGCAGAGGAAATTGGGGGATTCAATGGAATTGATGCTTACAGGACTGTTCATGTTTGCTGTGTTCTGCAAAATGCGGCTCACACAGAAGATGTGCACTGAAGTGCAGAGAGTGAATTTCTGTGAATTTACTGGCGAGATCCTTCTGAGAAGGACAGGGTCCCTGGACCTGCCGAGACACCCAAGATACAGGGATCCTGACAGAACTGCACTAACTGCCAGCACTTAGCGAAGGGCCTTTCTCTCCATCGCAGCCCTCAGACGAGGCTAATTCTTAGTCTCTTTATTCTAAATCTGCACTGGGGTCAGATTTCCCTCTTTCTGAATAAGTGTGGAAACAATTTCAAGTCCTGTACATTCTTATCAGAGATGTGAATTCCACCTTAACTATGCATAACCAAAAAGCATGTTTATAGCCCTGATATGGATTTTTAGGGCCACTGTAGAAAGAAATGCAGAGTTCAGTGATCTTTACTCACTCCTATTCATACCCATAAAGAAATTTCTTTGTCCCATCGAACTTAATCTTTAGCTAAAGTACTGAATCTGAAATATTTAAATTGGACTGTGTTATAAAGCATTTTGGAGTATAGGAGCTAATGACTCTTTCTCATGCCTTTTATATTAAATGAGCTGTTGTGATCAAGTTCTAACTTCTGCTAAGCATAAAATGTGATTTGATATTTAAACTGAGTAATAGCAATTTAATTTTCAGAGTCTATGGGAAAGCAAAGATTCCAATGAGTTCAGTGTGTTCTGTGAGTTATCAGAAAAATGGGATTTTTAAATTAGTATCTTTACTTGGGATCTGAAAAGAATCCCTTTCATTTGTTAGTTTGCATGAAAATTAGTTTGACTCTTTTGTTTAACTTCTGGCCTTTTGGGCTGAATGCCTTGCATTAAGCTTGAATATCCTTGAGTCAGATTCCAAGGTCCTTATCAAAGATCCAGCTCAAAATATTTTAATCAACTGGGTGCTTCTAAATTGCAACAGTGGAAATTTGTGAGAGTTAAGATCAAGTGAAAATGGGAGGAATTTAAGCAGCTGGGTTCAGTCCTGCTCCCATGCTGAAATAATTGATTCAACTGGGAACAGGACTGAATAACTGTTAAAAGCTAACAGTACAACAAGGCTGCTACAGTTAAAAGAAGAAATGATGGATTCTCTTTAACAAGTGAAAGAAATTAACAACATTTGCTTCTCTTATTTAATCAACTATATTTGGGTTATTTTCTGTAAAGAAAATATTATAGTTTGGTGTATTTAATCTTTTCCTAACTAGGTTTTCTTTTCAGTACATCTTCTGTGCACTGTTTTTAATACCTTATACACAAGTACAGCCCATTATTAGGGTTAATTCAAATGGATCTCACTGTGGTCCATACTCAGGAAAAGAACACAGACACACTGACCTTCATGTAGAATCATAGAATCATACAGGTTGAAAAAGACCTCTAAGATCATCGTGTCCAACCGTCAACCCAACACCACCATGCCCTCTACACCATGTCCCTAAGGGCCTCATCTACACGTCTTTTAAATACCTCCAGGGATGGTGACTCCACCACTTCCCTGGGCAGCCTGGTCCAAGGCCTGACCACTCTTTCAGTAAAGAAATTTCTCCTAATGTTCAATCTAAACCTCCCTTGGCGCAACTTGAGGCCATTTCCTCTCGTCCTATCGCTAGTTACTTGGGAGAAGAGACCAACACCCACCTCGCTACAACCTCCTTTCAGGTAGTTGTAGAGCGCGATGAGGTCTCCCCTCAGCCTCCTCTTCTCCAGGCTAAACAACCCCAGTTCCCTCAGCCGCTCCTCATAAGGCTTGTGCTCCAGGCCCTTCACCAGCTTCGTTGCCCTCCTCTGGACGCGCTCCAGCACCTCCATGTCCTTCTTGTAGTGAGAGGCCCAAAACTGAACACAGTAGTCGAGGTGCGACCTCACCAGTGCCGAGTACAGGGGCACGATCACCTCCCTACTCCTGCTGGCCACACTATTTCTGATACAGGCCAGGATGCCGTTGGCCTTCTTGGCCACCTGAGCACACTGCTGGCTCATGTTCAGCCGGCTGTCAACCAGTACCCCCAGGTCCTTTTCCTCTGGGCAGCTTTCCAGCCACTCTTCCCCAAGCCTGTAGCATTGCCTGGGGTTGTTGTGGCCGAAGTGCAGGACCCGGCACTTGGCCTTGTTGAACCTCATACAGTTGGCCTCGGCCCATCGATCCAGCCTGTCCAGGTCCCTCTGCAGAGCCTTCCTACCCTCCAGCAGATCAACACTCCCGCCCAACTTGGTGTCGTCTGCAAACTTACTGAGGGAGCACTCGATCCCCTCCTCCAGATCATTGATAAAGATATTGAACAAGACCGGCCCCAGCACTGAGCCCTGGGGAACACCGCTCATGACCGGCCGCCAACTGGATTTAACTCCGTTCACCACAACTCTCTGGGCTCGGCCGTCCAGCCAGTTTTTTACCCAGCGAAGAGTGTACCTGTCTAGGCCGTGAGCCGCCAGCTTCTCTAGGAGAATGCTGTGGGAGACAGTGTCAAAGGCTTTACTGAAGTCCAAGTAGACCACATCCACTGCCTTTCCCTCATCCACTAGGCGGGTCACCTGGTCATAGAAGGAGATCAGGTTGGTCAAGCAGGACCTGCCTTCCATGAACCCGTGCTGGCTGGGCCTGATCCCCTGGTTGTCCCGCATATGGCCCGTGAGCACCCTCAAAACGAACCGCTCCATGATCTTCCCCGGCACCGAGGTCAGGCTGACTGGTCTGTAGTTCCCCGGATCCTCCCTCCGGCCCTTCTTGTAGATGGGCATCACATTGGCAAGCCTCCAGTCGTCCGGGACCTCCCCTGTTAACCAGGACTGCTGGTAAATGATGGAGAGCGGCTCGGCAAGCTCCTCTGCCAGCTCCCTCAGTACCCTCGGGTGGATCCCATCCGGCCCCATAGACTTGTGAGTGTCCAGGTGGCATAGCAGGTCATTAACTTCATCCTCTTGAATTATGGGGGGTTTATCCTGCTCGTCGTCCATGTCTTCCATGTACATACTCTTTAAATGCTATGATATATTCAGGTGGTTTTCTGGAGAAAGGTGTAGCTTTTGATACAGTATTTCAAAGATCTCTTTCCTAATCAGGTGAAAAAATAATTGCTATACTATAACTCTTTTTCCCCATATAGATCTGTATGATTTCTATTACAAAGTCTACAGAGAAAATGGTGTGGCTATTAGATTGACAGTTCTGGCCTGAAGAGTTCCATTTTAATTTCCCTAACCATATTTTCACTGCTGTTCTAGGCAGGGCTCTGTGGTCCAGAAACTATTGTAGGTTCTTTCATTCTAATGTCATCTATTGATTTTACTGGGAATTAAATACCTTACAAGCTCTTGGCTTTAGTTTTTCTGGGAGAGTTTCATCTACTGTCAGCCATCTTGTCAGGCATCTAATCTGAATTAGCTAATTTAGATCTGGATTTCTTCTAGTCTACTGAGAAATAGAGGAAAGCACTTCCAGAAGCTCATTATCCTAAAATAGGTATTTAGAATAGTGAAAATAAACTATTCTCTGGAAGGAATGTCTGTCTGTCTTGATTTGCTACAGAGGGAGGCTGAATGATTAGCTTAGACTCAGTGGTTAACTATTCAACAATTAGCTACATGTGGTGGATCGAACCAGCTCTATCCCAGTACCCATTTATCGAATAGGAACAGTACCTAAAAATCTCACTAAGCACTTAAGATTCTTCTCCCACTAATGAAAACATTTCTCGTGAAGACCTCGTGCAGCAGATTAAATTTTTGAGACATACCAGCAGAAAGAAAAGGATTTTTTTTAAGGGTCAAAGCCTGATCCCCCGCTCACTTTATAGAATACTTCATTCTTCTTTCCTGGCAGGCATAATCGCATTGAAATAACATAAGGATATTGACATTTAGTGACCTGTTTTGCTGTCTTTTCTGGCTTAATAAAAAAGCTTTCTTTATTTTTTTTATTTTTTTAATCTAAAAGACTGTTTTCTCCATGCTAAAATGCATAATGGTTTTCTATGTCATGCTGAAAACTACGTATTAATAAAATGTCATTAGTAGCTAAAGCAAAACATGAGTTATAAAATATTCTAATGGCAGAATTATTATCTATCCACTTCTTTTCTTAAACCTCAAGGCTCATAACAAAAATAAAATCTATCTCCAATACTTCAAAATTATTTCTCAGACACAGTGGAATGAAGTCCTCACTCTAAAACAGATAGGATTAACTGTGGGTGAAAAGGTACATTTACTACTACACATTCCAGTGTTGTAAATAGTAATACAGCTTTCAAGCACTGAGCAGAGTACTAATACTGATAATGAAAGCAAGATGGACAGTCTTAAAACAGTCTGTTGAAGACTTATATAGCAACAGTTATTTTTAATGACCAGGGAATTTTTTTGCAAATTTTACAATTTTTTAGGGGGTAGGATAAGGCCAGATTAAAGTATGCTCACTTGTATTGCTTCACATTGCAGTACATTGGATTTATTGGATTTTTTCTGAAAACAAAACAAAACAGAACAAAAACTATTCCACTTACATAAGATTATCAGCCATTATAAAGAAAAAGCAAAAAATTATTGAATGTTTTAAAATTCAAATGTTGACAGGTTATTTAATTAGATTTAATAAAATAAAAGTTGGAGTTGAATAAAAAGATGTAGCTTTAACAAAGTATACTATGTTTTTGACTAATTATAAAACTTGCTTATAAACTAAACAAGAGGAAATTAAATGTAAAATTTTATTTCATATGCCAATTAAGACAGCTTCCCTTTTAACAAAGCATTAAAAAATAGGGCTAGAAGTCTTGGGCATCTAGTCCTTCTTATAGTAACCGTATCATAATTATAGTGATTTTCATGAAATTACCCAAGCTCGTCTTAAAATCAGTTAAGTAACCTGCACTCCCTTCTCATCAATCCTTTTTATCTGTATTCTTCCTTCCTAATCCTGAGCTGCCTACAACAGCATTAATTGTTATATCCAATTTTCTTACAAAATTAAATATAACCCTTTCAAACATTATACTGTCTACCTTTACTGTTGTTCTTATCAATATCAGTACCTTCTAGCCGCTTTTTCCTTCTTTGATGGTACTGCTTTATTTACTTCTATATTCACATTTATCTAAGTTTTCTTTTCATGCTAAAACTCAAAGTACATAGTACACTAACCTTTCACAACTCCTTTCTCTCCATTCCTTAGTTTAAAATTGTTCTTACCTCAATTTCCCAAACGTCAGTTCAGAAACGTCAACTTCACAACTGCTCAGAGGGACAGCGGTAAAAGTCCTTGTTCCCTGAATGGGAGTATCAGACATAGAATCATAGAATCATTAAGGTTGGAAAAGACCTCTAAGATCATCGAGTCCAACTGTCAACCCAACACCACCATACCCACTACACCATGTCCCTAAGCGCCTCATCTACACGTCTTTTAAATACTTCCAGGGATGGTGACTCCACCACTTCCCTGGGCAGCCTGTTCCAAGGCCTGACCACTCTTTCAGTAAAGAAATTTCTCCTAATGTCCAGTCTAAACCTCCCTTGGCGCAACTTGAGGCCATTTCCTCTCGTCCTATCGCTAGTTACTTGGGAGAAGAGACCAACACCCACCTCGCTACAACCTCCTTTCAGGTAGTTGTAGAGCGCGATGAGGTCTCCCCTCAGCCTCCTCTTCTCCAGGCTAAACAACCCCAGTTCCCTCAGCCACTCCTCATAAGGCTTGTGCTCCAGGCCCTTCACCAGCTTCGTTGCCCTTCTCTGGACACGCTCCAGCACCTCAATGTCCTTCTTGTAGTGAGAGGCCCAAAACTGAACACAGTAGTCGAGGTGCGGCCTCACCAGTGCCGAGTACAGGGGCACGATCACCTCCCTGCTCCTGCTGGCCACACTATTTCTGATACAGGCCAGGATGCCATCGGCCTTCTTGGCCACCTGGGCACACTGCCGGCTCATGTTCAGCCGGTTGTTGACCAGCACCCCCAGGTCCTTTTCCTCCGGGCAGCTTTCCAGCCACTCTTCCCCAAGCCTGTAGCATTGCATGGGGTTGTTGTGGCCGAAGTGCAGGACCTGGCACTTGGCCTTGTTGAACCTCATATAGTTGGCCTCAGCCCATCGATCCAGCCTGTCCAGGTCCCTCTGCAGAGCCTTCCTACCCTCCAGCAGATCAACACTCCCCCCAGCTTGGTGTCATCTGCAAACTTACTGAGGGAGCACTCGATCCCCTCCTCCAGATCATTGATAAAGATATTGAACAGGACCAGCCCCAAAACTGTGTCCTGGGGAACACCGCTCGTGACCGGCCGCCAACTGGATTTAACTCTGTTCACCACAACTCTCTGGGCTTGGCCATCCAGCCAGTTTTTTACCCAGCGAAGAGTGTACCTGTCTAAGCCGTGAGCTGCCAGCTTCTCTAGGAGAATGCCATGGGAGACAGTGTCAAAGGCTTTACTGAAGTCCAGGTAGACCACATCCACAGCCTTTCCCTCATCCACTAGGCGGGTCACCTGGTCATAGAAGGAGATCAGGTTGGTCAAGCAGGACCTGCCTTCCATGAACCTGTGCTGGCTGGGCCTCACTCCCTGGTTGTCCTGCACATGGTTCATGAGCATCCACAAAACAAACCGCTCCATAATTTTCCCTGGCACCAAGGTCAGGCTGACCAGCCTGTAGTTCCCCAGATCCTCCTTCCGGCCCTTCTTGTAGATGGGCATCACATTGGCAAGCCTCCAGTCGTCCGGGACCTCCCCGTTAACCAGGACTGCTGGTAAATGATGCAGAGCGGCTTGGCAAGCTCCTCTGCCAGCTCCCTCAGTACCCTTGGGTGGATCCTATCCAGCCCCATAGACTTGTGAACGTCCAGGCGGCGTAGCAGGTCATTAACTTCTTCCTCTTGGGTTATGGAGGGTTTATCCTGCTCGTCGTCCCTGTCTTCCAGCTCAGGGGGCTGAGTACCCTGAGGATAACTGCTCTGACTGTTAAACACTGAGGCAAAGAAGGCGTTGAGTACCTCAGCCTTATCCTCATCCTTGGTTGCAACGTTCCCCCCCGCATCCAATAAAGGATAGAGATTCTCCTTGGCTCTCCTTTTGTCATTAATATACTTGTAAAAGTATTTTTTGTTGTCTCTCACGACAGTGGCCAGGTTGAGTTCTAGCTGGGCTTTTGCCTTTCTAATTTCCTCTCTGCACGACCTAACGAGATCCCTGTACTCTTCTTGAATTGCCTGCCCCTTCTTCCAAAGGTGGTAAAATCTCCTTTATTTCCTGAGTCCCAGCCAGAGCTCCCTGTTCAGCCAGGCCAGTCTTCCCCGCCCGTTCTTCTTACGGCACATGGCGACAGCCCGCTCCTGCGCCTTTAAGTCTTCCTTCTTGAAGAACGTCCAGCCTTCCTGGACCCCTTTGCCCTTCAGGACTGTCTCCCAAGGGACCCTCTCGACCAGTGTCCTGAGCAGGCCAAAGTCCGCCCTCCGGAAGTCCATGGTAGTGGTTTTGCTGGCCGCCCTCTTTACTTCACTAAGTATTGAGTATTCTATCATTTCGTGGTCACTAAGCCCAAGCCGGCCTCCGACCACCACATCTCCCACCAGTCCTTCTCTGTTTGTGAACAGCAGGTCAAGCGAGGCATCTCCCCTGGTAGGCTCGCTTACCAGCTGCGTCAGGAAGTTATCTTCCACACATTCCAGGAACCTCCTCGACTGTTTCCTCTCTGCCGTGTGGTATTTCCAGCAGACGTCTGGAAAGTTGAAGTCCCCCACGAGAACAAGGGCTAGCGACTGTGAGACTTCTGCCAGCCTCTTGTAGAATATTTCATCTGCCTCCTCGTCCTGGTTAGGTGGTCTATAACAGACTCCCAGCACGATATCTGCCTTGTTGGCCTTCCCCCTCATCCTTACCCACAAGCACTCGACCTCATCATTACTACCATCGAGCTCTAGACAGTCAAAGCACTCTCTAACATACAGGGCTACCCCACCGCCTCTCCTTCCTTGCCTGTCCCTTCTGAAGAGCTTATAGTCATCCATTGCAGCACTCCAATCGTGCGACTCATCCCACCATGTTTCCGTGATGGCGACTAAGTCATAGCTACGCCGCTGCACAATGGCTTCCAGCTCCTCCTGTTTGCTGCCCATGCTGCGTGCATTGGTGTAGATAACGTTATGTTAATGTAGACATGTTTCAGCTTTTTCACTGTAGCAGTTCTGCACCCTCAAAGCACTCTTCCCACCACCACCACCACCCTCAGCAGGCTCATTGCAAAGGAAATCTATATTCTCCCTTTAATACATATTAATGATATGGACTATGGCTTCTGTATGTTGAAAGTAGGTCTGAGATCAAATTCCTCTGTGAAACCACCTCTAACCTAGGGTAGGGAAAATAGCAACTCAGTGTTAAGGATGCTGTAGCAATTTAGGTTGCTCCAGAAGTGGAGGATGGAAGCCCACAGGGGGTCACTATAAGAATCTTTATAGACTTGTATGAATAAAGAGATGAGCTGTCAGAGTGTGAGAATTAAAGGATTTAATAGTTTGAACTGACTTTCTTGTTTCTCCAAACTTGTTCTCTCCCGTGTTGGAGGTGTGCTAGATTTGCTGAACTGATGAGGCTCTTTGAATTCTCACTGGTCCGCCTGAATTTGGGGTTTTGTCTTTCTAAGTCAGTACAACGCTTGTTTTCATGTCAAAGAAACTGACTCAAGACCATAGAGAGAATATTATTTATTAATCCAGAAATAGTTATAAAGACCTGAAATAGATTCAACAGTCCAACACAGAGTAGAAAGTCATGCAGATGAAAAAGCAAGGAAGCTATGACTGGAGGAGCAGATTGTGCTGGCGAGAAAATCACTGATACAAAACCAAAGGGCAGTCAGTGGAGAAGAGAGCTTTGATTGAATATCTGCTTGGCAATTTTGAGTTGATACTTAGATTCTGAGACAGATAGCAATATGCTGAAGGTAACTCAGAACTGTATTGCTATCCTCCTGCCTTCTAGAGCAGTAATCTGAATTAATTAACACCAATCTACTTTTAATAGAGTGTTTCTGAGCCACATTTCAGTAACAAATATTACACACCAGAAGATAAAACATAGCCCTATCTGATATATGTGGAGCCTCAGCTGTACATATTTGACCCCTATTTTACACAGTTGCGGCTCATTGATTCTCTCTTTTAAACTCCTGGACTGAGCATTCAGCAATCATTGGACCACCTATACATCTTCTGAGCTGATTTAGTCTATGAACTGTAACCCTGCTACAGGGCTGTAATGTTTCTGGCACCTACAATGCTGGCTGCTTGTCATTATGACATATAACCTAGAAGATGTACTTAAGAACAAATAACCTCAGAAGTGTTAACATGCCATCAGTCTTTTCAGCTAAAGCAAAGACAGGGCTTGGGACTATCCAAAAATGAATAAATGAGCAAATTCACATACTATCCCAGTAGCCACCAAAGTTCAGGTTTGGAACCAAAAGTGTCAGAGAAAGAAAGAAACCTAGACAAGGTCTTAATGGCTCAAAAAAACTATTCATTTTATCTCATGAAAGGCTGTAAAGTTACACAAGCCATTTTTCTTGCTCTTACTTGGAAGATATATATTCTTTTCCATAAAATGTCTGCAATTGCTGCATGAATCTGGTGATGGACAAGCTTAAATTATAAATATTTTCCTTTTCCAAAGTTTATTAGAAATGCCAATATGAACATAGACCAATTGAAATAGAGCATCCTAATTTAGTATAATAGAGCTTTCTAAAAGGTCAGGCAGAACATTTTACACTGAAAATTAAAATATAGATAGCACTAGAACTGGAGTTACTGTTTATCCCGCTTCAGTCCTGTTCTTAATGAAATTGTATTGAATTTTTTATAATACATCAAAGAGTCAACAAGAAACAGTTCACAAGTATTAAATATATCAACAATATAAAGCTGGGTCAGATAATGGTAGAATTAAACAAAGACGAAAGGTAACAATACTGGCTTCAATTAATGTAGTGAATTAATGAATGATCTCTATTACTCTACTCATGTTCATTAAACAAGCATAATGGGCTTTTGAATTGTCCATGTGAACCTAGAGAGTCTATTCAATCAAAATTACTTATGCTTACTGCCAGTCCCTTGCTGATTATTCATTGTCAGAGGCATACATAACTAGCCCTTTGGCATTTTCAGTCGCTTAGGGCTCAAGCGTGCAGTATTAACAGGGCTGTGCCTATGAACACAGACTCCTCAAAGTGAATAAACACCCATTTTATGTAGCTTTGTGTGTGTGTTTGTATTTATATACATAATTAATATACTGGTCCTTATCAGTTGCCTGTAGAGCTAACCAAATTTTCCAGCTATGTACCTGTCCCATCTTTTAGAATAATAGTGAGATTTGGACTGTGGACTCCCATAGGGAGGAACAGTTGTGGGCTGAAAGATATGTGGTTTCTTTCAGTTGTAGGCTCTTCCTGAAAAAAACAGGAAGATGGAAGGAGTATGTGGATGAAACTGTGCCTTTATGAGTTGGTAGCATCAAACTATGGGTGTGCCAGCTGTTGCCAATAGCTGCTGGAACTACAAGCAACTCCTTGAAAAGGAAGGGACTGTGGCCCTTGGTAGCAATTCTTTTCCTCCTGGTCTGTGGTAACTACTGTTACTGTTTGTCATTTGCTGTGTCTTGGAATCAGTGTAGGACTTTAAATTTCCCCACTGTCCACATTGATTTATGTAACTTAGATAACAAATTCCTGTGCTCACGAGGGTGAATCTCCCAAGCCAGACTATAAAAACCTACAGGACTTCATATGTGCATTTTCAACGAGCTTTAAGAACGAGATATTACAACCTGGTCCTTTGTTTGTATCAAGACCAATGACTGCTGCTTATTTAAAATATATTGTCTTAAAGGAATCATGACTGCTTTGCTCATATTTACCCAACCAGTTTCTTAGAAGCTGTAGAAGCAGGATCATTTTGCTTGCTATGGTTTGATTTGCTCAAGTTAGGTGATCACAGTTCAGCCCTTAACCTTCTTATGTTTTTCTTGCTGAAAACAGTAAGTCTTTCTCAATAGCCTATACAAGATTGTCCTGTGGTTTTTTGTGAAGACGCTACATTATTTTTGTGCTATTTTATGACAGGAGTATTAGAATGAGGTAAAAGCACTAAACTCATGTTAAATGTTTCTGTAGGAAAGATGGTTGCATTTATTAGGATTAATAGACTACTTATACTGGAAACTGAAATCCTCTTTTTATTCACATGCAATATAGTGTGCAGGTAACCGAAATCCAATCTTCTAAATCCTCAGTGAAGCAGCTTTTTCCCTGACTTCAGCGACAGTTCAATTTCTGTTATGCTAACCATATGCTTCTGATTGATTATCAGTTATATTTAATTATTCAGAGTTACAGATGGCAGTTTTGTGAGGCAAACTGCTGATCTCTGGAGGCCCTGTGTGCTGATGCCGCTGCCTCTGCAGTTACAACTCTTGAATCCTCAAGGTTGAGAAAAACAGGTAATTTAACCACTTCTGTAAGCTGTGTTGTCCTATCCAGCCAGAAGAGAATGAAAAGATTCTGATACTAAGGTAGTACACTAAATCCATAGAGATGGAAGGAAGGATATTAAGATGAATGCTCTGAAACAACCTGTGTTGCCTGTAATTAATGACACTCTTTCTCCTTATCAATTGAAAGAAACCTTTGAGTTGTGCTACATTTTTTTCCTCCACCAAGTTCTTCCCATTCTCCACATTTGAAGGGTCTTTGTACTATAGTAGAGAACCAAGTCCTTGCTTCCCTACCAGTAGGATCTTAGGTTTAGACTCTCTGAGGCTCTGCTGTCGTTCGTTGGAACACCAGTACAGAGCAATTCTTGGTGAGCAAAGCAGGATGGGTCAGAAGCATTGGTACCAGAGTGGAAAATGTGTAGACAGCAGAAAACCAAAGAGAACAAAATATTCCATCTCCCCTTCTCCAGATGTTAGTAGTTAAAAACAAACAAGCAAAAAACCCCCACACCAAACAAGAAAAGAAGAGGTTATTCAGCATTTTTGCCCCCTGTGCATTTTTTTGTGATGATTATCACAGGGACAGTGGGAGACAATCCGATGTTGGGTTGGTTTTTTTTTCACGCTGCTTTCTTGAGAGAGGTTTTTTGTTTTCAATTCACCTGATAGTGCAGTCCCAGCAGAATGCACCTAACAAATCATAGTGAGTGTCTGCACCTTGCTATGTATCAAAGTCCCTTAATGTGCCAACAAAGTTCTCCAAGGTCAGAAAAGCAGTTTATCAACCTCTTATATCTCTTATAGCAGACAATAAATTTATTCTACTGTTGGAATCTATGAATATTTCAGATGCTCTGTGAGATAAACACTATTGCTTAGGATGCTCTGCATGTCATTGTCAACTAGTACCACACACTGTCATTGCTCCACGCACTCTGTACTTTTAGCTTCCTCTCAGCTCAGGAAAATGCAATGCTATATGGCTTGCATTTTTTATGTCCTTTAGCTCTTTAAAGTTTGTTTTTTCCTAATGCAACTTTCCATTAACAAATAGATTGAGAAAATTAATGTTTTGAATAATTCCTCATTCCCTCCTGTCTTAATTTCTAAACAGTCTAAAAATTGACTTTAGAAATAGAAAAAAACTGTATTTTATAGAGCTCCGAGTTCCTTATTCCTATTAACAAAGGAAACAAAATATCTTCCTTGACTATTTTTATAGTGACCAGTGAATCCAGGATACTTCCTATTTCTATTTAGCTTAAGCAAATGTATATGATTTAATGTATACATAAGTCTAGCTAATCTTAGAATAGTTTTATGGATCTCTTTAAAATATCTAATGAAATATTTAATTCACTTATTACAAAATCATTCTGAGTTTTATCACATTTTAGAACAAGTACTGCCCTAGTGAGCCAAATTAAAGTTCGTTTGTATGATCTATGAGACAAGGAAAAAGAAAAAGTAGGATTTTTTTAACTATCAGCTTTCTGGACAGCCTAACAAAGCTAAATATGACATTGGACTCCCTAACCATCATATAGAAGTAAAAGTAATATAACAGTAGTTAACTTTGTGACCTATGCTGAAATTTTAGATTCTTCTGGGAGGTCTCAGTGTCTACATCTATGACTAGCCAAGAGTCCAAACATAATTTTGAAACTTTAATTGATAGAGACATTCGGCTTTTAAACATGGGAAAGTGATGGAAAGTAATGCATTTATATACAAGTCATTTATATACCTGAGACCATATTTACAGCGAATAACAACTACTAAAATTCAATGTATGACCTACCATGTATTTTACCATATTTCTAAATAAACTTAGCCCCATTTCACCTGAAAGGACATTTTTCCACAGTAATTTAACATAATACTAACACCTGCTTCAAAAGCTTAAGACTCATAATCTTGGTAATGAGTTTTGCATTAGAAAATATGAATATGCTCAGTTTTATGTGATATGAAGTAAATATGGTTACAGTGGTGATGAGCTCCTAAAAGAACACATATATATTTAAAATAAAACAAACATATAGATATGCGTAAGGAGTTCTACAAACAGAAATAAGATTATATCTCCTGATTCTTTTTTTAAACAGCAATTATAGTAATGGCAGCTTTCCAGTAAAAGTAAGCAATTCAAAAACCCCCAAAATTTAAAGAATAGTAGTACTGATTTAACCTCAAAGAGGAAAGTTAAAAGGAAAGAGAATTCTCTTATCTTTTCCTAAATGCCTTCACCAATGACACACAGCTTTGTGCAGCGATCCTCAATAGATCATTGTCATTTTAGTAGATTTTTCTTTTTCAACAGTGACAAAGTTATAAAAGGCAGAGAAATTGTTTTAAGATGGTAGATTTTCTAGTCATTCCGATGTTGATATAACGTAAAAGCTCCTTTAAAGGAGTTTGTTTATTTGCTTCTTCACTTGCTTAGCACCATCAGATTCATAAAAAAATAACTGGTCCCTATTGTATAGCTAAATTGAATCAAATCTTTTAAGAGACTGTTTCCCTAGACTGAACATATGGATGTAAGATAAACATTTTGTCAAGCCTGTAATATTCATCTCAAATGCTGCTTATAAACAGTTATAAGAAAAAAAAAAATAGATATTGTTTGTTGTTTTCAGTGGTTTACAAAATGATGGTTGCATTAAACATTAGATAACAACAGAAAGATAGTTATTTAGAAGATTATATTTTCTTCTTTGCTTCTAGAGCAAAACTTAAAAGCCTGATTAACTAACTTTCAAGCTATGTGAATAATTGGTTTTCTTATTTTAGCTTAAATTCCTTTTCTATCTCAAAGTTCCCTTAAAAAATAATCCTACTTTTTTTTAGTTGATTGAAAATATTTTAATTTTTTTAATCAAAATGGTTCACATTAAACAAAAACTTTTGTTTATAATTTCACTTTCCATGGTTTTTTTTTTTTTTTTTAAATATACACAGATCGTATCCAGAATTTTTAACGAATATTTTTCTGTGTACATTTGAAGGATTTGGGTCTCAAAATGAAAAACTGAATGTTAGTTGAAATATTCTACTACAAAATATTACGACTTTTCCTTAAAATATCCCCCAAGTGGTTTTGATTGTACTTTTTACATATATACTATATGTACTGTGCTAGTAATCTGAAAAATCATCACTAAGCCTCACAAATTCAGATTAATTTCTGAGTAATATTGATTTAAACAAATAGTGTGTTTTCATAAATATTCCACTAGAATGAAAAAGAATTTGAAAATGTGTAGTGAAAGAGTCTGAGGAGATGAAATCCAGCCTCAGATTTCTGGGACAGTGACTGCAAGCCCCATAAACTCACCTCTAATTTATAGGTTTAACAGCCCAGCCACTGCTCACTGCCTGTTGAGACATTGCAATTCGTGTAAAAGCAAGGCTGCTTCCTTTCACCATCCCCTCTTAAGCCGTCCACGAGTTACAAGGACCAAAAGAGAGACCATATTCAGAGATAGGTGAGAAGCCCTTGGAATAGTAGCTCCCAGTCAGCCCACGTGGAGTCTACACATGCACCCTGAGTGAGGTGGGACATACATCAAGAATCAGAGTAAAGCTCTTTGCTGATTCTTACTCTACAAGGAAAGATATCTTTTTTTTTTGTTTTTCTCTTTTTTTTTCTCCCCAGTAAAAATGCCTTTTTAATTACTGTACTGAGAGAATAATTATGCATTCTCTGGATCTAACAGGTCTGAAAGATTCTCAGGCAACCTTTCCTACAGTGCATTTCAGATGGTAACCTCAGTATGTTTCTGGATGGATTCTTTGCCTTCCTCAGACTGGTATAGTCCCTGAGCTACAGTAAATTCATGGACAATACCTTGTTACCTGGTGATGGACCTGGGACAGATTTCACATTTGCTGTGACTTGGCTCCATTTTATTTTTTTTCAGGTCAGTCTAGTACAACACAGTTAAATATGCTGTGCACTGTTAAATGAGTGTATGCAGTATTTATTAACTGCTGCAAGAAGTGATAATAAAATGAGTAAAAACATTAAAAGTCTAGACAGAAAGACATTTTTTATATAATTAGGCCTCTTGCAGAATTATTTGACAAAACAATGTCACAAAAAACCAGTAACTATTTACAGAATGGGTTTCCTACAGCATGATGGGTTTCCCTGTAAACCATTACCTGCCTCAACTGTGCAATGTAAACAGTATCTACATATTTTCATCTTTAGTACGGTTATAAAATAATGTTTCTTTTATATGAGTTTTATCTTCCAGCTGTAAATTTAACAGTTACTGCAGACTATACCACTGATATTAGTTTTAATGATGTGAGACTCCAATATTTCCTAAAGAGTTTAAGATTAATGCAAAAGAACTTAACTTCGTGAGTCGTGACTTATTTTTATTAGCAACTCTGCAGTTTGATTTAGATTGAGAATGGGAGAGAGTATTATTTGCCCATAGAAATGAGAGGCTGTTCATTTTATTATATCATTCATAAGTAATATGTGTTTGATTCTAATTTCTGTATGCAATAGGGATTCAAATATTTGGGGCCAGGTAGGTCAAAATTCTTGCAGGATGCATAGCACCAGTATGGGACCCATTCAAACTCTCAAAAGGCGCTTTGTGGGAGGACCTGATCATCAGCTTCAGACCCAGACCTGTGCTTCGGAAAGCAAAAGCAAGTCTCAAGTACCAGAGAGAGAAACCCACAAAAAATTATTTGCTTTGTTGGTCCAACAGCAGAGAATGGAGTGTACTGTTACATCAGATAAGGACATTGTCAAGTTGAAGCCTGATAATTTCTTTGTACCCGTCTAACCAGACCATTGGAAAAGTACCTTCCTGCTTCATCTTTTCAGGTAATAAGAATGAGGCTGTCAGGGACTGAAGTAAGGAGAGAAGAGAATAAATAGTTTTCATATTGGAGCTGTCTGACAATGAAGTGGCTGAGATACTGACAAAAGTAGGCAATTTAATGTGAATAAACTGTTATACTGCATGGCAGCAGATATATTAACTATCTTTAAACGACATGTTGATCATGATGCTGGGGATTTCAGACAAGTGAAATTGACCTCAGCACCAGGACAATCCGTACAGTCTTAAAGCAAAATTGTAACCATTATGATTTTATAGACAGAGGAAAAAAACAAAACGAGTATTCTTTGCTGTAAAATAAAACACCAAAACATACCAAAACATGCTTATCTGATCTCTTTGATGATGATGAATAGTGTCAAATAATTTGCAAAAGTCCAAATTGTATAAAAAATATCTTTCTGTGTAGACTTCCTACGTTTTTATTAATTTTATTATCACTTCTTGCAGCAGTTAATAAATACATTGATGATGTCAAAACAGTAGCCCATGATTTATTAGCCATTCTCATGATCGGTTCAGAGAAGAGTGATCAAAATAATATTAAAACAGTTCCATGTAAAGGAATGGGATTGATAATCTAGGACTGTAAAATATTAGAAAGAGACATATAGGCAAAGCAACATTACAACCACCCCAAATGATTGGCACAGAGAAGATAAATCCTTGTTCTTGTTTCTTCGTTCTCAGGAAATGGAGATGAGAGACTTTCTGATAACATTAAAATGAAAAAAAAATCCTAAAATATGCTAAAATGGACACTACTTCCAATGCCACTTTGATTATTTAATTTTGTGTTTGCAGTTTCCAAACTGAACCGAATCTTCCAGCTCTTTCAGTTCCCGTTGTCTCATGAATGCCAGCCTTGACTTTTGGTTTATGCCAAGTGGATCTCACCCAGTCAGAAAGCAAAGCAGAATATTAACTCTGACCTGAATTAGCAAAGCTAAGAGCTGCATAACATCAGGATAGGGATTATTGTGACCTGACTATGATAGAAACATGTAGTTTTGCCAGACATCATCAAAAACATGTCCCAGGTTGTTGGCATTTTTTCTTAAGATATTAAATAAGGAAGCTGTTAACTAATTGAGACCTGTGCTATGAAATAAGCAACGTTACCCGCAAAAATGGCAGTTCTCTCAGAATTGGATTCATTGGAAATACCAAGCAAGGCCACAAACATTTTAAATCCCTTGCAGGTTCTGGAAAAAAGCAAGCTCTATAGCACAAACAAAGGTTTCAGAGAAAAGCAGGTATTTTTTTAATGGGATATGTGCATGGAAACTGCAAGTGGAACCACTCACTGAATAAAACAATGACTGAAGAATGAGGATAGTATCATTTTTAGGGCATGCCTAGAGAAGTGCATGCATTTCCATTTCACAGCTGGGAACCTGAGGCATGGAGAAATCACTGGTCTAAAGTTACCAATGTTTCAGAGATGAAAGCCATGTAAAACCTCTCATGGATTTCAGTTTTGCTGCTGTCTAGAGCTGAAAACTGGAGTCACCTCCATCCCTCATTCTTTTTGCTCTTTTCTGTTTCTTGCAGCTGCAGCCAGGTCTCCTTTATGTTCTGCTATTTGTTTTCAAAGGCAAAGAATTTCACTGGTGGCTGACACCTTGCCAGAAGTACCTGTCCTTTTGATAAAGATTTTCTTCATAATTTGGGAATTGGATTGGGAGATGAACAATTATATTTTCAGAAGTTATCTGAGCTTAACCACTGCCAAGAGTTTTGCCGTTAGCTTAGTTTAGTTTGTCTTTCAGCTCCAAGAGTGAACAATAAAAATGAAACAGCAACCTGTGTATCATATCCATAATTGCCAATTTACTACTAGGTTAAAAATGTATTTTTCTTGTTTATCTGATATTCTGCTTTGCTTCTTTTCTCTTCATTTGTTAGCTGTGTTTAAATACTTGCGTGAATAAATCTTGTTTGTTTATGTCACCCAGTCACAGCATTGCTTGTAAATAAAAGTTATTAAAGGGAATAAAGATCCCAATTTGCTGCTCTGGAAACATACTTCATTAAAAGCAGAGAAATCAAGGCCTAACTATGAAATCTACCTTTTTCTTGACAGTTTCTAATATAACTTGAATTCTAGCTGGTTTAAAAGACTGCGGATTGCACATAACTTAAAAGAACTCAAGGGAAAAGTGCTTCCTAGTGAGTTTTTTTACAATCTGACTTTCGTTAAAAGCTGAACAGAGAGGCTTTTTTAAAAATCATCATTATGACCAGAAAAATTTGACTCTTTTATTTGTTTATGAAATAGATTAGAAATTATGATATGATGCACTCTCAGGGTTTTCATTTATTGAAGATCCCTATTGACTGATAATTGACTTAGTAATTCGTATTTTCTTTCCTGTCAACCATATGTCACACACATATATTTGCATGGGTGCATTGTTATATCTGCTTTATAATAAATTTCATGTGCTCTTCCTTTTCTCTCTATTGTGTCTTTATAGCTGCATGCAAAGTTCACAAGCAAACAGACTCCGGTGCTCGCAGTAGGTAATAATTGAAATAAAAATAACTAAGCAAAAGTTGTTAGTGTAAGCAAGTGTAATGCTTCTTATGAGTGATGAAACCACATACAGAATTCCTTTGGGCTGCCACTTGGCAAGCAGGCAAAGACATTTTTAACCTTTTAAAATCTGGCTTAAAAAATTTGCAAATTAGAAAATTCCTAGAAAGAACAAGAAATTCTTGTTTGTTAATATGAAATTGTTGTTCACCCTCATGCAAGAGGTACGAAAAAAACACCATCAAAATATAGGTCAGCTTTAAAACCCAGAATATTTGGCAGGCACTGTAGAATATTTTATCATATTTACATTTAAAATTTATTCTTGTAACATAAATAGGGATTGCTTAGCAGACTCTGAACCAGAACCTAGCCCCCCTTGACAAAGAAGGTGAGAATGCCTTCCTCTATAGGAGCCATATTTTATCATATACTTCTATGGAGAGCAAACCATATGGAGAGCTCGCTAAAAGACTCCTGCTTTTTAAAAGTTACCAAACATCTATCTATCTCATCTAAACAACACAGAAGGGAATTGAATGTTCGGTGACCAAGTTAATTAAAACACAGCATGGCACCAAAGGAAAGTAGGACCAAATATGTTGGGGTTCAAAGCCTGTGAAACAAGTCAGAGTAAATTTGGCTTGGGAAATTTGCTACACAGAGTATTTACAGGTCAACATAATATAATGTATAAATAAACAGCCCAAATATTGTTACACTGTTCATCTAACATAGGCAGAGTTTGCCAACTTTCCTATGCTGGCAAATAGTTATTTCACATCATTAGTACAGGTAAAGCTAGTAAGAGTAACTGATGGGAAATGTTCGCTTTTTAACGACAAGTACAATGTTTGATGTTATGAATGGACCTTATGGTCCCAAAGAAATAAAGATCTTTCTGTTCACTAACTCACTGGAACCTCTTTATTTCAATTTCTGCATTACACGTATCCAAGAGTCTGAAAATTGTTGCTTTTCTTTAAGAAGTGAAAGGGTATAGTTCTGCAGGTATGTATGAGAGGCAGGACCTGGCTTAGGACACAGTTGTATAAGTTCTCTTTAAAAGGTTAACCTCTAAAACACACTAGAAATACAGCATAGAAACTCAGTAAAGTGAATTTCTGCAAGAGGACAAAAGGAGAAGTCAAAGCTGTTCTTTTCTAAATCAGACAGAAGTTATTAGTGAGATGCTGGTATTGCAAGCACTAGTGCTATTAAAAATGAATTGGATAATGCTTTTGAAAGCAAGATTTCCATGTGATTCTGAATTAGGAAGAACAGTAAATAATGAGGAACAATGCAGACTGTAACAGGACTAATAGATGACAAATGTAGTTCAATGCAGCTTAATGCAGAATAATGAATCTGGGGGTGAAGAAAAAAAAAAGAAAAGAGAGAAAACACTTACCACCTGCAAGTTCAAACACACACAAAAGAACAAAACAAATGAAACAAACAAAAAAGAAAGGAAAATTAAGTTGAAGGCATGTCCTTTCCTAAAAGGAATCCTTTGCAGTGCTCCAGCCTCAAGACCACCTGCGAATAAGAAAACAGGTTAAATTTTGGATGAAATGTAAGGAAGGTATGGAAAAAGAGATTATGATTATCACACTTAAAGAGAAAATGCTGAGGTTTTGCAGGTCTGTTCTTGACTTCTAAGTTCATTTTAGTCCCTAAACAGCCTGCCACGGACTAAGCACATGCATTGATAGTTAAGTTGATGCACAGGCAGTGACTGTTGCAGAAGTTTGCACTTTATTTTGCAGTTAGAGAGACTGCTATTTTCAAACAGTTTCAATCCATCTTTTGTTGTTTGTCTTCAGTTAGCCTGGTAGCCATGGTTTCCAAAGGTTCCCTGTCAATACTGCACTACTGGAAGTTATTTTCATTAGTATATGCAGCGTTTACACACCCCACTGCATGTCTGCTTTCCAGAAGGCAATTCACAAAGGAGCAACAGTTTTGCTTTTTATTGTTTAAGTTTATTCACATGCCTTTTAAAAAACATTTATATGAACAGCTTTTTATAATTAATCTTTTCAAGTTACTACTATCATGTTAATGAGACCAGTATTCTCCAGTAATGGAAAATTGCTGTTAATGCTGGTTATTTAATCTTGCCAGTTTTCAGTTGTAAGTGGCTGAGAGCATTTCATCTGAAAGCTGCCTGGTGCGTTGATATAACATTCAGATTCACAGTTTTCCTCTGAATCATAAAGCAATTTGGAGAGCACCACTGCATTGTAAAACATGATCTTTACGACAAGAAACTGTGATGTACCTTCTCTGTGTTATGATATTGTTATGGTATGGAAATTCAAAGCTCTAACGCAGCGCATCGCTTTAGTACGTGCTTAACATTAAGCATCTGAGTATTTCTTTTTATGTGGATATCATCATGAAGTTTCTTAAAGAATTACTCTTCCTCAAATGATTTTAATTCTTTTGATGTGTCCTTTTAGAGAGTTACCCATTTTACTAGGTAAATGTTTTGTTTCCTCAAATTTTATTTTCATTGTTATTCCTTCCTGATAGGAGATTATGGATAAGATTGTATTTCTTATTCTTCTTTCCTTAAAATTATTGGTTTAGTTTTTGCCCTAAGGCTTCTATTTTGTACACTAATAATATTAATTGCATTGCATTAGATTTTTTTCCAAAAACAAAATAAGTTTACTCACTGCTCTGAAAGACTAAACTTTTGCTTTTCTGAAAACATAAGATGTTTATTATTGAAATATTTGCATGTAGTTTTTCTTCTTAAGAAAACACTTTGTTTTACTATAAAAATGATTTTTCACTTTCCATTCCCTGTTTCACTTACCTTTTTTTTTTTAATTTAAGATCAATTGGTTCAAAGTACCATTTTTCATGTACCTTGCAAGGTTCTTCTGTTGAGCTCTTTGACTGACAGTATGCTTCTTTCAAACACTGGATTCTGAAGATCAAGGCCAACAAATGCTATTTTGGTCAGATGGGAAGGGAAATTGCCTTGATTTTGTTCCAAGCAGGTAATTAAGAAATGATAAATTAGAATCCCTGTAAAGCTGGAAATCATAACTCTCAGATGTGTCATGCACTCTGAAGTGTAAGACACCTGATAATAATAATAAATACTATTACTAATTGTAAAACAATGCAAATGAACATAAGCATATAAGAATGAGGTGATTTAAAAGCCGGCATTTGTTTGGAAATTTCTACTTAATCTTGTGAAGTTAATAATTTTCCCACCTTTTCTATGTAATGTTTGAGTCTTCTGTCCCTTGCAATGTAAAAGTAATCTTTTAATGCCTTAACATATGTCACTTCTATAATTTCCATGTGCTTCAACAGAAATCCAGGACCTTCTCCGCACTTGTAACAAGCAGTGGCACTAAAGGGGTTACAGGGGGCCACTGAATCAGCCACCTAGCATAGCAGAAAGCCATGTTACTTACTACCTTCTTTCAGTTGTATAGGCTACATCTTGAAATTAAAATCTAAATCCTAACTCATACTACAGGAGTCTTATAAAACATGTTGAATGAACATCAGTATTTTCTGGTGAATTTGTAGCTTTTAAGGTATTGCAAAAGGAAAGAAAGACTATCTTTATGATCATGATTGGGAAATTTGGGAAACCTGTTTTCAGTTCTTGGCTTGTTTTACATTTATAAACTGCTTCATTTTACTCTTCTTATGTGCAATAAACTGGGAATCTACAAGTTCCAGTACGTAAGTGCATTGCTAGTGCCACTACAGCCATGGATATTCTTTGTCTTTGTCAAACAGTAGGAACAAAATGATTGCTTGTGGAAATTGTATTTTCCTGATAAGCTCTTCTTCCAGGTTATTTTGTATTAAAACTGACATGCAGAGCAGAATGGCACAGTTCAGGAAAGCACTGTAACTGCATAGAGAGCACAGCTTGGAGGCTGCTACCTTTCACGCATACTAAATTTCATTTAAGAGAATGTACCTGTTGCACTCATTTCTGGAGTGCTGCTCAGAAATACACTCAGTGCTGCTAAGTGAATATCCATCACCTTGTAGGTATGAAAGTTTTCACAAGCATTGCAATTTGTAACCAATAGATATCTTTTTTTGATTAAAAAAAGTATACTTCAGGAGATGTACTCAGTGATATTCATGCAGATAATATGACCTAAGTGAATACTGTTGAACATGGTCTAGTACAGGGACTTCTGGGGAGGTAATTTAATTATTCTGATTACCTACTTAAGTGACCTTCTTCAATAGCTGAATAATGAAAATTACTTGTCCACAAAATTATCTGAAATTGAACATTAACTTTGACATTTTTTCTACTCAGAGTTTGAAAACGAAACAAGTGTCATGTTTGGAAAGCCTGGGATTTCCTTGCAACGAAGAGTTTTTCATTTTTGTTTATTTTTTGGTTTCTCTATGTTGCACTCTGGACTAATACTTTAGTATCTGGTAACTAACAAGTTCAGTAAAAGTGGAGGTAAATATTAAAAATGAAGGTGCTTGTCCTTTCATCTGTATCCTGGTTTCGGCTTAGATAGAGTTAAATTTCGTCCTAGTGCTGTGTTTTGGATTTAGTATGAGAAGAATGTTGATAACACACTGATGTTTTCAGTTGTTGCTAAGTACTTGACTAATCAAGGACATCTTCCATGCTCTGCCAAGTGCACAAGAGGATGGGAAGGAATACAGCTGGGATAGCTGGCCCAGCTGGCTAACCAGGTATTCCATACCATGTGACTTCATGCTCAGTATATGAACGGTAGGCGTTCCCTGAAGTAGCAATCACTACTTGGTTATCGGTCAGCACAGGTGGTGAACAATTGCATTGTGCATCACTCATTTATTATTCTTATTAATATTATCATTATTATCATTATTATCATTATTATTATTATTTTCCCTTCCTTTTCTGTTCCGTTAAACTGTCTTTATCTCAACCCACAAGTTTTTTTCCACTCTTACCCTTCCGATTCTCCCCCCATCCCACTGTGGGGGTGAGGGGAGTGAGGAAGCGACTGTGTGGTGTTTGGCTGCCTGCCGAGTTAAACCACGACAATCTGATTATCAACTAAAGTGTGTTGTACAATTAGTTCCCATTTAGTTTTTGAAATGTTTCACTACTGACTTTTGAGCATAAGTTTGTGAATCAATTAGAATTTTAAGATTTCTGTTCCAATTACTTTACATATTAAAGAGACAGGAAACACACAATCAGAGACTATTTTCATATTTTTGTGAGGTATGATTTCATTCATTTCATCTGAAGTTCATCGTCATTAACTGTTTCTGAAAGAAAAATGAGCAGTGTTTTAATTGGATTCACTTGAAATGGAGAACAAGGAAAAGCAACTGCAGAGAAGCACTTATAAACAGAAGGTATCTGTTTATTAATCACAATTAGAAAGAACAAAAGATTTAACTTAAAGGTCATTGAAAGAACGAGTACTAATGACATTTTCTCAACTGAGGATCAGATTGAATATGCTGTATCAGAGGGAAAGCCCTTCAGATGAGTTTGAGCAGCACTTTAACATTTTGTTTTAAATTCTTGCATGAGAGTAGCTTAAAAATTGTTTATTTGATCTACACCTGAAATCTAGGTTTTCTCACCTGTTCACGGGGAGACAGAGGCCTCTTCAGTAGGGAAATCCTTCCTTTCTGCAGAGAGGTGTCTGAGATCAAAAGACACATTGGCAGAGTGCCTACCTTTCTCTGCAATGACAGCTGGAAACTCATGACCAGCTTAAGCTTTGCTCCTGATTTTTAAGCAGCTGGAGTTAAATGAAACAAAAGTCTTATATCTGTAATTTGACTGACAGTGCTGTGAACAACCAATATAATGTTGGAGAATTTTGAATGTTAGAGTAGTTGAAACCCAAGACCGATTTATTAGTTGGATCCACAGAAATGCTTCTGTAGTTAAATGTGCTTAAGAGCTTAAATACTGCAAGCTGGCAAAAGCCACTATGCCAGTGCCTCTATCATCTGTGTGATAAAACTTCACAGTCGCTACTGTATCTAGAAAATGGAAAGATTGCCTACTTGTTAGCAGATATGGCTTTTTTGAAAGAAACCTTCAAAATAGAATGCATGTGCATGAAATTAAATATGCATCTACATTTTTGAAGGCTGAGGTCTTATTATACTGCAAGATTTAGCAAAGAACTAACATTCATTTGAGTTCTTTTCCCCAGTCCGTACTGGGTTTAGATTACAAATGTAGTGATGTGTCCTCCACATCAGTTTTAATTATCTATAAAGTTATGCAGGGATTTTGAGGGGAAAAAATATTTTCATTTCAAGCTAGGTAATATTCAGTGGCCTTGTAAATGTTGCTCTTTAGATTTTTGTTACCCTCAGTATGAGCTTTCTAGGTTAGAAAGAGAAGTTTCACCTCAATGTCAGACTGCTCTAGGCAGTAGGCAGGCCCTTCTGCAGTAATTATAATTAAAACAATTAATGAGCATGATTTATTAATTTTCATAATTAGGATAATATTTATCTACATTTTCATCATTTAAAAACTCATTTGAAGGACTGTGAATTAAAACCTGTATCCTGGAAAGGTAGAAATTGAAAAGAGTTATAAAGATTGTTTTTATCAGATTTCTTGTGAGATATTTATACTTTTATTATGGTTTATTGATGCATCTCCTAAGCAATACTTATTGTATCTAAAAAAAACCCAAAAGAACAAAAAAATCCCTGGCCCTGTGTTGGTTTTTTATTGTACTTAAAGGGAAAATAATTTGCTTTATGTTAACTTCCTGTAAGAAAATTTATTAGGGAAGGGTAAGATCCACAGTTCAAATTCCGCCATCCCAGAAACTTGGTGAAGGTTTAAAACCGAGACTAAAATTCATCTGTAACATTTGAAACCCTACTTTTACACTGATCACCAGGCACTAGTATTCCTAGGAGAGCTGAGCCAGAATAGCTGTCTCAGAATTAGTGAACGTATGGCAATGCACTGGGAGAGCAGCAAAATTTCCGCTGCCTGTTTCTTGTCAGAATAAGATATAGAAGCCAAATTCTAAGCTAATCTACTGTGGCAATCCTGTGACTTTTCCCCAGGGCATGCCCCATGAGACCAAAGCCATTTCAGCAAGTCTGTAATTGGACAATTACCTTTTTCCAGCCTGTAAATGCTGACTCAAGGACTTGTCTCCCATTAATCTTCTGTCTACCAAATGGCACGTGCATTTTTATTTCATAATGGTCACTATACATGCAGAAAAAAATATCTGTCTATCATTTCTTATGGTTAAAACTGTGTAAAAACCATAATTTGTTTCAGTCTCTCAGTGACCCAGTGTGTTAGTGCACTTAAAGCTTTTTACTTCTGGAGACCTGGGTTCAAATCATTTGTTTGAATTGACAAGGAAAATGTGTTGGCCTCAACATATTTCTTACCAGATGTTTGTACACAACGACAATCATCCATACAATTCAGCATGACTGATAATCTCTGTTCAGAAAAGCATTTTTATGTCTAAAGCAACAAGACACAATTCAGATTCCAGTTCAAGCACAGTAGGTACTCACAGGGAGGAAGGTGGAAGAAAAAAAGAATAGAAAGACATTTCCCAATGCACATATACTTTACTTCAATTAGAGTTTATTAGAAAGCCTCAGCTTTGCAGTCCTTTTTCTGGTAAAATTCCCATACAGAAAAGAAAGAATTTTACCTGGAGACAATTTGCTTGACTGGGCCTGTAGTTTTTGTGACTTGTCGTCAAAGTGAGAAAGCACTATGATCATATTTGTTCAGCCATTAAAATCTCAGTAACTCTCTATTACTAAATGTCCGTGAGGCACAATTATCAAAAAGCCACACCAAATATATATTTTGTGAGAATAGCCAAAAAAAAAAAAAAGGAAATAATAGACATTTGCGATATGTAGGCATAAGTTCTAAACATAAGAAATAATATTCTACTTATTTTAAATAACATCTTGATATTCTGGGTCAAATATGTAAAGGGGACTTCAACTAAACCATTCATTTTATGGTCACAATCAATAGTGTTTAGAGTTTAACTACATGATTTGTGCCTGCAATAAGGTATTTGGACATCTAAATACTCCAATTACTTGCACCTGTAATTGATTGCCAGTGCAAAATTAGAGGATGCATTTTAAAATGTGGCCCACAATGAAAAACAGAAGGATGCCAAATAAAGAAAGATGTTCTATGCTAAAGTGCCAGAGTAGTCTAAAATTATTATTGTTCGAGTATGACACCAGGCAAACAACATCTGCCAATCTCATAATACAAGTAGATATGATCCACTAAGTGGAAATGGTAACTGAAGAACATGGAAAGAAAGAGATTCACCAAAATAATCTTTTGTAAACAATAATCAAAACAGCTTGTTTTCATTCTTTGCATACTTTGCAGACTACTGCTTTATGGATGTAAAATAGTAGTAAAAGTTATGTTGTGCTAGGCACCATGCAACTAAAAAATGAAAATACTGGAAAATTTCAAAAAAATTAGACATCTAAAAATGTGTAAAAATAATCTGTGGGACTTCATAAATCTATTATGTAACCATCTCCCATTTAGACTTTAAAAAATCTGGCCTATAATTCCCACTTTCCTGGAATTTACAATCCCATTCTCATTTTGCTAAATTTTATTCTCAGATATGCAGGGTTTGTTTTTTTTTTTTTTTTCATGTTTTGACATTTGATTGGAAGTATTTTGAGAATAACTTCAGCAAAAAGGAAGTATTTTAACATATATGAAAAAAATCTCAATTTTCAGTATTAATATTTAATCAATAGCTGGTTTGGATTTCTGTTTTCATCGTTACTTACGTTTCCCTGCCCACACTCAAAAATTCGTAGTGAAAAATTGTATTTCTCTGTCAGTTTGCAAACTTTTTTTTTATTTGTTTGTTTTTAAATGTATACCAATCTTACAAAAAAACCTCATATATTTACCTGTACAAGCCCTGTAAATAGTCTATACAGACATATTAAATAAGGATATTTATGGATAAGGTCAAATAAAAAAAAAAGAGTTATGTGTGTGAAATTTCATTGGGGTGGATATAGTGAAAGAACAGAAAACAGAAAAATTAAGAAACTCCTTTCTGTGTAATAGATTTTTTTATAACAAGTTAAGATTGCTATGAAGTATTTAATTATGAAATATTTTGTGGTATTTTTGTCCTTTATATTCTAAGCCCTTCTTGTCATAGGGTAAATATGGTAAGAATTGGACAGCTAGACTAACTGAAGATGACAACAGGGGAAAGGACAAAGAAAAAAGTCTGTTGTAATTTAATTTTAAAAGGTACCATCATTTATTTTCAGTTGGCATTCAATTTTCAATACACTCATTTTAAAATGCATTACTGTTTAGTTTTGAATGTTATGGTAATTTGGGAATTGACTTAGCTTTTCTCAGAGTTACAGATATGAGGCATATTAATGAACATGAGTTTCAGATGACAAATGGTGCTTGAAGTTTCCATGTCTTTTAATTCATTTTTGATTAGAACATGGATGTTTTCTGAAATATAGATGGCATTTGCCAGCCAAAATGGTCATCTGATTTCAACATACAATGTGATGCTTCAGTGAAGTTTGAACTTTGGAGTGATTTAAAATTCATTGGTAATAGTGCTATAAAGGCCGTGTTCTCTGGCTCAGAATGCAATAAACTGCAGGATAGTATCTCCTTTGCAGCCACACTGAACCTTCAGTCTATTTCATTTATGGTGTTTTTTTTTTTTTTCTGAATGAATGCTATGCTAACCTGTGAGTTCCAGCCGTGCTTCATCGTGCTTACATTGTCAGAAGCAGGTGCTGGTACATAAGGATTTTACTAAGGGAAGGAAAGTGAGTGGCATAAACTGAATTGTATTTGTTTAGAACACAACAGAAATATATTTATACTTACTCATTAAAAAACTAACACATGCAGATTAAGATGAATTCTGGGGAAGATAAATTCATATTGGTATATATTTGCAAACCCGAGATTATGTTTATAATAACCAATCTGGATCAGTTAATGTGAAATGATTGAAAACAAAACATTAAAAAATGGATTTTTCACTTTCAATTTTTCTTCCTACTCAGCTCAGAAAAGATTACAATTAAGAATATTTTCAAGATTCCCAATGCTTCCAGAATACATAAATAAACCAGATGGTAGAGAGCCTTAACTGATTCCCCCCTTTTTTGTTTCAAGGAGTACAAAAGCCAAGTCCTGGTCATATGCACAAAGTGAAGTTCACCAATTATGTTATCTTTAAAAATGTTTTTTTTATACTGTTGTTCATCAGTTGTCATTAAATATAGCTGCTCCGTTTTTCCACTCTGGATACATAAATTATCTTTTTACTTGGAGTGCCACATGATGCTCTGTGACGGCTCTGTGCTTAAATCTTCACATGAATCCTGTGCTTGCCTGTGCATAACAATAAAAATACTCATCACTCTTCACTAAAGCTCTAACCCTTCCAGGAAGATGCAACTTCAAATGTGTGCATCAGGGAGCAGCAAGAGTAGGGCTGCTCCTCGAGAGCAGACAAGCCACGAACCAAGGGTGACTCCACCTGGGGCTGCGTCCTCACCAACAGGACTCAGTCCCACATGGGCTGAACACAGCAGGCAATGGGGTCTATCAACAGGAACAGACAAGCAAGTGATGGACCAGGTCCAGGGTCCTTCCGTGGAATCCAGCCTGGAGCAAAAGCAGACAGGGCCAGAGACCGGGCTGAAGACAAGGCTACAGCATGAGGCCAAAGTCCATCCAGGAGACGGTGCCAGAAACAAGGCTGCATAGAGCATATATACAAGGAGTCCAGGAGACAACCAACTCACAACACAGGGCGAAGGTCTATCCGTGATGCAGGGCCAGAGGCAGGGCTGGAGACGCACACCCAAAACAAAACTCAGGCAGCGACTCACCTTGCTCCTCCTTGCACTCTCAAAGTATTGTATTCAGCTGATAGACCACCAGATTCTGATACCTCACTTACTGTGGGAAATTTGCTCCACATATTTTTAATACTTTAAGTTTCTGTTACATCTATATTAATATTTGAAGATATCTTTATTTTCACATCTTTTTATGAGATTGTTTAATACATATTACCATTTGGGAACATTCCCCTTGAAGGCATAAATGCAAGACGGCTAATAAACTCAAATCATTCACTGACAATTGGATAGGAAATTTTAGAATCTTCCAGTATTTCCTCATCAATTATTTTACCCAATGACATCTGTGTACTGTTTGGAAATTGTTATGCCTCTTTTATTCCTTAAGAAAATCTTTTAGAACATTGATGCTTTCTGAAGGCTTTTTGATGGGCAGGAATTAATGGCACCCTGAGATAAAAAAGACACAAAGTATAGACATGTTGATTCCCAGGAAGAGCGTGGTATGCTATTACCTTTGCTGTGTATTTCATGTTTTCACTTGATTCAGCAGTGGTATCACATGAATATTTAATAATGTCTACAGTGGGGGGTTTTTAACTTTTTAATCCTACTGATAGCTGTGCAATGAAACCTGAAAACAGACTGGCAGTAGTTTAGTTTGTACTGAATCATTGAATACTTGCCCAAAAACCATTGAAAACCATGAAAGGCTTTCTCGGGTGTTGGGCAGTGCCTCTTGATATTCAAGGCTGTTAGTTGATGGCAGATGCAAGATGGCAAAGTCACTTACAGGAAAGAAAACATTTCCACCCATCAATGTTTATGGAAAATTTCTCATTAACTGAAGTTGATACTTTCATATGCACACTGAACAGGAATAGGAAACTATATATTGTCTGTTCAAATAAAGTCTTTAGTATTATTGATTTGCTGTGAAACAAACTCAGGTGAGTATGAAATTTGTTTAGGACTGCAGCATACAATGAAATTTAATTCACTTTAATCACTTGTAAATGCTCTGTTGATTCTGATTATTTTGAAGGAATTATTTATGTGAGTTTCCTATATTTGACACCACAAGAAGCAAATAAGCAAACTGAAAGTTCTTCACAATATGATGTACTGTACTGAGAGCATGAGAAAAAGATGTTGAATAATTGCACTGAAAGTGTTTTAGCAGATGTCATTAATTTTACTTTGCTTCTACTGAAGTCAACACATAGAATGTTTTATAGCATGACAGACTGTAAAATTTTATATGGTTGACATCTTTCTCTATGTCAAAGCATCAAAGAACTACAGATTTCTGTGGTAAAGAGTAGTGCAAGTGGTAAGGTACCAGCAACACCTGTACTCAGCTGAGGTTTCTGCTGTGGAAGACTAAGTTCAAGACCCTAAAGTTAAATGCCTGATAATGCAGAAGGCATGAACACCATCCAAGTCCACAGAAGGGCTTAGTCTGCTAGACATCATCGTTTATGCATGACACAGAGGATCCTCACTGTGCTGAGCACAGATCACAGCACCTACAGATGCTTCCATTCACAACCACAGGTTGTGATGCCAACTTTATGTGCATGAATCTAACCTCTACTGATTCTTTCCTAGGATTGGGACACCAAAAACTGTCTTTCTCAGACACATATCTCTCTTCATGGGAGAATGCCTCAGTCATCAAGATATAGGCTATACTGTGGACAAATAGAGGCGAGAGGCTGTCCTCCAGCTTTCAAATTATTGCTGAGCAGAATCAAGATTCACTATGTCAAGAGAAAAGCAAGTCAGCAAAGTTAAAACTTTTTAGTCTTGCAACCTAGAGACAAACATTGTTACATGCAAAATCTCGCTATCTGCAAAAAGGGGACACAGCATTTATATGTAGGTCTAAGAATTTATTGTTAGTTCAATTAACAGTTTAACAATCTAATTAACAAAGAACAAACCTCTCCTTATCAGTCCAACTCCAAGAACAATAATGCTTCTAGTCTAAATTATGTAATTATTACAGAAAAGCCTCATCCACAGTTAAAACTGTTATACTTCCTAATATCATTTTCTTTGATATTGCACTCACCCCTCCGAAGACTTTCTGGGCCCTAAAATTGACAATCAAGCATCACTATTCCTGAACAAGAGCGGGGGGTGGAGAGGGGCGTGTGCGCCCGTGCATGAGTATGTGTGAGTGCACGTAGGTGTATTTTAGCAAGTCATAAGTGTCCTGAGTTCTTTGCTAGGAGGAGTATGGTGTTCCTGGTGAAGGTTTCTGCCTCACTCAGCCTGCTCACTTGCTCCTTCTTCATCAGTTCCCAGCAAGGTTTTTACTATCTAATTAGCTAAATACACATTAGTTGTCAGCTAGAGTTGCAAGTCCTCCAGTGACTTCAATTTTGGACCTGAAACTTCTAAAAAGGGGGTATCAGCATATGTATCGTCTGAGTTAGTTTCAAGTTTAAAAATTCCTGAATTTTTGTTCAGGTATTATTCAGCCAATTTTGTATGTGAAACTTCTTTTTATATTACAGCTGTATAAAATCCAAACAAAATCTATTCTGCCAACCTTGTATGTCCTTTCCCTTCAAACTAAACATTCAAGAACATATTTAAACTGTAGATCAAGCAGTATATAGGCTTAATTACAATCTAATGGTAGAATTCATCTGAGAATAAACTGAGCATTATAGTGAAAGGGGTATGAAATACCCACATAAACACTTCTAATGCTCATTCATTTTTCACATAAACAAAGGTATTGTTTGCCAAAGTGTAAAATTTAAACAAAAAAAAAAACAAACAGAAAGCAAAATGAATAAAAATTGAAGTAATTTAGATTTCTGTTCTCAGCTATATATATTTTTTAAAATTGTCCTATAGCAAGATCCTCAAAACTTAGTGCTTAAAATTAATGTATAAGTGAATTTAGAAGCCCTGGTTTACAGGAGGGAGTGCCTGTGCTTGAAAAATCCTGTTGTAGCACTCACTTCAGTTGTAAAACTAAAATTTCAAAGCTGCTCTTGAAAATGTCATTACATGAATTCAGTACTTCAGAAACCCTTAGATATCTGCCTCATGCTAACAAACTTAGTAGACTATAGTTTTGCCTTAGAACAGTATAGCAGGAATGCAAAAAGGCATTATCTGAAGATGTCCTGTGCTGTTTTGCACGTAGCACACTCTTGAATTACCAATGGTATGATTCAAGACAAGAAGGGTTTTTGTAATAGATATTACACTTACATGGAATGGTCATATGGAAAAGTTCCCATAAGAATAGCACTACTGGATGAAACCAAATATCTGTTTGATCTAGTATCATTCTTCAGTGGTGGTCAGAGTAGTTGTACAGAGAAGAATATGAGACAAATATAGGGATATTTATTCTTCCTGTCACATCATAATTTCATTTGATGTCCTTTCTTGTATTGTGAATAATTACTCCCTGTGCCACCCACAATTACAGACTACTATTATACTCTCCCCAAGCTGTCTCTTTTCCAGGTTAAACAGCCACAGTCTACCCCACAGTTAAAATAATTTCTGTGATCATTGTTGTTATTTCTATCTGTATCTTTTCTAAGTGTACCACATCATTTCTGGCATTGAAAACCAGAATTTTACTCTATTAAAATACAGATGTACCATGGATTCTTAAATTGCAAATATTTCTCTCTCATTTCTTTCCTACCAACCCATAGGATTCAGATTGTTGGTTTTTGGTTTTTTTTATCACTACTGAGATTTTATGTTTCCATAAAATTATCTATTATAACTCCAGATGCTATCTCCTGAATCATAGGAGTTTGTTCTGAATAAGCTTCTAAATAACAACCCACAATATTTTCAGGTACAAGTATTTGTATATGTAAATCTTGCATGGTCAGTTATCCATTTGTTATATTTGTAAATTACCTAATTTTGTTGCAATGTGGGTTTGTGAATACACAAAGCAGATGTGATTAACTATATTGTGATCACATTTTTAAGGGCCGTAGATCTGATTCTCACTGGTCTCAAAATCCCTTTTGACCAAACTGGTACCCACTCTAAAACTACCGCCAGCATGATTATAATGTGTTTTAACTCAGACAATATTCACATTCAGATTGAAACTCATGCTAGAACAATCCAAAGGGCTTTCATTTGCACAGAATCACAGCAGCTAGAATATGGAGAGATGAGAGATGTGTAAAAATGTACTCAATCATATGCCAGGTGACCCAGATTGCATGACTAGGTCACAGTCTCATGTTGGCTGTGGACTCTTTAATATTTGCTGCATACTTGCCCTGTATCCTGTATTTATTTCCCCTTTACAATTAACAGGAGTTATAATTTAGAATCAAATTAAAATGAGTTGTAATTTAGGATGAAATTGGTGGGACCATCATGCCAATGAGAAACTACATCATAAAAGTCTACACAGTGACTAACTATATATCACAAAACCTTCACGGATTAAAAAAATGGATTAATTAAATACTTTTTTGTTGCTTCAAGTAAGCAAAATGCTTCTAGATCATTATGTCCCTGCATGATGCAAAAGACTGGCGATATAGGGGAAACAAAATATTCACACGGATTTCATTTACAGTCCTCTACAGTGGTGTAGCTGCAATGCAATAAGGAAACAAAATCTTAACCCTCCAACCTGATACATTGCCCCATTCTCTCTAAATATTTGTTGAGAAAAGAAGAGACACGTCACAGCTCTTGATCTTGTAATACCTTACTCATACACAAAGACTTTTTACAATGTCCTAATTTCTGAAAATCAGATTGTATCATTGTCCAGTGCAGCTATGGGTCATAACATATATGTAAATGTGTTTTTCATTATTTTTCCATAGTAACTACAGACACCCCTCTACAATACTCCTAAGTTTCAAGATCTTTTTCCTTTTCCTTCCCCTTTCCCCTTTCCTTCCTCTGTTGCCTTCTCTTCCCTTTCTATAGCTGTCCCTAAATCTATCTCCTGAGCTACCAGCAGAACTCAAGTGCAATAGCAAAGCATTGCATTCAATGTTCGCATCTGATAGAAAAAGGATCTTATGAAAGAATACAAAACATCACTGGTATCAAAGCAAATACTTTCTTAATACAATAGCTGCGTAGTATAGAAAGAAGGATCTAGACAAGAAAGACGTGGTCAGTTTAACCTTTTCATAATATTTAATAATAAAAGGTACTTTAATTTATTCCAACTCAAAAAAATTGGCACATTACATATGGAATTACTGTGAAAAGCATGTTTAAGTTGTACGCTGAATGAAATTCAGTCTCACAGTTTTATAGAAGTACAGATTGGCTTTTGATTTGCCCCAAGGCACTTCTGTTCTATCTCCTATGTAAAATCAGTTGCTGCTAATTCCTTGATTTGTTCTACAGAGCCACCACTTTGGATGATTAAAAATCTTTTATGTTGGAGTACTTACTATTTTTCATTAGGCAGTGTGTTAAAGGAAATAAGAGTCTATCTTTGTTGGAGATAGAAGACCTGGGGGAAATGTTCTGAATTTCTGAGAAACCTTTAGATCTTTGGGGATGGCAGGAAGGGGAAGTTTCCATTTCTTTTGTTGTTGTGATGTGAAATTCTCTGAAGTTTTTCATCCTGAAAACATATTTTCTAATGAAGCTTTTTTGAATTTGTCAAATGCAGTTCTTTAATTAAACAGATGCTATAACAAAGCAAGCTTATTCAAAATTCAGAAAGAATGATCAGTCACAGCTTTGCAAAGCAGGAAAACAGAAGTTAAGGTTCTGAGGTGTGCCCAAGAATTCAGGCTCAGCAGTTAGAAGTGAGATTCTGTACAGGACCTTAGAGCAAGTTATGTTTTATAGTCAGTCCAGCTCAGCACTACTGCTGTTCATCCGCAGGATTTTATGGCACCTTGGCTGCTCCTCAGACATCACATAGAACAGGCAGTGCAGACATCGGGAGAAGATGCTATAATTTCAAAGTACTTTGGTGGGCTGTGTTTAAGCCCACTAACTGAGGCTATATCTAGTCTGTGGGCTGGTTGCTCTGTCAGTTGTAATGCCAGTCATCCTGATCAGAGCTCTGAATGTAACACACTGCAGCTCCCATAGGACCTGTACTCCCAATTTCCTTCCCATGGAAACCATGATATGGGGAAGAAGAGGAACAGAAGAAACTACCCGTGTCTTGTCCCACAGTGAGTTGATATACATCTGGGATATGTACTTTGTTGGAGACCAGGAGAGACATCCCAGACTGAGAAGTTTAGACGTAGCCTTAGAGAGCTCTGGACGACCACCCAAGTGACAGCACACTCCTGTGGTCACCAACAAGATCCAGCACTTCATAAATTTCCACATTGTCTCATGTTGCACCAAAAATCAACTCTGCCCCTTTCACCTTGAGTCCTACCACATATGTTGTGAAATAGCCGTTGGAAGCAGTTTTATAGCTATCTTCCTCAATTCCTTTTCCGGAGGATCCTGTAACCAGGAACTCGGGGACAAGCACTAAAGACACTGCAAGCACAAGGCAATAAAATATTTAACTCCAGTGTTTCCTGCAAACATAACCACTTCTTTCAACAGTAGGTGATAATGCGTTGCATCTAAACAATGTAGGTACCCTAACTACAATGTTCATCCACAGAATGGAAGAACAACAACTGAGCTAATTTCTGTACAACGGTATACAAGGAAAAATAAACCCAGTGATGTCCTTCTTACAAATATCTCTGCTGACATAAATTCAAATACCTTCTAGTGTCACTTCCTTTCCCTCCTTGCTAAGAACAAACAGCTCTCCAGCATGATGGTGGTGAACGGGGTAGTACAGTACATTTGGCTGATAACAGCAGTAGGTTAATTCTGTTTCAGAATATGGATATTACAGATTTTTTCCATGTAGAACAAACTTAAACCTTCTGTCAATGATCATACCTTTTTAGTTACTAGATCTGGGCCCAGTGTTCTTGCCACAAGGTTGGAGAGGCTAACAAGGACCACTAAGAAAAAAAAAATTGCTTAGAAAAGTTTGTAAGAAGCCAAAGAAGATTTTTGTATCCTGTATTCTTTAGACTGGTCTTTCTGTCCTCCAGCTGCCTGCTGAGACTTGCTTGCAATGTTATCTGTCCCCTACCCTTGAACAACAACAAAGGCATATAAAATGTGCCCTTTGGAAAGGGGAAAAACTTCCTGAGTATACATCATCAGAAAAACAGTAGTTATGAGCGCTGTGACAGTTGCCCCCTGCACGCACCCTACATGTGCTTCATGAGCTCCTGAGTTCTGCTCATCATTGATATAGTGTCTCATTCACCTGCTCTGCTGGAATATAAATAAGATCTCTAGAGTTGAAAGAAAAGGTTAATATGCAATACATAAACAATACTAGAATCTCAGCTTACAGAAAATAACCAGTTATGCTAGTTGGGTGGAACACAAATTGAATTTCTGAGAAAATGCCTGTTGTTTGAGGACAGAGAAGCCGATTTGTCAAGAACAGAAAGGGTTAAATCACAGTGCAAGGACTGAAAGCACTGCTCATGGAAACAAATATATGAGCAAAAGATGCCAAGATACAGTACCTAAAAGGAAGATGAAAGTGAAGGAAACTACTTAAAAGATAGGTAAATAAATACATTTAATATTTTCTTTTAATGTTGTATTATACTAATTTGCTTTGAGCATGTAAAGAAAATTTTAGTGAGATTTAAAGAAAAAAGCTTTTCCCAACTGCTTTTTCTTATTCAAACACTGGTCAGACTAAGGTTCTAAACTTTTGTTGTTGTTATTGCTGGAAGCTGAAGTTTCAAGATTAAAACTATAATGATAGTCTGCTATAAACACAATGAGTGAAACAGAGGAAGAGAAGCAGCTTGTTGCAAGGAAGCCCTGTTATGAAGTAGAACTCTGGTTGAAATAACATGTTGTTTTCTCTAAAAAAAGCACTGGTTCCTTCATCATTGTAGTTCCTGAAATCAAAGCTCTAGAAGAATCCCTGGAGACCTTCAGACTCTAGTCTGGTAAAATCCTTTATTGAGTCTTGACCAGCTGTTAGACTTACAGACACTCAGCTTTCTTATGGTACTTCATGTTTTTCCATTCATATCTCCAGACATTTGGTGAGTAAAGTACTTTATGAAGAAAAAGTCACTTGTTTCCTACCACACACCAGAAAAAAACCCCAACCACTCCAATCTAAAAGTCAGACTGAATAAAATACTTGAGCATCTATATATTCATTACTTCAACATTTTTGGTGCCTTCATTTTCACCTTGTAGTCCCCAGAGAAGAATTCAAAGCATAGAGCTGAGCATGAAGGATCACCGTGCCACATGGAAATAGTTATGGACTTTAGAAGAATTATCCAGAAGAATGCACTAGAGCTGTGTGGCAAGAAGCACAGCAATATAACTGAAATCACTCCCATTTCTGAGGGTCATGCACCTGGAGCGTAGTTGAAAAAAACATTTTCACGCTCTAAAAACTGAATCTTTTACAGAGGATCTATATAGCTACAGTCATCTGCTGTAAGACTTGAGGAGACCTGAGGAGGATCTCCTAAAGGAGATCCTGTTTTTAACTCATGTACTAATAGAATGGTTAGACTTTTTGCTCAAGATGTAGGAGGGAGTGCTGCTTGGTGTTTGCTTGATGCTTTAGGGAATGTGAGTCATAGTGTGAGAGGGAGACCAAGGAAGCATGATCATACTTACGTTGCCTGGTAATCACAGGCAAGACTCTAACATTTGCACCCATTCTTGAGGGTGAATAAATGGGTAAGTGGACTTTTATGACTAATTAAATTAGTCATTCAGTGGACGACTGAATGTAGAAACCAGAGTTGCCCAGCCACCATGTTAGGAAGGTATAAAAGCATGAGATTTCTTATTTTGTCTCTTCCCTGTGGAATGAGTCTTACACTGTTTGTTGAACAGTGACCCAGTTTTTATAAATACAGTGGAGAGGTACCTCATGGGAAAAGCTATTCTAGCCCAGGATCCCTTGAGCTGGCAAAGTCCCTTATACTGCAAACTTCAGAGATTCTTAGAGCATTCTTTATATCATCAGAGTAGTTCCTTACACAGCTATATTTTTATATTGTTTGAGAAAATACTTGCAGTGGTAGCATCAACAGTACTGAAAATCAGAATGCTATTGTTTTCCAGAAATACTTTGCAAAAGGTCCTGCCCAAATCCAAGTAACAAGAGATGCATTTTAGACTGCTGATTTGCCTTTTGCTTCTAAATATTTTCTTTCTTGTTCAGTATGTCTTCGTGGTTTGCAGTAAAGGAACAATAGCAACATTTTTCTCAGCATTGCATATTGGTTTTCCCCAAGATCTGCAGCTTTTCCTTACAGAGACGTGGCACATTCATTTGAAAGAAAATATATGGGAATGATTAGTAAGGTGAACAACACAGTCATAGAGTAGATTTTATTAATCAGAAAAATATTTACCTTGATCTGGTGGATAACATTTTTCCTTTCCTACCAATATTTCTGACATTTTTGTCTTTTTTATCTTGTCCTGTCTGAGGCAAAACTGGGAAGCATGAATCTAAATTCTTCCTTTTCAAAATTCAGACAAACAACTTGACCCTTGAACTTTCATGCATGTGCATTAAGCACCAGGCTAATGGCTATTCTGGATGGAGTCATCAGGTTGCTGGAGCCGTTCCAATCGCATACTATCAGTTACACTAGAAAGAGACTTACACTGTAGTCCAAGATTGTTGACGAACATTTTGATAATGAGTCCTGGGAACAGCAGAGGTGTGAACAAGTCTTTCTTACGTCCTCATGATAGCTTCAACTTTTTGTCATAGCCTATCATGCAAAGAAAAGCTGTTTACTTACATGAAGTCATTTAGCTAAAACAGGACGGATTGACAGAGTTTTATACCAGAATACTTGCTGTACTCATATGGAAGTCAACAGTTTTGGGCTTAAAATGAGTGATTTGAGAAAAACTACCTTTTTTTTTTTAAAGACTAGTCTCTTTCTTTACGATTTTCACAGAAAATTCTATTTTGTGGCTAAAAGACGTGGACAAATTAAAACATTGACTAACCTGGTAGTTTATTTTAAAAGTTTCTGTTTTGCTAAGTTAGTATTTTCCAATGGCTTTAAAAGCAAAAATTTCCAGTCAGTTCTACACTTGAGGTACTGCCCTTAATAATAGCAATATGTTTTCTCACTTGCTTTCCTGACACACAATTTATTTCGTAGGTTGGTTTCGCTTGTGTAGTTTTAGAATAACATTATCTGGTTCTTTTATAGCAGATATGCAGTTGTGCCTAGTATATAAAAGGCAGAGTTATTTCAACAGATGCAAATATGCATGACCTCAGTCCACTGTGATCAGAGCTGATAGAAACCAGCTCTGGTCCAAAAATCTTATAGGCACACTGTAGTGGCACAGTGCCCAAGTTAATATACCCTGCCAAGCAGATCAGCTTGGGAACAGGATTATATCTGCTGGCTAATGGCTAATACCTGGCTAATGCAAATCATCAGCAGGAGAGTTTGCATCAGTCTTAGACAGCCACTTAGACATATTCTAAGACTACAAACAAGTTTCCATCATAACTCCCAATTTTTAAGTTCGTGGAAGGAAACATTCCACTTTTAAGATATTTTCTACAGTTTTCTCCCTTCAGAAAGACATTTTTCTACAATTATTAAGAAAAATCCTTTTGATCTATTTTAATTTACCTATAATCTTTAAAAGAAAGCAAAACAACCATTTCCAGGGTAAATTTTACAGGTATTACTTATTTTTAAATTAATTCTAACCAAACTAACTGAACCTGAGGCTTGGAAAAGCAGACGGACATAATTTTCTTTGAGCGATGAGATCCTGGGATGAAATTTACCATGCTTGGTCTCTGCCCAGCTAATTTTTTTTTTAGAGCAAAGTCCATTTATCTGTTCAAGGATAATCACCTTGAGTGATTGTTCTGTGAAGTAATATAACCTTCTCTTTAAATAGGCCTATAGCAATAAGTACTGTAAAGTTTCTGTTGAATAACAATACTTGTGCTTCATTAAAAAAAAATTTGAAAATTGCAAGGCTTTGAAAAAGGCTTTTTGAGCATACATAATAGAAAGTGACAATTTTGTTGTCATTGTAATGGTGTATAACATGCTGTACAGACTATGTACACAGTCTGACTTGTAGAGAAAGAACATGAACCAAATGGTCCTCTTTCCATGTCCTAGTTGCAGTGCAGCATCCAAAAGTTAAGCACCTCCTCCCAGTGAGATGATCTGAGGCAATGAAGATCCTATGCAACCCAAGAGGTGAGAAGAAAACAAGTCAAAGATCTGTGCAGTCCATGAAGAGCAAGGCTGCCTGGCCCTGGGCCATGAGCTTTCCAGTCAGAATCCACAGCTCAGGCTCTGCGTCTGGGCAGGGCTAGCATCCAGCTGAGCAACTCTTTCTTACAGTGACACTGTTTCATCTTAAATATCCTGAAAAGTCAGAACTCTGGAAGGCAGGCTATCAACAAAGGGATTCAGGCCACTGAGCAAACTTTCTGCCCCCATCTTCCTCATCTTCCTTGTCAGAATCAGGAGCAGCAGCTATTCCTTTAAACCCTCCATTTTCTGTGGCAGAAGTGACTTTGATCCACCCTTGCCCCCAGATCCTCAAAGTCAAAATTTATTTCTGCCTCTATAGAATTTGCCAGGTCTGATGCCTGTATTGTCCCCATGCCATGGTGCTCATTACAACAGAAAGGAAAATGGGCTTGCAGAATGGGTCTTGCAGTTCTTGGAACAGAAAATTTCTTTATGCCTTTTTTTTTTTTTTTATTTAGGCACCCATACTGCATGTGAAGAATCATTTCAGATGCTGCTTTGGATTTTTGCCCTGGTTATTACATTTCCATCCATCACTGCAGCCTCTGAGCACCAGAATTCCTTTGGCTGCTGGTGTGTTGCTAGGGTGGTCTCCAATATCAGCCACAGCTGAAGGTACTTCGTACAAAGAACAGGATTGGCAACAGGAAGGAAACCAGACCAGATGTTTTGATTCAGCAGTTGTACCAAATTTTCTGTATATTATGGAAGTAAGGCTCCAAACCTCATAAAATTATGGGCTGTCTTTCACAGACAAAATCCCCAGAGCTGTGATTCTAAAGTCACAGAAGTGTTACTGTGAGAGTGCACTCAAAATTATGTTTTAGATACACCTTGCTAGCTATTATGTGAGGACTCTGGAAGCACGCTAATAGAGGAGTGAGAGACACACTCTGTCCAGATAAATACTGCCAGTGATCCTACTGTAATTATGAATTTCTCTGTTAACAGATGTTTACATTCAGAATATGTCTGATTGTGGGTAACAGAACAGATTAACATTTGCCAACCAGTGACCTTGTGTTTTATATGGCTTTCCACAATTTACCAGCTTCAGAACAATCAATAGCAGTACTAAGTAGGCAAAAAAATGAAAACTGGAAGAGCATTTCCAGAGGTGCAAGCTACATCCATTAGATTTTAATTAATTGAAGAGCTGTGTTAAAAGATAGAGGCTTTTTGTCTCCTTTTTTTCACAGGTGACTTCGAAATGGGCAATTTCTTTTCGGTTTTTGAAAAGATTCCTGATTTCATGACAAAGTTTTCCTGAGTTCTTTTAACAAGGTTGTTGACCTGATTGACATGGCACATAGTCAGAGACAAGTTAACAGAAGAATTGAAGAAATTCTTTTTTTTCTTCCTTACACTGAAGCTTATTTCAGGTTTGATTGGTAATGACATTTTGCTTTTAAAAGAGAAATAAGAAAAGTTAAGATGATATTCCTTTTGGTTTTATTCAGAAAAAATGTACTGATTTTTTTTTTCCCTCTGTTAACAATCTAGGTATTTTTTAAGGTGCACAAGATCACAGTTTATGACCTTAAAAAGTAAGTGTGGCTAACAGGTGATAGGGAACAGAGCACCATTAAAAGGGTTAAAGATCAAGCTTGGTGAAAGGAAATAAGAAGAGGTAAATGGATTATTTGGAGGATGATAAGACTTGGGGGAAATGTTGCTTTTTGTGGTTACCCACAACTAAGTAGGTAGGAAAGATCGTTTTAACTGGCTTTTCCTCAGTTACCAAAAAATATGTTGGAATTTTGTGCAGATGGACGGGGAGGCTAGTGGCTGTTATGTAATTCCTTGTCCATCTTTGGATGCTTTCCAGTACACACAATTATTACCACAGTTTCTGTATATTATTTGATCAAAGGAGAGCTCTTAAGGAAAGTAAGGAGTCCCCTTAAGGGAAGTCCACTTTAGGCTGAAATTAAAAAGGAAAAGAGACCAATTCAAAATTTGAATCGATATTTTAGTAAGTATCCAGTTTAAACTCACAAATAACTTACTTGAATCTTAGGCTCTTCACTCCATTGCAAACTCAGCTCATTGCATTATGCATCCTTCGGATGGCGTGTTTAGCATGCAGGATGACCAATTGGCCCTTATAGAAAAGTCTACAACCTGAATATAAATGTGATGGCAAAACATAAGCCTCACACTTTCTGGTTTCAGTCAAACCCCAGTGATTCTGTTTCCAGATTCATCCACTGAATATACATTGATCCTTTCTTAGAAACAAGAAGTTCTCTAACACTAGAAACATGCCAGCAGTCTGGCACATGTAATCCTCTTTATCTACATGAAAATTCTTTCTTGGATGCTTTAGTGGATGAAATGTTTAGTGGTGTTGACCCAAAGCAAATTATAACATGCAGGCAAGATATATTCACTCAAACTTCATTAAAGTTTCCAATTCTATCCTGAAGGAAAATATTAAACGTAGCTTAAGTCAATTAAAGAGATCACTGGTATGACATGATTTTAATATTTAACAGTATCTCAAATGTCTCAAGAAGAAAGAGACTCAATGCATGTGTAGAAAAGTTTCAGGATCAAGTCTCAGATTTATTAGTCATCCTTCAATACCTTGAGACCAATTCAATTTGTCAGAGCTGGATATCATTGCCATTTTCCACAGAATCCTGGGTTTTAAATCAAGGCCAACGTAGCATCTAACCTTGGAGTGAAAAAGAATTTATAGTATTGCTGGAAGGGCCATGTCTCAAAGGGATTTAAATCTTTTGAATAATCCATTCTGATTTTTTTTTCCCCTAGAGGTGTAAAAGAGGACAGCTGCTACTATGTTTAACAGAGTAAGTAATAAAATCACATGCGCAGCAAGAGTGATCCACACAGCAGAAATAATATGTGTCTCTTCAGAATTTATCTTAAATTAGGATTTTACACTAAGAGAATCCTGCATGGTCTTCTAATCTGTTTTATGTGACTTTGAGAGATTTGTTCTCTGTCACATTTTAGCTGCTTTTCTTATGGATGGATGCTTTAGGAAGAATACTATTAAGTTTATATGAAACATGTTAGGGCAGAAATGACACCATTCCACATTATACCATACCAGATGCATATGGAGTACATATATATGTGTGTATGTGTGCATAGATTTCATACACACACATGAATCTTTCAGGATTGTACAAGTTCCCACTATAAGAGCTGTGTTTCAGCTGCTTATATTTCTGCCAAAATTTAACCAACTAAGCTGAAATTTGTCATGCCAAGTGTGTGCCTTAGGCTGATATGTTTAATTTTAGTCAAAAATGGTTAAACCTTATCTGAAAACTAAGCAAAAGTACTAGTATATAGTTTTCCTTATATTGCAAAATTCTGGCACCCCTGTCTTTAACAAGCTCAAGCACTACAAATCCCTGAAGCAGAATTTTGAAGTTTGCTGGAGATGTGCCTTTTGCCACCTTTGTGAATATCTGCCTGAACTTGGCTAAAATTACAAATCTTCAAAACAGCATAGTTAGTAAATGCTTAGTGAAAATGTTTTATTAGCTGGAATTCTTGAATTTGCTGTGTGGTGAGCATGTCCCACCCTAAGGCTGCATGGTACTTCTACTTGCTTCCTGCTCTGAGCTTCTGCAGCTAGTGTCAGATCCTGGTACCTGATCTAAAAAGCACAGCCAGAAAGATCGTGCCTCAAATGCTCTTGGTGCCCTTCCTGTCTCATTCAAGATGTGCAAAGCGTGTGGAAAAAGCCACCTAATTTGAATGGAAAAGTGTTCTGACAGCGTGGATCCATGGGAAGTTGCTGGGGAAGCAAATTATTATAAGCCCCAGGGGAAGGTATTGAATGGTAAACTGGGATTGAGAAACAAGCTGTGCCAGGACCAACAGGGGCTGCTCTCCAGGCAGGGAAACCAAGCAAGGGAGTAGGGGGACTGGTGGCCATTCGAGGAAGAGGGGGACTGGAGGGCATTTGAGGTGGCCATTGAGAGTGAAGGATGAGAAGGGAGGTTTGAAGTGTCTGAAGAATTAGGTGAGCAGAAGAGGGTGAGATGTGGGAAGGGGGTTGTTCAGGAGCTGCAGTGAGAAGCCAAGGAGGAAACGTGGACAAGAGTCATGGTGAGACACGTAAATTGGATGAGCTTAGGGAGAGAGAAGATGGATAGCAGGTTGAGGTCTTTGTCAGCGGCTGGGATTGGGACGAGAGAGAAGTACCAGAAGCTTAAGAGATGTTTAAAGAGAGAATGGACCTACATAGGTGAGATATGTAGAACTGGCAGTAGATTGGAGACAGAAAAATATGTCTGAAACTGAATTTCTTTATAGTTCTGTATGCTATACAATGCAATACACAGAACCATCTAGAGATATCTGTGTTAGTTATCGCTGCTGTATGAAAGATTTAAGTTAAAAAAGAGTAGCTGTAGGCTTTCTATTCAGTGTTTCTCTGTTTTCACAAGCAAAACATTATATTCCTATATGTACTTAGGGTGTGGGCATCTCCTTAACATTCTACATGCAATATAGTAATCCTGCCCCTTCAAGAGTAACTGGTAGTTAAGTACAAAAATTAATTCATTAAACTTTTCTTTTAACCTTTGATAAAAGAATTCCAGAATGAAAGTACTAGCTTCTTAGCTAAACTACAAAGCAAACCACCCAAAATAATACTTTAGATGGAGAATATACACACTAACCAGGCTGACTTTAGAGAAGAAGTGGTTGGGATTTAGCTTGAAATATTGACATTTTTTATTCACTTCACTATTTGTTCATTCAATGAAGTTATCCAAAGTGTTCCATTCTGTGATACCAATAACTCTGATATTAAACCTTGCCATGACATTTGTGAAATATTAGCAATAAAGCAAAGGACAATATAATAAGAAAAAATAATTTAAAATAAAAATAGTTTGGTTCTTGGGTTGGGGTTTTTTGCTCCTTATACTGTCAGCTGGACAGTTGGAATAGATGCATGTGCTTAATTAAGCTCTTTGTGGTTTTTTTTTTTTAATTAAAGTTTCTGAAGACTAGATAGAACAAAATTTTATTTAAACAAATTGCATTAGTGGTGTTAGTGATCTAAAATAAACAATGTTAATATTTAAAGGTATACCTACCTTGAGCAAATACAGTACTGCCAGCTATATCTTACAGACTTGTTTTTTAACAAGTTTATAGGGTTCCCAAATCAGACAATTAGATTTCTAATACAAAATGAAATATTATTTTGCAGGCAAAAGCAAAAATCAACAATAAAAACAAAAATCAGAAAAATCTAATAGAAGCACTAGAGTTTCTTCCAAATGTACTCAAGTAAAAAAAGAGAAACAAAAATGCTACTAATGTCAAAAGAGAGAGATGGTTAGAATTTTTTTTTGCATTATCTCACAGGAAGAGGAAAGGATTAAATCCATCTTAGATCACACAAAATAATGTAAAGAAAAACTGCCCAGATCCTCCAAGGTTCATAAACTGGAAGGTAGGAGTCATTCTGAACACTGCAGAATAAATTCCTGCTGTTTCCGTGCTTACTCTGGAATGGAAAAAGCAGGCCATATCCATTCCCCAGCTTCCTAGGCAGTGCAGTGATGATCATGCTATTGAAATCTAAATAGACTTCAAACTATCCCGAAGTCCATAATTTCCTTGGAGTCAAACAGACACTAAGTAGAGTTCCCACATTTCAAAATGTATTCATTTCATAATTTATTTCTCTGTAATGTGTGATTGAATCTACATTTATTGAATTGAAAAGGACTACTGCAGAGATAGCAACAGCTGAAATGCCATACCAAATTGAACAGAATAGTGGTGAAGTCTCAGACATTAAACACACTGAATAGAGGCAGGCACCAAAGGCAGTCAATGTTCTCAATTTCCAAATGTGTTAAGAGCAGCATGAGATAACACTTAGAGCAAAATAAGAGTGCTTCACAACATCGGGGGTGCTGATTGGCTGGTGATTTGTAAGGTTGAATTGCATGGCAATCTAAATGCATTTTGATTGTAACACAACTTCAAAATTGCTAAGATTTTAAACACTACTGATTATTCTAAATTATTAAATGAGCTGGAAGCAAATTACCTATGAAGCCAAAATAAGCCTTGATGATTTATATTAGTGGTAACAAAAACATGTTGATATTAGTAAGACTGAGAAATGAATAACTACTTTGCTTCTGGGACTGAAATTCATGAGAATGTGCAGCAGATGAAGAAGCAGCATTCATGGTTCTTGGAAAATATATATATGTATATTATATATACATGTATGTATATAATATTTTCCTCTGTGGAAGGAAGATTAGGACCCCTCACATCCTGAAGTTTTCTAACCTAAGTAGCTTTTGTGTTAGAATGTATAATTCAATGTAAAATAATATAACACAATAAAGGTAGATGGAGACTGAAAAAAAAAATGTTTCTTCTTCTGGAAAAACACCTTTCCTCAAAAATATTTCTGGGCGGGGATAGGAGGTATTTTATATAGTTTAAATTGCTTTGCTGCTATCTAAGTATCTGAAGTACTGTTTAGAAATTCTCATATTTTTCCAACAAAGATTGCAGTAGGTGTCTGTCCTGGTTTTGGCTGGGATAGAGCTAATTTTCCTACTAGTAGCTGATATAGTACTGTGTTTTGGATTTAGTATGAGAATAATGTGATAACACATTGATGTTTTAGTTGTTGCTAAGTGGTGCTAACACTGAGTCAAGTACTTTTCAGCTTCCCATGCTCTGCCAGGTGCACAAGAAGCTGGGAGGGAGCATAGCCAGGACAGCTGACCCAAACTGGCCAAAGAGATATTCCATACCATGTATTGTCATGCTCAGTATATAAACTGGGGGAAATTGGCCGGGGAGCAGTGATCGCTGCTTGGGGACTGGCTGGATGTCGTTTGGCAGGTGGTGAGCAATTGCATCACTTGTTTTTCCTGGGTTTTGTTTCTCTCTCTCTTTTTGTTGCTTTTCTTTTCATTACAATTTTTTATTATTATTATTTTTATTTTAATTTTATTTCAATCATTAAACTGTTCTTATCTCAACCCAAGCTTTCTTACTTGTGCCCTTCTGATTCTCTCCCCATCTCACTGGAGGTGGGGGGGAGGGTGAGTGAGAGGCTGTGTGGTGCTTGGTTGCCAGCTGGAGTTAAACCACGACAGTGTCTACCACAAATAAATTAAAGAACAATTCAAGTTGAATTTTCTGAGATATTGGAAAAAATATATAGAACATAATAGCTCTATTACTGAAGTGGCAAAGCATATTAAGAACTTTCATTAGCCATAAAGTCACTAAGGAAAAATCCTGGGTTTCACAATATAGAACATGCTATTCAAATTTTATTTCAAGTCCTCCAAAATTTCCCATGATATAAACTGGTTCCAGAACAAGTTTTATTGGTATTGATAGTGCTTTAGCAAAGCACTTCAATTACATAATTAAATCCCTTTAAAGTTCCATTTACTCAACAAGACCAAAGTTTTAAAATTAAATACATGCTGAAGAACTCTTTCTCTAATTCAGCTCCTTTTTTTTCTTTGCAAGACTGTATAGTTACATAATTCAGGGCTCAGTCACAGATTCCGGCTTCAGCAGGCCCACCTGTCTGTCCTCTGGCCTTTTCCTCAGAAAGTCTCTTTTTGAGAAAATGTGCTCTCAGTCTTTGGCTCATATGCAAGACAGTAGTTTGCATCTGCAAAAATATGATAGATAGGTCTGATGTGGATAGAGCCAGTATGGATGAGTGTCTTAACAGGAATGGGATGGAACTGAGGTGCAAAACAGTGATTCACAAGAAGCCCACTGAGACAGCCTTACCCAGGCAATCCCTATTTGGTTGTAAGACTGTCTAAGTGCTTAGAGTTTTGTTTCTCTCTGTGTCTAGAACTACTCTGATTGAGTGGTCCAGTGGTCTTCACTGCCATCCCTTCCCTCTGGTCAGAAGTCAGAAACCAAACATTCTTCGGTGCCCCCATGAGCGCTGAACCTGGTAGCTCTCTTGGAACTTGGAACTAGTACATCTGTTATAACGTGTACCAGGGGCTATTTTAGTTTTAAAAGCAGGCCTTTATCCTGTAGTAGCCTCAGACTTTTGTGGCATTTCAATTTTTCCTGCTTTTCTGGAGAGTGTACCAGAGTATGAGCCTTGTTGCACGTGGAAAGCTTTCTGCTGAAGATGTGAAAGGGAGAGTGCAAGATTATGTCAGGAAAACAAACAGAAAATGCCATACCCATGGACTGTTGATCTGGATCCTTACCAAGGATGAGGGAGACCTCATTTTATTCCAGGACCCTTGAGCAGACTTAGAACTGCAGGTTGTTACTCAGGAGACAGTTGATGGTGTTAGTAGAGGGACCTACTACCTCTCTGCAAAGTATTGACAAGTTTTCAGCCATTCCCTGTTTGGCTCCAGGTTGCTTTGAACTGCAGCTCTAACTTGTCAACTCTCCCCCTTCAGCAAAAGGAAAAGCCCAGTCAAATTGTATTCCAAATATTCTAACTACCTAAATGTAGGTAATGTGGTGTTTAGCCTTAAGACTTTTATGTCATTTCTTGATTTAACCCTGAAATAATAATGCCTATCATTAGTCTTCTAGAACATTAGAAAAATGTGTTTTATAAATTCTGAGTAGAGTTTATAAACTGTAGAGTCAGTAGTACTTGTATATGCAGCATATGAATTATTTTGTAAAATACAAATTCTTTTCTATGCCATTTCATTGATAGAAACACAGGGGATAACACATTATTCACTTTAATATTGTTTACCATAGCTTCTACTGAATCAACATTAGACAACTTTATAGATGGAAATATTTTCCTTTGTTTTCTTCAGTAAGAGAGGATGATAATAACTTGGACAATATCAAAGGAAAAAACAGATATACATATATATCTATGTATAAAATACTTTATCTTCCAAACTAAATGTAGAATAAATGATGCAAAACTAAAAAAATGCATGAATGTATGCATATGTGTTTGTACCATATAGCACTTCAAAATGAATTTGTGCTAGGCAGAACTCTTCACATTTAGCTACTTAATGCTTGAATGATAACATTTAAATCTGGGAATCTTTCCAACTTTAGTGAACATTTCTTCAAGCAGACTTTTTTTGGTTTTGTTTTAAAATGATGGGAATCTTTCCATTCTTCACTGAGCTATGTTATCAAATATATTTTATTAAAGACACAAGAAGTATGGAACCACCTCATTTCAAAGGATCTGGAACACAATTTTCTTAATAAGACGACGTAACATACACACTAACTTACATGGTGCTTTTAACTGTACACCAAAGATGTTAAAAGTATTAGCAGTTCCTCTTATCAACATATGTGGAGACTTTTAACTTTGTGAATTCTCTTTCTTTTATGATAAAAACCTACAGATTGAAGCTTCATGTCAAAATTATACAACATTTGTTTTTTTGTGTTGCAAGGTACGATTTATTGATTTTGCAACTGAATTATTCAAGTCACTCATTGGTGGTGGAATTACGCAGTCTCAAAAAAGCTGAAACCAATACAAAATTCTGAAAGAAAAGTGTCAGGTATTCAAAACTGAGTTGTTTAGTGAAATGATAATCTTGCATGCATGTGGAAAAATCAGTAGTGTCTCAAATGTGAAATAATAAATTATTGATAAACATAAGACCTGATTCACGGCTTGGAACAAAGCTTACATTTAATCAATAGCAGCATTTAATTTCCAAAACTTCCACAAATTTGTAAATCCAAAAGAGCTTATGAAACACGGAAAATGATACCTAGAGAGAATGTAATCCATATCACCTACATTTTAAAAAAAGATGGCTTATATGCTCTTTGAAATACTTAGGTTAATGCTCCTTTCAAATATTTAGGATGCAGTTGTATTATAATGCTCAAGAATTTTCATGCATATGATAACATTCCGGACAGTATTCCAAGCAGATAGGCACCTAAGTCCCAGTCCACTGAGATGAGAATTTAGCCTTTGGCTTGAAGTACTCAGTTTCCATTACAAATCTTCCTATCTACCCATATCAAATTGAACAGTGCTACAGTTGAAAGTCTTACGCAGTGTGAAATAGGGAATTTGCAGACATGGATGTTCTGAGTTTAAAACTACTTAAACTATTTAGTAATCACAAAGGGTCCAGGACATATCTCCCAGTAACTAGATGTTTGATGGACTTCAATTATATATTGAAGCCTCATGATTTAAACTCATCTCTCATTGTTTTGATCTGTAGTATAAGCTATCACTAAAGGAGTTTGAGACTACCATCAAAGCATAGATAAACAGAATCTCAGCTTCCCACAGCTTTCAGCAGACTTTCCTTGTTTTGTTCAGATTAGCTGTTACAATTTCTCCTTTCTTTTTACCCAAGTACCACTTGCTTTTTTTCACTCCCTTTTCCTGTGCACTGTGGGGTTTTTTCACATGTCCTTCCCCTCCCATTTGTTTGCAAACTTCTCATCCTTACCCATTAACATAACACCAAAATGTAATGAACAGCTCTTATACAGTCCAATCTTTCAACATTATTCTCAAGGTTTCAACTTGTGTGTGCTTGAATTCACTTTATTATTATTACCTTAAAAGTAATGATCTCTATCACGTTTTGATGGAAGTTAACAAAACTAAAAATGATTTTAGAATTCTGTCGCAGCCTCTTCTCCAAGTGAGATCCCACAAACACCCCTCTGTGGTTGAGAAAGGCTTCTGGATTACAGCGATGGCTGAGGAGAACTGAAACCCTGCATGCTTTCACATTAGTTCTCATATTGTTGCTGTGTTACAGTAATTGTCTCTAATAAACTGGGAGGTGCTGTTGACTCTCTTGAGGGACAAGATGCCTTGCAGAGGGATCTAGATAGATTGGAGCATTGGGCTGTGATTAATGGGATGAAATTTAACAAGTCCAAATGCCAGATTCTGCACCTGGGACGGAGTAATGCCAGGCACAAGTATAAATTGGGAGAGGAGTGGCTGGAGCACTGCCCTGCAGAAAGGGCTCTGGGGGTGCTGGTCGAGCGCAGGCTCCATGTGAGTCAGCAGTGGCAGCCAAGAGGGCAAACCGCACCCTGGGGTGCATCAAACACGGTGTGACCAGCCGGCCAAAAGAGGTGATTATCCCGCTGTCTTCAGCGTTGGTGCAGACTCACCTGGAGTACTGCGTGCAGTTCTGGGCCCCACAATTTAAGAAGGATGTTCAGGTCCTTGAATGCGTCCAGAGGAGGGCAACAAAGCTGGTGAAAGGGCGGGAAGGAATGTCCTGTGAGGAACAGCCAACGACTCTGGGCTTGTCTAGTTTGGAGGAAAGGAGGCTGAGGAGCGACCTCGTGGCTCTCTGCAGCTTCCTGAGGAGGGGAAGTGGAGAGGGAGGTGCTGATTTCTTCTCCCTGGTATTCAGTGACAGGACACATGGGAATGGTTCAACGCTGCGCCAGGGTAGGTTTAGGCTGGACATTAGGAAGCATTTCTTTACAAAGAGGGTGGACAAACACTGGAACAGGCTTCCTAGAGAGGTGGTCGATGACCCAAGCCCGTCAGTGTTTAAGAGGCATTTGGGCAATGCCCTTAATAATATGCTTTAACTTTTGGTCAGCCCTGAAGTGGTCAGGCAGTTGGACTAGACGACCGTTGTAGGTTCCTTCAACTGAAAATACTCCCCTCCCCTCCCCTCTCCTCCCCTCTCCTCTTCTCTCCTCTCCTCTCCTCTCCTCTCCTCTCCTCTCCTCTAATTTCTAATTTCAGTGGATGCTGAGATATCTCAAGAATTTGGCAGGCAAGACCTTATTTCCTAGACCAAAATTGATTTCTGATTTACAGACTCTCAGCTCACCAGAGCCTGCTAGAGCTGTTAGAAAGGCAAGATTCAGTAGGGACTGCTTTGGTCCAGCAGTGACCCTTTCTCTCCGCTGCTAAGTAAAGCTCTTCCACAGAGGAGGATTCTTAAATCTCTTGCAGGTAGAGAACTGCTGTTCATGGATCCTGCTGAACGCTGCGCCCAGAAAGAGCTATGAGATTCTGCTACTGAGAGGAAAGATCTTGTCTCTGAGCATTGCAGATTTTTAAGGTTTGGAAGACCTGTAAGAGTCCTGTAAGAGTAGCTGTATCCCTGTAGAGCAGTAGTTAGTCAACAAGGCGAGGTGTTGCTTGCTAGACTGGTAAGATCAAACACTTTCCCCCTGCTCTGCCTTCAGCAGATCCCCTGCCTCTCCCAAAGGCAGTATCACCCACTTAGAATACTTGCTCCCCCTCGCTACAAACAGGCCTGCGGAATGGTGCCTAAAATGGTGATATTTTTGTCCCCTGAATCACCTGAAGAAACAGTATTGTTTTCTTTGTTTCCCCCAAATTTTGGATAAAATTAAAAAACCGATAATCATTCAGAGAAACAAAGGGATTTCTAAATGTTCACATATTTTTTATTAGAGATATTTTTTTATGACAGAAAAAATGTTTTGTGAATATCATCTCATTTCAAGGACTATATATCTGTTCAAACAGATCTCTTTGCCTGTGAGGAGAGAAAAAGAACCTACGATTTGCCATACAAGATAAGAAAGCATCTTGCCGTTGGCAGTAACTAATAGTTGATGTTTAAGAGAAAGGCAAAAGTCCCAGTGAATGCCTCCAGCCAAGCATTAAATGCTGCAGACTGGGGTAAAAGGTGGAAGGAAATGTGTCTCCTGACCTCTGCAGAAATCAGCACACACCTCTACACATGGAAACATGAGAAATGCAGTATCAGTCACGACTATTAATACTGTGTATGCTTGATTTTTCAATCTGACGGTTAAAATGAAACTTCAAAAAATAAATAATTATTTTTGCCCAAATGAATTTTTTTCCAGTATTGTTACACCATCTTTGAAAAAGAAAAGATTTCCAGAGGAAATGTAATTGGAGCAAAATTATATTTTTTTTTCTAAAAATAACTGAAATTAAAAGCTTCAACTTTTTTGAAAATATCCTCTCCCTTTTTAACTATTCAAAATCATAAATATGTGTAACTTCTTGGAAGCTACAGCAATTTTGATATTTCTCCAAATGAATTTGTCCAGTGTACTTTATGAAATAGAGACTCATATAAATACTTTGTGGTTTATTGAAAAATTAATTCAAGGTAGTGTTACATGTTTGAAAAGAAAGAACTAGGTAAAATAAAAGATTTCCTAGATCTTGGCTTTATTCCTTGAAAGAAACTCTTCTTTTTCTTTTTAAAGCGCTTCATGTTTCTCCCATAGTCTCTCTCCAATCAGGGAAATAAAGTTATTGTAAATTTCAGGACAGAAAAGTCCATTCAATTTCAAAAAACAGCACTTTATTCCTTTACAATCCAATTCAAAGTGAACAGATGATGTTTCTATTGAATTCTTCTATTCCTTACAATTGCAGTAAAGGCTCACAAAATATTTTTAAGAGATGTAAGTGTATTCCCAAAGTGAAAAGGTAATAAATGGAAAAAGTAAAGGAATTGATCAGGGAAAAAAAAAAAGATTGAAAGGCTTATCAGTTAGTAGAAACAGACTTATAAAGCTGACCTTGAAAATTAAACAGATAGACAGACTCTCTAAATGTGTGTGTGTGTGTGTAGCATGATATCATGCTACTATGATATCCTTTTTTCCTTTTTTGGAGATTTTGAGAAAATGGTTTAATAATGTGCAAGTTAAAACGTGAAAGACACTTAAAAATGGCTTTATTGTAGAAGTCTGAAAAAGCTTTTATAACTTTTTTCAACACAACCATATGATTGAAAAATCACTTTCATTCAGCACATCAAACACACATGCCTTGTGATACCTTGAAAATCAAGTAGTTCACACTATGCAAATACCGATTTGCTTCATATTTTAACAGCACCATCCTGAAGCTAAAGACAAGAAAACTATCCTGCACGTATAATTGTCTGAGATGAGACGCTACCCCACTATGTTTAAATAAGAAATAATTGCATGTAATAAATCTCCAATCTTTCTTGATTGATTAATAGAAGTTGTTTGTGTTTTGAGTCAACCAATAGTGGTAACTTGTAATTGATTAGTTTTATCCCCACTTCACAATTGCAAGTGGGGGACCCTGCAGAAGGAGGATGACCCGGGATTTCAGATGCTGAAGATGCTGAATATTCAGGTTTCTCTGTAAACACTAGTTAACTTTTTTCCTCTCTAAATTTGTAGGCCAGAGGAAGACAGGAAAAAAAAAGTATTCTTAGTGGTTTGATGATATTGAGGTATTTTGTACAGAATTCTCATTAATTACCAATGAACTACAAGGAGTACAAGCACATTTTAAACAAGTATAACCTTTAACAATAATGCATCATCAGCAACTGTAAGGAAAACAGCCTCATTACAATTTCTGTTAAACCGTGACAGACGGATAATATAATATGGTTAAGTTTCATGACCACTGTTCCTATGCAGGATGTAATATAATAATAAAGCCATTTGTTATATGCACAGTGTATAGTCTTTGTCTTCTAACTACAGGCTTTTGTCAGAAAAAATGTTATCAGTTCTGAAAATAAGACTCCCTCTGCAAACACCTTTTAGTTTAAATCTTTTTCCTTCAAATTCTCCAGTTTATGAGGCAAAAAAGATCTTCACTCTAATTTAAATTTTTTCACAAAAACCTGTCATTTGTTTAGATTTAGTTAAATAATCTAAATTCAGCTTTCCACAAAGCTTTGAGACAATTCTACAAATAAACTTCCTAAATGAGGTTTATGAACAAAACTCTTTAAGATTTCTTCAATAAACTTCTTTTGTCCTTGAGATAGGAATCTAAATTTCACAGAAACATACAAGATAGGTGTGGAAAATGAAAAATAATGAAGTAAATTACCTGAAAATTGTTTTCCAGATAGCATAATGAGGAAGTTATCTACCTGAGATTTAATTGTGTAGTTAGGCTAACACAGGGAGATGTGGAAATTTTTGTTCTGTAGTGTTTAGACTGTGGGATATAGGGCACTTAAAAAATTCTTGTGGCAGTTCCAGCTACTACAGCAGCTGCATGCTAAGTTTTACCACTTCCTCAGAAGAGTTAGCCAAGGAGAACGTGCGCCCATAGTGCATGTGTTTCTGTGCAGGGTCTGGCATCTTAACGCAAACCCAGTGTAATTGTATTTTTAAGCCAAGGAACAAAATTCAAGCCAAGACACCTACTGATGTCTAGGCAGGTGTTCCCTTCTGTCACCTCTGCTGTGGAAATAGAAACCTGAAGCAGAGAAACAAGGCAAGCAGCTGGGGTGATACTGTTTTTACTTCAACAGGACTCACCAGAGTTCATCTGTCAGTGTTGTTAGTTCCCCTAGTAGAGATCAAAAGAAGCAATTAGAATTATTTCCAGCAGATTTCTCTTTTCAGATACTATTTCTAATGGGAATTCTGAAACCACACTTTAAATACCTTTCATGTTCTTTTCCCATTTAAAAGATTAAGCATTGTGCAATGTATCTGAAAATCAGGATCTTTTGTGTCTGTAGAGAAATACCTGGAGCCAAATTAAGACATATATTGTCAGAAGCATGCCTTATATACTGTTAAATAGGAAAAGATACAATATGAATATGTCTTTATATGTGTCCCTATGGGGGCACCTAAAAGCAAATGTGTTCACAGCATATCTATTTTACGACTAATTCGTTCACCAGGATAAATCCAGGCCCATGTATATATTTTTTAATCTGACCTAACTCTTAGTTAAAAAAAACCCAAACATTTTGTTTTTCCTGTATTTTTAGTGTTTTTTTTCTTAAATGAATCATATGCTTTTTGCTAACAATATTGTCAAAGATTCCTTGGATGACATACAGTCCCACTACATTTTGATGTTCCACACATCAGGTTGCTTCAGCCTCCAGCATTTGATGTTAGAAGCGATATGAAACATGACACAACCAATGAAACTTGATAAAATGTGTCACAATCCAAAGCATTGCTCTGAAACCTGAAAACACCTTTTCTTCATTATTTTGCAATATTTTGTGGTTTGTACATTGTCAGTGTAATACTGTTTTTTAATTTGAAAGAGTGGCATTAAAGCAGTGTGAAAAAATTTAGATTGAGGAAAACAGTGGTACATTTTAAGGGAGAAAAGTCTGCTAACAATGACACTGATACAATTCTAAGAAAACAGGACTTTATGTGCACAATGTGGGAGAGAAACTAGGAAACGGAGATGGAACAATGAAGTAATGTGTAAACATCACCCACCACAGTTTTAAAATAATTAATAGACAAAAATACTACTTGAGCAGCTGAAAATCTGACTGTAAAACCAACTAATAAATGTTAATGGCCTCTGTGAAAACTGGACTGCACCCATATGTGTATGTGCATATTCATATTTATATATATTCACTACAAGTAAAATTTCTAAATGCTTAGATCTATATGGTTAAATAAAAAGATTAAATCAAACCAGGAGAAAAGGAAGAAAGGAAGAGAAATCTGTAACAAGAAGAGTAGAACAAGCAAGAGTATCAGGATTTAGCAGAGACATACATTATTCTGACCCAAGAAACACAAGACTTGCTTCTGTTTGGAGATAATTAGCAGGGATTGCACATTAACAATGGCTAACAGAGTTCAATGGTGATTGTACCTCAAAACACTTAGAAAGGAATGTAAAAATGTATATTAAAATGATTGTATCTCTATATACTAGATAGTCTTTATATTTTATCATAGAAAATGTCATCACGTTCAGGAACTGTTTCTTAAGATTCTTGACATTTTGCGTCAAATATGTGAATATTTATATATAAATTCAATCACAACAATTATTTCTATATATAATTGTACAATGTGTTTAAACATTACAATATTGAATAGAATTTAGCAGAAACAAGCTGTTTAAAGAACTAAGCTTACAGTGTTTAAAATGGAGAAAACAGTCAAATCAGCGTAGAAGCCATTCAAGCTGTTCTTCAGCCTAAGGCAAACCCTAAAATATATTTTTTTTCCATTTAATTATATTTATTGTGTTACAGCCTTTTGGTGGGAAAAAAAATTGGTGTACTAAGAAATAGGTCTTTCTGAACTATGGTTAAATCAGAAGTCATGCAATCAGTATTCATCTTTAAATAGTATGATGGACGTTCAAACCAGAAACAATGATGCCTGTAATTAGAGGTAACTATGTCATCTAGGAAAATCAGCTAAACTTCACAGATTTCTTTCATTCTTCCTCCTGTCTTTCACTCCCTGTCTCTGATAGCTAACTAAGGGAAGATTTTTGTATTTAAAATATTTATGACAATGTAATTAACTCACAATGCAAACTGATGAATTCTTAACTTCAGAAATACAGTCATTGGGTATTTCACCTGGTTTTTGAAGCCAGATCATTCACTGACATCAGTGTAAAATCAATAAATTCTATCAGTATTGTCAGTAGACCTGCAGGTGCTGTGCCATTGCTGGATAACCAGGCAAACAACTTATTTTTTCATACAGTTTTCATCACAATATTCTTAAAAGTACATAATTCATATACTCCTTATACACTGGGTGGCTGAGGATATAAACAGAAATGCATGCACAGTCACTAAAAATATTAGTCTGATAAAAATACCTTCAAAAGATCCTCCCAAATTCAGGACAAAAAAAGACAACAAGGACAGAGAATGTGAAAGAAAATACAAAAAGCATTACACAGAGAGAGAAAACCAGTTACGCTGGAAAAAGAGTGAACAAAGTATTTCGGGGCTGATGAGCAACAGGAAGGAGCATTGAGATGCAAGAAATTATCTCCACTAGCTGACATTTGCTGCTTTAACACTTTGTATATTCTTTGTAATTAAAGAATATTTCAGTCTATGTTAGAATTCTTCTGCTGTGTGGGACAACTGAACATTTGGAATATATTTTTTGAGTCAAAGAGGACACAGAAATGAAATGGTGACTGAAATGAATAAGCAGATTATGAGTTTTATGTATTCAAAAGATGGCTAGTGTTTATTTCACATTAGTACAAAACTATGGGGATGAACTGAATCACAAATAAAAAGCAGTAACGATGACGAATGAAATATATTGTTCTGAAGAGTAGTCTTTATGGGATGAAAGTGCATACTCACAATTCAGTGCATAATTAAAAAATAGTCTTGTATTTCTTGCACCTACGAGTTTATAAATTATTTTTCTTCTTTGCTGGTAGAATCCACCCAATCTTAACAGATGAGAACGTGGCCTAAAATATCATTATCAGCAGCAATATTACATAATCTCTCTCCTATTTACAACAAGCATTTGTTGCTTCCATTGCAACACAGCAGAAAAAACCCAAACACACAAAACTCCAAAAAAAGGTATGACAATAATTTCAACTGCTATAAGCTGCTTCTTCTAGATAGAGAATGAGGAAAATGGTAGATTTCAGTCATGTTCCTTAGTGAATAGTTCAAGCAGAGTCAGATAACACATTAACAGATGTGTCATAACATGTTGAGCAGAAAAAGAAAGAACAGAATCAAATAAAAATATTCAGATGTCAGGAACACATAGCTTTCTATTAATTTCTGTTTATGTAAATATTAAGTTGGCTGACAGTTACAACCATTATTAGGTTGTGGGTGAAAAATTGAACTTAGATAAATCATTCTAAAATCAACTATGCTTAACTTGTAATATAGTTTCTCTGTAATTTCTTACCCAGAGTTACATTAAATATTTTATGCTTCATCATCAATCTACTTTTCAACATCTACAAAATTCTGATGTATCTAATTATATTAATTTTATTGGAAAACTGTTGAAATGAAAGAGGTATTTTAATAATGCTCTGCATATTATTTTCAGAACTGTAATCATGAAAGTGAAAATAATTTGAAATCCAATATTACTCATTCATACTTTGTTGTTTTGCTGTTGGTTTTAAGTAATTTAAAGTATTAAAATTTTACTTAGGAATTTAATTACAATGTAATTTTATGCTCATGGTAATAGCACACTGTATGTAACCTGATTTCCTTAACACTTCAAAAATAGAATGGTTCATGTTTCTATTAGCCGTAGTGTTTTTGTCACAGAATCTCTGCATATTTATTTTGTAAGGTTTTTTTGATGTTGCTCAGGCATCTCTTTTCAAATTACATCTGTTGACACTAGTAGGAATTGTATTAAGAGAGAATTAGATCTTTATCATATTAATGCCTGACCTTGCTATCTCCAAGTTTTGGTACTGAATTAATTGGAACTTGAATGAAACCTTTACAGTAAATTCTGAAAAGGACCTTTTGATCTCCAGTAGCAAAATTTTATTCTGCTTTACAGAAACTGTGAAGATCTCATGCGATACCAAACTGGCATAATGTCCTTGCTGATGATGGACACAGATCTAGGCTGGATTCATGTTCAGTAATCCAACTTTTTGCTTTCCTATTCTGAAAAGAAAAAGTTATATGGTAGACAAGCCCCGTGTAGGCAGGAAAATTTAGCTTTCAGACTCAAGTGGGAAAAGGCAGAAAGCTGTGCTACTTGAGTTTTTCACCAGATATTCAGACTGGGATGTAGATGAGATAATAGTATTAGCTTCAAATGGAAAGTAGTATAGACTTTATTGTATTTTTAAGACCCTGTTAGAGTGCATAGGTGAAGGGCATCCTTGAACAGCTAAATAAAAGAGGTCCAAGAAACAAGCCTCAGTCCCAAGGTCAAGTGGTACAGATTAACTTACCCATACTGCTTAGGACGAGTTCCCTCTAAAACAGACTGGCCTTATTTGCATTACATCATTCTTGGTTCTAAGTCTCTTTTGGCCCTGGGACAGAAGATATCACTACTATTTTTTATAAATTTAAAGTGCTTAAGATAACGTTGTATGTTACCATAATGGTGACTTTGTTCCTGTGAGGTGGAAATATATGTGTTATGTCCAGGGAAATTGCATACAGTTGTGTATCAGTGCTAGGTGTGAAAAGTCTGCTGGGACGGTACTGGTAAACAGTAGGCTTGAGGGGAAGGGATAAACCTTATGTAGTCCCACTCCTGTTGCCTTTTGGTGAGAGAATTTGAAATGAACTGTTCCCACGACTCTGTCCTGGCTTTGTCTTGGGAAGAGCCAGTTGCAAGGGTCCAAACCAGATTAGTACGGGCTAATAATTGAGCTGTGTGCCAAGGGCACAGTATTCCTTCCTAATCTCTCATAGGCTGCTGGAGATCTTCCTGCTCTCACTCTTCCTCATGTAGCTAGAATGTATAACTTTTCCAACAGAATAGGGAAAATCCTTGGAGTGACTTGCACGTGACTGTTTTTTCCTACCTTAGGACATTTCCACAGTGTAACCTGCCTGCTGGCCAGCAGTGTGCAGATCATTGCATATCTCAGTTTTACGCTCCTCACTGCTCTGGTTCCAGTGACAGGAGTCGAAAGCTATTATTACATACCACCAAAGCTCTTTCTTTTTCTGTAATTTCTGAGATGTTTAATTTTATGTTTTGTTCCATTTCAGATAATGAGTTTCTCAAATTTGTTTTTATGCTGTTCCACTTTTTCATTTGTTGTTATTATGAAGCTAGTTTTAAAAAATAATAATAAAATGTACATCCATTTGTTTCTGTGAAGACTGATCATGACACTTGCTACCTGCTATAAATAAGCTTCTGCAAGAATTCCAGAAGTACTGCCACAACTCTGCTGTCATGGCTTATTGGCTAATCAGCAAAGAATTGAAGTCTTGATTGACTTTATTTGTCGGTGGATTGAAACGGTGAGATAGGAAGTACTGGACAGATTAATTAATTTGTGCTGGAGAATCCAAACTTAATCTAACAGATGCTGTCACTTTGATTGATGGCTGTGTAAAAGAAGAGGTGCTTTGAAAAAAACCTCATGAGTTGTCACTTTTGTGGCACATTAATACTAAGTTCTTGCCTTTTAACTGCTTCCATTCTGTTTTCTAATATAAATATCAATGTCAGCATCCAGCAACAACTACTTGAATGTTTATGAAGCAAGGGTTAATTAGCATCTGAAGGGTATTTAAAGTAAGCAAGTCAAATGGTTATTAATGAGATGTGTATATATATTTTTTTTTTTTAAACTGCTTGAGGTGAAATTATAAGAGCACCTAAACTGTGATAATTTACAATATACAGAAGACAAAGTAAAGACAATAGTTCCAGTCAGTCATAGCTAATATTTGGTATAAAATGTGACATCAAGAGCAGTGGAAGAATGAACACTATTTTCACATTCTCATCAAGTTTGGAAAGTCAGGGTTACAGCTCAACAATGTTGAAAGCTCACTATTAATTTAACTTAATTGTTACTATTATGCTATGATTTTGTATTTTAAGCTACATGTCTGTTCTTTTATATGACAAGCTCCAGCTTGGAGCTTTTCAGACAGATTGACATATTAAGCTCTTCCATTACCCCAGCATATAAATATTTCCTCTGTAGTTGAGAGGACAACAAATAAACCAGGAATGGTAAAAGAGATTTCTTGAATTATTGTTCTAGAAATAATCAAACATTTTTCCTTTTGTGACAAGAAATAAAATGAAGAGTTGCAAATTCATAAATTTGTGGAAGCAACTGTTATACTCTTTTCTCAGAGGCACTGATTTAAAAAAAAAGTCTATTGTAAAGCACTACAAAATAATTTCTTTATCCAAAAGCTCTGAAGCAGTTATTAAACCAGCTGTTTTCAAAAGTACACAAATCTGCTAAGTTGCAGTTGGGTAACTGTTAAATGTTAAATCAGTGAATGATCAGCATGTAGCAGATGGCCTGGGAATGGGTTAGAAAATGGCAATGTTAATACCACCAGACTGAGATGTTCATTTGTGCTGTGGTATGTGCAGGCTGGTTGAATAATGAAGGCTCTGTAATAATTGTGTAAATCCCAACATTATTAAATCGATTCTGCTGGGGTTTCTTAATATATGTGAAGCTCTTGATGTACTTTGAGAAACACCTCCTCTTTTTGCTAAAGCTGTTCTCATTAACTCATACTGCTTTATTTGCTGTGACCTCAGTGTTCTGTTTAGTAATGAGTGGAATAAAAATTAGAAATCCACTTTAACTCTCAATATGAGGGCTGGGAAAATATTCCAGAAACTAAGCACCTATCACGCTGTTTTTGCAGGTTGGCCATTGTTTGAATTGTATACCTTCTCTTTTAGGATTTTAAAATTAAAATTTCTCGTGAGAGGAATGGGGGAAGGAAAATCACAACCTAGTCAACTGCTAAAAGTTGTTTTAAGCAGGTCAAATAAAATAGTACACAAAATCAATAACCCCAATAGGTATCTTGCTCAAACAGCTTATCAAAGCTTGCTGCTCCCTGTGTAATGCTAAAAGGCAGAATAATTTTATATAGTTAGGGGGGGGACATAGATCAGGAGTAATGCACTTACACGCTTCAAAGAAGTGACCAAAAAAATCCCCTGTGTGACAGCTTCCAGACGATGATCACCTGTGATATTGAGGTAAAACATGACCCAAAACAAAGCAGAAAGTCAACACACTGTAAACGTGCTTCAGGCAGATGCACAGCTTGCAGATTGTCCCTGGAGCACCATACCTGGATATGTGCAGGTGTTAGAACATTTAAAAATTGTTACCCACCTACAGGAAGTGGAAATTCTCTTTACCTCTCAGTTTTCACCATGGATTAGGTGGAAGCTGAAGGCTATTAATACAGTATTACTTTTCACCACCATGTGCAATATGCTGCTTTAGCTGCGCCTGACGAGACTTACACTGACATCTATGCCAGGACTGATAGCAGAAACATGAGGCACCATATATACATACAACCAAGGCAGCTGGAAACTTCAGTTCTGCCAATTCTTGTCATTGGCTACTACAGATACATTAGGAAAAAACAATAAGGGAAACTAAGAATTTATTAGTATTGCTTCCCTTTTGTAATAGCCCACGCTAAAGTCCCCAAATAAATAAAGCCTTTAAGTGACATCTATTAATAGTTCTGTCTGAGAACATTGGATAAAGGAAAGTATAGATCTAGAGAAGATGCATGTTCTACTTATCTGCTAACCAGCAATACGAACCAAAAGTATCTTGCTATACATAGAAGATGCAATATCTGACATGGCAGTAAATTCCAATAATATTTTACTGCTAAAATTCAAAACATCTGCAAGAAAGAGGTGGACTAATATATCCCCTTCCTTAGCTGTGGATCTTTTTGCAGAAGTGAAAGCTCCCACTGTAATAAAGAAAAAACTTTCTATCGATTTTATACAAAGCCACCCCAGTCCCTGCATTTGTGTGAAACAGAGTTTTCCATCATATGCTGGTGAAAAAATTGAGGATGGGTAGAATTAATATTAAAAAAAAAGTCAGATTTTGCTCTCAGTCACATCTCTATAACCTGCAAAGGTTCTAAATGTCACTTACAGTGTCACATGCTTGGCTAAGGACAGAATTTGCCACTCAGCTTGCAGGATAAAGAGGCACTACAGAGCTCTTTAGGATGTCTGCATTTTGCTTAGCTCCACAGTATAGTACAGCCTATAGGAAGTATAATCTGTTTCCAAAGCTGGTTTAGTCAGCCATGGTTAACTAAATTTAAGGATGAGCCTAATTTTACAGGGGTAATAAAGTGATTCTTTCAACAGTCCTCTTCCCAACTCCAGCTGCTACTGTGGCAAAAAGAGAGTGAAATTGATAAAAAAGAAGTTCTGCCAGAACGTCATTATTCTATGCCAATCTTCAAGTGTGTTTTCAGATTCCTGTGAAAAGCCAGGGCCAGCACAAGTCTGAGTACCCCTCAGACTCTCTTATCAGAGTGTAGAGAACTGGCCTAGCATAAAGCAGCAGCAAGAAGTTCAAAGATTAATTTTAAAGTCCTCACAGTTTGTGTCCGTAATACTTTTAGAGAGTGTGAGCTATCCTCTCAGTCATGCCTATCACAGCGGAGGCAGACTAAACAGCAATCCATACTAAGTTTGAACACTGGGTTTTATTTAAGAACCAACAAGACTAATACTTCTACCCTATTTGATTAGTTCCTTTTCATGCGCTTAGTTCTCCCCAGCATTACTCAGTCTTGCCTTCCCTTCCCATCAAGGAAATCACTGCTGGTCTGGGAAAGCTGGACTGAAAGTCCTTTGGGTTTCTTGTGGTCCAGCTGTTTGCAGTTACAGCTGCGTCCCTAGGCCTCCATCAGCAATGGCTGGTGCATTTCAGAGCATATCTCCCACAGGACAAGGCTTCTCCAATCTCAACAGTCTATATGCAGAAGCACAATGCATCATCAGCTTCCCAGCTGGTTCTTTTGACAAATGTATAGTGCATATCTCTACACTTTAGAGAGTCCCATGTGTCTAACTCTCATTCAGTCAGGCTGTTATTGCAGCTTACAACCAGCCCATACTGGCTGTAGCTCACTATAGAGGCCTGTGCTTGAGAATTCAGAACCTTAGTTTGAGACATTCATGCGCAATTATCTGCAATCCACAAGCATTCACAATCTAAGGCATTCCTCTTCTACCAAAATGCATGAACTTCTAAGAAAACTCAGGATTTGCACCATAATGGAAGTCAGAGTGAGTGAAGGTGTATCTGTATACCATGTACACACGTAGTGTGTATGCAACTGGGAAGCAAGGGTCCTGGTGCAAAACAGGTAACAAGACAAACTGACAGCAGATGTCTCAGGGGTCAACACATAGTGACTCATTAAGTAGTTTCAGTTCTTCTAAACCGATTTCTACTTTCACTGTGTGTATAAAACTTGCTTATGAGAAGGAACAATAGAATTGGACTTGCTATGAAACACAGTTATTCAGATGTGTAGCTTTTATGATCTTCTCTTGACATTGAAGCACAAAAAATGGCTAACATATTGATTGAACTTAAAACGCAGAGAATATTACTGGTTGTAAAAGCAACCAGCATTTAGTTTCGTTTGCTTCATTCATTTTCCCTATTCATCCTGTTTCCAGATCATTAATGAAGACTAAAAACAGTCCTAAATTGCACCATTTAGCAAACTTTGTATTTTATATTTCCATGTTTAGAAAACACTGTTTATTTTGTCAGTATCCAATCCATAACAGTAGTTTGCCTCTTATCCCAAAATATCTGTATTTCCACATAGCTTTTTATGAGGAGTTTGATGGCAGCATTTCTGAATAAAAATAAATTATGACTGTCAGATCCTGTTTACCTGCTGTTTTGCTGACCAGCTTGACAATATCTTTCTAATAGGTTGGAGCTGTATTTTTTTCCTTTCCAGAATAGATCTAGGTTCAGTCACATCATATATTACCATGTTCCAGTATTTCAAAGAAGGTTTACAAAGGAATACAAAGTCTTTATACGAAGCTTGTATTTTACTCAAATACATTAAATAATAGGGTTTACATAATGGAGGAGCTGCATTACCTGTGTTAAACAGGCAATTGAGCTGAATAATGGTGCTTTAAACTTTTAAAGTGAATGAAATCTATATTCACCCAGATATTTTACAGTTTCAGGATTCATTATTTGTTTCAAACAGTTTTTTGAATGCTGTCATAATGCTCACAGTTAGGTAACCTGAGTCATTTTGAGAGTAAGGTAAAAAGTTACCTTCCAGAACTTCTGCATGCTGTGCATTTAAAAAAAAAACCAACTTATTTTTGTAAGTGGCACAGACATGTAATTCTTCAATTCCTTCAGAGATTTGGCTGGACCTATTTTATGTGGCTTTTTCCTAGGAAAACTGAAAAAATGTCCGAAACATCTGAAACAGCTTCATAATCAATATATTATTTTGAGAAAAATAAGGTAGGAATTATTTGCAAGCACATGGATGATAGTAAGGAGATGAACAGCAATCAAGAACAAATTGAGTCAAACAAACCCGCATGATAAAGGAACAGATGTTATGGATAGGGGAGAAGTAATAGAGATTCTGTGACTTTATTAACTCATGTCTCACAAAACATTCCCATAAGCAAGCTGTGGGAAAAGATTCTTGATGAAACTTCTATTCTGTTGTAACAAAACTGGTTGGACAGCTCAATCCAGAAAGTAAGTTTTCAGTGATTCACTTTCACATAGAAAGATGTGTCAAGTAGCATTCTGAAGATTATGATACCCTTTGGTATTTTCATTAGCAATCTTGCTGATGGAATACAAAACGGCCTTATTACATTTACAAATGACACCAAGCTGAATGAGGATATGTTGGGGACAGGGTTAGAATTAAAAAAAGCCTGAAGAAATTTGAGAGATGATCTGGAAAGAGGAAAATTAATTTCTATGAGGGTAAGTGCTGGATGATGAGCTGCACAAATACAGGCTGGTAGCATTTCTTCAGAAAAGAATCTGGGCTTTTGTGGATCACAAACTGAACACAAGACAGTAATACCACACTGTTGCAGAGAAGGCAAACTGCATAGCGGAATGAATAAATATGAGGACAGTCTACCAAATAGGAGAAGAAATCTTTCCACTCCACTCAGCTGAGCTGAACTCAGTACGGAGTTCTCTTCTGAGAGTTGTGTTTCAAGGAAGATGTGAACCAGTCTATGCAGTCTATGCCTGCCATAAAGCAAAGAGAATGATCAAGTTCTACAAAACATGACCTACCTACTGAAAAAATGAAGCTATTAAACCTAAATAAAAGAAGGTGGCTGAGAGGGGATACAATAACATATTCAAAGTTGCATAAAATCAGAACGGAAAAGAATAAATAATCTCAAAGGTCCACCTTGCCTGTTACATTTCTAGTAATGGCCAGAAACAGAAGCTCAAAGAAAGTAAGTACAAGAAAAGATGATACATCCAAAATCTTCTCAACCTTTTAACTATTTTCAACTGATGGACTTCCTGAACTGGAGGTACTTTTCATGTATTTAATAACTCTCAGCAGACAATGTGCCTAACGGGATTTTGAGAGATTGATACAGTGATAAAGCAAAAAATCTGTTCTCCATGCATGGGTGGATAGGACTGTGAGTAATGGACTTCAATTACAGCAACAACAATTTAGGGTAGAAATTAAAAAAAAAAAAAGTATCTAGTGGTAATGGATAATGAAGTACAAGTGCAGTTTGCCTGAAGAGTTTGTGGAGTCTTCAACATTATACATCATTAAGAATAGACCAACACCTTTTGGGATTGATACAAGTATCTGTAACACATAGCACAACCTGTGTGGTGGCAAGTGGAAGGAGAATAAAACTGCTTATGATGCTCTCTATCCCTGTCTTTCTGTAATTCTCCTGCTTACTGATAAATTTTCATTCTTTTTTGACATTCTTTCAGTGATACTGACTGCTCTTTCTTTCCTAACAGACTAACTCCAAACTAAGCTTCCCAAGGAACTAACCACACAATGAATCATTAATTTTCTTTCTTTCCTATGGCTTTATCATAGGAAATTCTGATACGAATACTTTGATCGTTCATATTTTTAGATTTTCTCATTTTTCCAGGTTACTCTTTTTTTTTTTCTCATAGGTTTTCAACTATCTTTTTTTGTTGATATCTGAAATAGGAAATCTGTGCATATGCCATTTGCTTTCTGCATTTTAGAGTAAGCATCAGAAGATGACTCTTCTAATTAGTGTGTTTCTTCTAATTAGTGTGTTTCTATACACAATGAAAATACCACACTGAAAGCACATGTAGCCCTCTTATTGGCTGGCAAGTAATTCCGGGAGAAAATAATTTCCGTGCAGAGAGCAGTACCAAATCTATGCACTACTTAGTGATATGGTCACATGCTATCTCTTTATTCCGACTGAATTCTATATTCATTCAGCTAAAGCTGTCTCTCATTTAAATCTTCTGTCCAAATGATCAGGGAGAGGTGTGTGTGAACAATTTATGACCCTTGAAAGGCAATAGAAGAGTGGTAGATAACATTTTAAGAAAACTTCTCCCCTTTCACTGTTCTGTATTCATAATAAAAAGAATCACTGAGTGTGTCTAAAAACACAGATCTTTGTGTTGTCAATTCATTTCAGATAAACAAGCAGTTTTTCACCTACTAGCAACCCAGATCAAAATTAAAGCTCTTAATTTATAGGTGAAAGTGAATTGAATGCATGCTAATAAAAACATCTCACCGTTTTTCAAAAGGCAAATTTGTTTAAACTGCCATAAACAGGAGATATATATATACACACGTATATAAAGAGAAAAAACTGCAAATCATTAATGGAAAGAATGACTAAACTAATACAGCGTGTTGCTCAGAAGGGATGTCCATGAAATAAATCAGTGCCGTAACTACAAGCTTGCTGTTGATATCAATATATTCAATAAGTTTTCAAAATGAGGAAAAATATCTACTTTTGAGAAGTCTAGGCTGTGAGACTAGTCTTGAAGGTTTGGGCTAGAAAAAACACTATAAAACTGCATTTAATTACAAGTCTTTTCACCCTACATTAAAATTAATCAGTACTTCCTTTGTGTTTCTCCTCTTCTGCATAACATGTGGGTCCAGATGGTTCTCCAAGACTGTAATTTCTAGGGATTTTGAACAACACATTTGTATTCTGTAATAGGAGGCATTTGATCCTTTATTTGATGTTGGTTCTTGGAAAATCCCTACCTTTAAAAATTCATGAGAGGATTGGAGTGGTAATCTAAGCAGCTGGTCATTTTCCTGTTCAGTTCATTTAAATCTAGCAAAAAAAAAAAAAAAAGAGAAAAGATTTTTAAACAGGTTCATGGTTTCCAGGTCCTAATAAAGATAATAGACTGTGAAATTTCATCTGTAGAACTTAAAATGTCAAGAAGCTCAGCTAATGAAAACAACAACAACTGACTACAGGGATAGTTATATTACCTGATCTGTTGACAGCAAAAATACACATTTTACTGGAGGTTTTTCCTCCACTAGTTAAAAACACATTGTTTATGAGTAAATGGATGAGTCAAGGGGTTGTTAGAAAGATATGTGACCTTTTCTCTTTAGCTAAGTGGTCTGGATATGACCCAAGTCAGTACGGAGTGACAGTCCGTACTATCTGATGTGTATTCTGTGGCATACACAAAATTAGCTCAATGTCTAATTCTAGTTCACCAAGATCAATTCATTTTACAAGAATGATCAATTGTTCAACTGCTAGCAGATCAGGATGAAAAATACAATCCAAGCTGATGAAAAGAACGAACAACATTTTATACTTAGGCTTACCTTAGCCCAGAAGGGAAGTATTTTGATGGTATACATGTGTTTCCATTACTTATGTTACGTATGGAAGTGGAACTGAAAATAGGATATGTGTAAGTGCAAACATTAAATCCTGGAAAAGGGTTTGCTTATTTTGTGGCACCAATGCACTATACAATAAATGATGTGCACATATATATGTATTTGTGTGTGTTAATTTTATATATTATATATATCTATTATTATAACTAATGAAATTAAAATGTGCTAGATACCCACTTTTACATTGCTTTCCTAAAAAGTCCACTTCATTAAATTTTACAGCTTAACACCATGTTTTTATTTTTTCAGCTTTTAAAAAATTAACTTTTGTTTCAAAATTCCCCATGAAATTTTTATTTGTATGTTTTTCTCTCTCTCATTTAATCTTTAATTCATTGTTTTCTCTCCTTCCTTTTCTTCTTCAAATTCCAACTATGATTTCTTTTTGTCTTTGCAATCAGGAAAGTACAAGGGATTTTGGTTTGTTAAGTGGCAGGCTTGCGTATTTTGAGTTATTTATTTATTTATTGGCAGATGCTGTGGCAGTATGCAGAAAATTCAAGTGGGAACAGAGAGAGAGGAGGGAGAAAGGAAAAAGAATACCATTTGGATTAATAATGATTACCACAAACATGCATGTGGTACCGCTCTCTCCAAATCTAATTACTGAAATGAATAGCAGGAGTAGAATTCTCCGATACGTTGGTCCATATGCACCCAGGGAATATGTATGAAAGGACAGCATTTGTCAAATCATCATCTGTGTCCCTTGTTCCAGAGTGCTCTGTGGGAATATCTAAAGTGTAAACATGAGTGGATTATCAGCTCTCATGGTATCATTGCATTGCACCTTTCCTCCAGCAAAGAGAATGAATGATTGTCTGTCTTTACGATGATCCTCCAGTGAAAGATGGTAGTGCTCATGGATTAGATGGAATTTAACATGTCAGAGAGAGTATTTCCTCAGTCAAAATAAAAACTGACTTTCAAGTGAAATGTGCATAAGTTACCGTATTTGAATTTTAGCAAAAAAGTGATTAAGATAGCAATTTACATTGCATAAGAAAATCTGTTTAAAAATTGCAAAGCAGAATTTGAGACCTGGGATGCTAACAGTTAAAATTCAGAGGAATTTAAACTGCGGTTTCAGCTTCTTTTTCAAATTGCTGTTTGAGTCTCTGACTAGATGATGCTCAGATAGGTTTGATTCCAAGAAACCTAACACACATCTAATTTAGATTGTCACAACTGAAAAAAAGGTGGGAAATCAAATCCATTTGTTTTTGCTACTTAGGAGACAGGAAGAATTTCAGCTGTGCTATAAAGAATCAAATACAAAATTATTATTAGCAATAGTAAAAATACCCATGGAAATTTGCTGATGTGACTGTGAGTTTTGGTGCTTTGCCTGTTGTGCTCAGAATAATATGAATAGATGAAGTGTGCAAGTATTCAGTGCCCTCTGAAAATCAGAGCCCTCCAATAAAGCATTCAGGACCTGTTTTCTTTTCTTTTTTTTTTTTTTTTTTTAAATCAGACTCCCATAAATTCACATTCCAGTGCCATTTAGTGACCAATAGAGCAGGAGTCAACACAATCAATCACAGGGTCAGAGATTTGAAATGATGCACAACATGGACTGCATGAGCCCAAGAGTTGCAGCACCTTGAGGAAGACATCTAGGAGAGAGAGAAGGCAGATCCCAGCTTCTCTGTCTGGAGGAGCCCCTTGCAGGGGGACAAAACGTTGCTGTTAGCATTATTGGGAACATCAACTTTTGAAAAACAGCATCTCCTTGTTTCTGTTGATATTCCAATGTACACTTAACCTCTAATTTGAGCAAGAAAAATGCAGCCTGGCACACCTCTCACTGCCCTTGGTTTAGAGGATTTCTAGCACAATACTGAATACTTCCCTGAAGACATGGAGACCTGCATGAAGGGAAGGACATGCCTCTGTGTTCTCTTTCTAGTAAATTCACTGAATAATCTTTACATTCTGTAGTGATGTTGCCAATGTGAAAGGAGCTGGCAGAGAAAGATGAAAAGAGGAATAAAGGAAGAGGAGAAAAAGGGAAGGGAAGAGAAGGGAAGGGAAGGGAAGGGATGGACCTATGAATGAACTTGGGCAATAGACATTTTTAAAAACAAATACTCGGTTTTGCTGTAAGTGATAGTGATAAAAAAGTAACTCAATTGTAACAGGTATTTCTTGTTGCTTTTGGTTTTGCTTTCAGGGATTGTGAAATTTATAAGTTGAACTCGAATACATACGCTTGACTTGTTTCTTGATAAGAAACAACATAAAATCCCTTTTCCTTTTATAGATAAAATGTAAACAGATTTCGTTGATCACTTCTCTTTCAAAACAGACTCTTTCTTAAATTTCCTGGGCTGAAATATCACGCTGTGACACAGCACATCTGGCTATACCCGTCAAGCTGTGTAACACTGCCTTCTGGAACACAATAGTGCATGGCTGATGTGACAGGAAATTGAACAGGACAACACAGAGTTTCAGAACAGGAATTTTAGCATGAGAACATTGTCTTTGCTGAAAACCATTTAAGAAAACACAGATCTAATCCCTCGTGCAATTTGCTCCATCTTCATTTCCGAATGCAAAATGGCTGTACTTAGCTGCAGCTATCTGAAGGTGTTTAATAGACTGTGCTTTTCTTTGTAAATAATTGAGTTCCGGCAAAAATTAACTAGGTTTATAGCAACTGAATTAGCCAGGAAGTTTTCTGTAACAAGTTGGTTTTAGGCCAAATACATTTCACACTAAGAGCTCACTAACATTGAGAAGCCAATCTCCCCACACTATTCTGTTTTAATAGTTTAGTTTATCCAGCTTCATAAAGGTTATTTCTTATCCTTATGCTCAGGAAAGCGTGATACCTATAAAGAACTGGATTTATACACACGTCCAAATAAGTAGTAGAGTGTAGAGTACCGCAGAGGCATCTTCAGATACAGGGCGATTTACATTTTAACAGTAACTCTTCACAATATACGGTATTTTTGTCATCACCTCCTATTTCATCCACAGAGCTCATGTGGGCACATGGCGATTGAGCCTGTCTTTAAATCGAAATTAAACAAGATTTTTCCTGCTTTATGGACAGATGGCAGCTTATTACAGGTAGTCTCAAATGGTTCCTCTGTGCTTATGTGGACATATGTCAATGAAAAGTGAGTTGCTGTCGGGCTGGACTCTTGATTTCTTGCTGAGGAGAAGTTATATCCCAGTCTCTTTACTGATACATGAGAAGATTAATAAATTTCTTTTCTTATAGTACGGGGAGCTTTCTGTTATGATGAACTACTAGATTAAATTAAGTAATTATACACCATTAAACTAAATATTATGAGATCGATTCAATAATCACTCATCTTTGACACATTTATAATAAAACTCTTTGGAACTATCCTCTAGCTCTTAGGATCCCAGTACAAAAACCTTGGAACAGAGGAAAATAATTCAAACCTAAATCCATTCTCAGGTAAATAGCGGTATCCTCATCTGAATTGCAAACAATTTGAAAAACTCTTGGTAACCGAGCTGGTATAAGTCGAATTGCAAATGCTCCAGACAAGTGCTTCTGTTCTCTATAGAGATAGTGATTGCAAGCTTTGAGGAAATGCATTGCTCAGTTGCTCAGCTGCAACTTGGTATTTTGAAGAGAAGCTCAAGTAAATCTCCTCAACTCTCCTCTGAGAGAGAAAAGGGAAATGGAGCAGTAGAAAATAAACACTTAGGCTCCAGAAACTAATCTGACCAGCTTTCACTGATTAATTAATTTATCTGGAATTACCCATTAAAGCCTCAATCCTACAAGCTATTGGCATTCTTTCTCTTCTCCAGCAAACTTCTTAAGCATGTGCTTAAACTTAAACATAAGCATTCTTTGGGATTTGCTTGACTGGGCCAGACTACTCACTGCTTCACAGAATCAAGCACTAAACTGTCATCTATGAAGTTAGCTCCTTGCCATTTTCCCTTAAAAGCCTTAAAATTACCTGCTCATTAAGTTTACACTCTGTGAAGGTAAAGTGCAAATATTTATTGCACAAAGTAATCTCTTTGCTGCTTGCTGAAGGACACCAATAAAATGATACAATTTCTTCTAAGTTATTTAAGATCTGACCTAATAAAATTGTATTCTATGATTAAAAAAACCCAACAACACCCCAAATCCCTCAATACACTCTGTCAATTTTTCCATGAATATTTTATATTTCTTACTCCAATACGGAGACGTTGAACACCTGTGACTGGTCATATGAAATTATTCTGCTCCTAGACAAGACAGATATAAGGAACACAGTTTGCAGAAAACATGCAACCATGGATCTCTTGGAGTGAAACCTGGTAGAATTAAGAATTCTTAATATTAAGAATATTTCTAATAAGTGCAATCTGTTCTTGTTAGAACTGCAAAGTTTTTATAAGCCACAACTACTAGAAAAACCAGGTTAAAATGAGGTCTGCTAATGGACGATATTCAAAAAGATCTCACTTTTGCTGAGTAATAATTTGCTAACTCCGGGAATCATGTAAAAAATCTTAAAATTAACAATGCAGAAGGACATCAAGGTGAACATTTTGTGTACAAGGTTTAAGTTCACTTTATCATGCATTTACTTGAACATTCACCTCTAATGAACACAATATAAATAAATTACCTCATGGCTCATTGTAAAAACTTTGATCAAACGTAAGGTGTAAAATATTTATGGAAGGTTTGTAATACAGAACAAAGGAAATATTCCCTCCTTGTAACAATCAACCATTTACCTCTCAATCAGTACCTCTTCTAAAATCTAGAGAAGTTGCAAGCTACAAAAATCATACCAAATGTTGACTTGATATGAGTGTCAGCAGACATAGGAGTGCCCAGTGGGATCTGAAAGGTGTCTTCACAATTGCTGCTGTCATGATACAACAAAATACCCATTTCACAGATGCTTAAGATATCTTTAAATAAATCAAAAGTATCTCTTGGGAGGTTGTCAGTATAATTTCTTTCCAGTTCTATCTCAGATTGCAGATCTAGAGTTTGGTAATATCACCTTGCTTATCTTTCTCATATTAACAAAAAAAAGTCAAAAATAAAATTTAATATAGTCAAGAAATAAAACAATTAAAATATAACCAATTGATTTGGAAACAAAATGTGAAAAGATACTTGCAAAGGGAGGAGCAAGAATCAAACTGCTTACACTTCTGAAAGCTTTGAATATTGATCGGTTCTGATTCTTTCCTCAGAAAATTATGGTCTAGAATTATCACTGAACCAAACGCTCAAGTAGAAATAATCTGTTGTCAAATTAATTTCTGAGCCTAAACCCAAGGCATTCTCATATAAACCTAAATCCTAAGGGGTCTCTTGATACTCTGATCAAACCAGAACTGGAAGTCTTCTCTCCTTCATGATGATTAAACACTTCTTCCTTGCCCACCGAAAATCAGAAAGCTGTTGTATGCCAAATTCAGCCTGAGAAAATGGGTCATTAACTGCAGGAGTTATACTTGGTATTTTGGACTGTGCTGTGACATGAAGTTCTTCTCATCTTTGCTACAGAAAATGGTTGAAAATATCCATGCGGTCCCTTTATCAAGCAGGTAAATATCCATGGTGTTAGTTTTAATGTAGGTTTTACATCTTCCGAAGACTAGACATCTTTAATACAGATATGATTACTCAAGAATTAACATTTTTGATGTTAAGTATATCTAAATAAGTGAGGAAGAACACATATATACCTGGCAATTTCAGGCCAGGATAAACACTGTACTTCTCTATTTTGAAGATAGTTACACATACAAGGAAACTCATTTTTATTTTCCAAATAATTCTAGAGGACTTCTAATCCATGGAAAAGAAATGAGGTTGGCAGTCAAAGTTTATTATTATTCAAATTGTCTTACTGATAAGAACACATTAATCTTTTTTAATTACAGCCAAGTATCTGTGCTTCATGCAATGCAGTGCAAGATGCTACCCAGTATTAGCTGGATGTGGAAAAACAATGGTTTCGGTTTTCTCCAGTGTTTAAATATCAGCAATTCCAATTATCCTTTCCTCGTGGTTTTTTTTTTTCATTTTACTTATAGCTCTCTTTCCAAGTAGAAGAGCACACTAGCAAATCGTATTACCTTTGGAGTTCAGTAGAGATGTCCTGAACTTTATCATCTGGTGATATTCACTGAGCAGAATGTATTATCTTGATGACTCTCTTTTCTTCTCAATTTGTCTTGGAAATGCTAAACTTTGTTGTGAGCAGAGGAATACGCTGTATTCCAAAGTTCTTTTGCATCCCAGTCACTTCCTTAAAATTCTAAAATGTCTTACGTGGAATTCAAATGCTCATTGGAACTTTGATGAAAGTTTTCGTGAGGCTAAAACACAAAAGTTTTTATGACATGCTATTTGTTTCTTTGCACAATAGTACCACGTGGTTATAGCATGACCTATTAAAAAGACTATGACTGGGTATCACAGAGGGCAGTGGATTTTAATCATTTTGGCTTTTATACACAGAGCCAGGTAGAATCTGTTGTTCTTAGGGAATGCTTCTTCCCTAGAGCTACTGAGCATCCACACCTGGGAGAATGTCATGGAGACCTGTAATAAAGATGGCAGAGAGTAGGACAGAGTTGTAGGAACTGGGGCTTCTGTGGCAAGAGTAGAGACTGAGTCTATTACAAGAATGGGGATTAGATATGTAGCCACGTCTCACACTTAAGATGATTCTGCCAGGGTTCAGAGGGTACTGTGCAGAGCTTGACCTAACAAAAAATCTATGAAGATTGATGGACTGAAAAAGCAAAGTCCTGCTAAAGTATTTACTGGCAAATATACAGTGAGGTGACCCCCTCCTGGAACAGACAACAGAAGGAAGACTGACAGAACTCTTTAGAAGAGACCTATGTAAATATTTAGGTTATCATCATTGCCAACCAAAGTTTTTTCAAGCACATTTCCCAGGTTGGTCGCATAAACATTTGGCAAGTCAAAATTAAGCTCCAATCTCAACCCATCTCCTCCCAAATTCACTTCCATTTTTTAAAGTGGTAGCTCCTCTTCCTTCATTGACCAGGTTTCTTGAACTTATCCCTCTTTTCGCATTTTCACTCTCCAGTGCTCTATGGATGAGATTGGCTTGCATTATATACATTTGAGAGTCCTCAAGTTCTCCTTCATGAAATCTCTGAAAACTGGTGCATAAAAGGTTTGGGTCTTCCTGCTGTGTGAAAAGTTAATCTGTCTGCTTCTGGTGTGAGAAGAGAACTTGAGTACACAGAATCCACCTACTTTGATTTTAATTTGAAAATGAAAAAGCAGTATATTTCTGCAGAAACTACCACAAAAACTGTAAATAGTAATTGATTTAAAAATTCTTGTCTACAACAATTAGAACCTTCTTAAAAGGTCAGTGCTAGATGGGCAACAAAACGTAATCGTCAGGCTATTTTAACAAAAAGCTTCTTGAGCATGACATGACCTGTATATATTGGCTTATGCTGCAGAAGTGGACACATTACACAAATTTTTTTTAAAAAAGGTAGAGTGAAGTAGGTGATGTATTGTTGGAATTCTAACTCTGAGGTTGGCAAATGAATGTAAACTTTTATTTGCACTATATTTATGCAGTATATTTATCAAGAACCTGCACCTCAGCAAAGAGCAGATAAAAGCAAAGTAAGGGTCTATGAATGTCCTTCCTTTACTTCCACTTCTGAGAAGTTCAAGAACAGGACACAATAGCTGCTTCCCAAACCAAAGGGAAAAAACACAGTAATTTCCAATGAGTTATTGAACCTTTACACTGCAAGTAAAGTTGAGAGCAAAAATACAAACTGTCGCTTTCAGAAAGCCTGTTTTGGTCTAAATGGCTGAATAATCCCTACTGCAGTGATCAGTAAAAAAGCGTCTGACTATATTGCTTTGGCATTCTTGGGCAGCAAGCTTTTAGATAAAATGACCTCTATTTTATAGGACAAACATTACAGCATCCTGAGTTGTCTGATTCTCTGACACCAGTAGTGACAGAATAGTAAAATAAGCCATATAAATATTCAAGAAGAGAGCATTTGCCTTAATACTTAATTTATCTTTTTTCCCTCTAAATCTACTTATAGACCTGCTATCAGAGAAGCAATTTACTTGAAAGCTATGCTTCCTAATGTTCTCATTTTGATTTTGTGTTTGCAGATCAAAGAGGAAATCTACCCTTACGAAACTTTCTCAATCTATCACCTTGGTGGATTTCACATTTATTAAATTCTTATCCATATGAGCCTATGTAAAACTCAATGTATAATTACCACCATTATGTGTCATGAAGAAGCTGTGGCCTGACTTTTTTTGATGTATCAGATGGTGCAACAGGTACAACAGGTCTCAAGAACAACTCACCTCTTCTCATCTTAATGTTCTCACTATAAATTTTGTATATAGGCCCCTATGTGTGCCCTGGTTAATTTCATCTTATCATTCGGATGTCAAAGCAAAAGAATATACATATAAAGAAAAAGCAGAATTGATTATTGCAACTGGTTTGTAACTTCTTCCATGAAATATTGTCAGCTGGATCATGATGACCTTTCTTAATGGGAAAAAATAAAAATAGATATGAAGGAAAATGGAAAGCCAGAAGGAATCACAAAAGAAAAAAGGGCAAGACATTAAAAATGACTGGTTTTGGTTGCCTCCATTTCTAGACAGCTAACCTTTTGGTTACTGGAGGAGCAAACACTTACTTTTAGAAGCATTTAAAATGTCTTATCTTAGTCACCTAAAAACATGACTCATCCACTTCTTTATGCTCTTAGCCTTTTGGATGTCTGTGAGCTTTTCCTTCCATACATTTTTTTTTCCTGGATTCCTCTGTAAGTCAGCAAGGTTTTTTTCCATAATGAAAAGAATCAGAAGTTTTAAATCCTGGATTACAGCAAAGTGGCTTGTGGGAAGATGGTAAATAGCAGCCATAAATCATTTCCTTCTCAGGAAAGGAATATGCTGTTCCACATTTTTGAAGATATGTTATTAACTAGATCGACCTGACTTACCTAGTAGGATAATTCCTAGTTTATTTAAATTGGTTACTTTATTTGACAGTGAGAAAAGGAGCATAATTTTCTTGATAGTTTGGATTATGAAGTACTGGTTCATTTCACTAGTGTATTTTTTGCAATAGATAGTCTGCTGGACAGAACAAATGCTACAGTGAACATGGGCACACGCTAAATGGCCAGGAATTGCAACTTTTTACCTTGATAGGAACCATTAAGGAAAAGACATTGATAGTTTTTATTAATCAGATTGACTAGGACACGTGCAATATTTATTTTGGAAACATAACATACACTAAGTAAAAAAACAGGAAGAAGAAGATTGTTAAGAAATAACAAGAAACTTTTAGATGTGTACTGACTTTGTCTTTTAAAGAATGGCCTCAAACCAGTGATGGCATATCTTACTTGATAAAACTTTTTAGATTAATCTGCACCCAACAGAGAAATCATCTTGACTTGAATGATAAAATTTCCAGTAAAGCACTTACTGTCTTACCTGCTTCCCTGTCCTACTGTGAAGTTTGCTCTTCCAAGATGCATTGACCACACTGTCTCAGCAGACGGTGATTGCTTTCACCCTAATGTTTGCAGTAGCTGTGCACCTCTTTGGGACATGAAGAACATTATAGGGACCAAGGTAATGGTATTTCATTCTAGTGAATTGAAATGCAATGGAAATCTCAAAATATATTAATATTTTAAAATACACAAATTACCATTCCAGTGGTAATGAACTACTAACTACAGCAAAGACATTCTATGAGGGAAAAAAGGTCCCATGGTGTTTTTAATCCCACTGAAACTAAGAAAGATTTTCAGAAAGAAGTTCATTACTGAAGTTCTAATGAAGGAGAATTTTCCACTGGCCGAACTAAAGGAAGGGACATGTATCTTTAGCCCTTGTTACTCTCAGAGAGCCTCACTGTTCACTTGCACTCTATCTGATAAAAGAAAGACAGCTATGAAAAATAACAGGGAAATATTTGGAGTTACTATATTAGTAATGCATGCAACTTCCAGAATACTATAGATAAGGGCTAGAAATATCAAACAAGAATAAAGATAAGGAGGAAAGAAAAACAAGTGTGACTCAAGAAATAAATGATGACTATTCCTTATCACCTCAATACATTACTACGCAAAATGCATAAGATGAGGGTCCTCTGGATAAATAATACATTTAAAATACAAATTTTCAAATGGATCTACCTGAATTACAATACAAAATAATAATAATAAAAAGGTAAGATTCAAGGAGAATACAATAATTGAATCTGAACTCATATGCTTGCAAACAAAATGCGTAAGTATGTAGGAATAAAACCAGAAAGGCTGAGACACAAACTGAGTTTCAATTAGTAAGGAACACAAAAGGCAACAAGAAAAGGTTCTATAAATACGCTATAAATAAGAGGAAAACAAAGGGAAGAATAATTCCATTACCAAATGGGAAAGAGAGCAAATAATAGATGACACAGAAAAAGCTGAAATATTCAGTGCCTTCCAGTTTCTTTACCCTTTACCAAAACATTAAATTGTGACAAGCTACTTGAGTTTATCCAGAAGATAGGAAAACAGTCCAAATAAGAATAATAGACTGAAAAATATGCAGTTAGAACAGTCTGAATTGTTAGGGCCTTATGAAATTCACATTTGAATGCTTTTCTGAAGCAATATCTAAGTCTTTACTGTCATCCCCAAGGACTAAAGCAAAGCAAATGTAGTAACTACCTTTAGTAGAAGGGAAAGGAGAATGAAAAACTCAGAAATTATCTTCCTTTTCGTCTCTGGAAAGAGTCTGGGTGAAATTATTAAATAATCAAATAAATACCTGAAAATATTAAAGTAAGAGAAAAGAATTAACATGGATTTGACAAGAGCAAATGATGTTAAATTTGTCCAAGTTCTTTCTTTGACAGAATATAGTGAGCATGGGACGAATTGTTATTTGGATATTGGGATTTTGCAACATTTTTGGTATTATTCAAATGGCTTGGCTCCTAAGCAAGCTAAAGAAATACGGGGCTAGATGTAACTTACCTCAATGGCATTTTTACAACAAATTGACTGGTTTATGTACAACAAATTTGAACAGTAGCTCTCAAAAAAAATTATCAATATGCCTCTGTCAAAAAAAGGGATCTCTTTCAGATAGGGTTTATCGTAGGCCAAGTTCCACTTAACAGTTTCAACAATTTGGATGATGGAGTGACATTTTCACGGGAAACTGCAAAGAACAAGGTTTGCAAGCTCTTTGGAGAATATGATCATAAATCAAAATGATCTTGGCTAATTGGAGAGAAAGCAAGAAATTGACAACAGCAAGTGAAATGAAAGCATGAGCAAAGATCTAGAGTTCAAAGAGAGTATTTAAAGGCACTCATACAGGAGTACAGAAAAGAATCTAAGGGTTATAATGTCTTTGAAATTAAATATGAGTCAGCTACATGTTTCCATTACAAAAACATTACATTAGGCAATGCAGATCAGAGCTTCAGCAACAGAAGTATCCTGTGTAGGACATGGAAAATAATTATTCCGTTCTATCAGTTCTGATGAAACTGGAGATAAGTTGATGTAGATTAACTTTTAGGAAAAAATAAAAAACCCTCTTTAATTGTTTAGATGATAAAACACTGGAATAGCCTAACTTAGACTGTTATGAAATCTCCCTCATTTTTGCTACTTATTGCATTTGAATTGAAGAAAGAAGAAAATAATAGGTTTATTCTACTGTTTGGTTGATCCAGCACATGTTGTATATATTCCTTTTAAACAATTAGTTTCTCACCGAACTTGAGCCATAAGCTTTCAATGGATACCAAAATACATGGATATTATAATCTATTATTATCCACTATGAGCTTAACTGAAATGCTTTTCAGTCATGTTTTTTTCTTTAGGCTACTCAGGCCTTCTAGATAAGCATATAGCCTTCATTTGCCACAAAGCTTTCTTACCGTCCCTATGTCACTTGAGAGTTTTGATTGGTTTAGAATTGTAATTGCTTAAGAAACACATATAAAAAAAAATATCCTTATATAAACCTACATAACATTCTTTATGCAGTTCTTTGTGTTTTCATGCTTCATAAAAGTGAAAATTTTATTACCATTTGTAATTAAGTTCATTGATTAAATGAAGAAACCTAAGCGTAACAAAAAATTATTTTGTCGGCTTAATACAGTAGCTGCATAAAACTTTGGATGGTGTTGTATAATAGAGCTTTGTAATCCTCCTAGATGTCCACCTTAGATCCAATTCATCAGGGTTCCGTATAACAATATTAAATTAAAGAAGATGAAATGCTGTATCAATGTACCTTGTGTGGCAGAAGTAAGTATCTTACTCTTCCAAAGATTTCATCAGGAATTCAGCTACCTGGATGATGGCTGCTAGTAAAAAGAGGTTTGACTTCTCCCCCACCGCCCTTTCTTTTGATTTCTGGAAGTTAGTGAATGCTTGCAATATTGGAGTGTTCTGCTAGAAGGGGTCCTCAACTAGCACTTAATTGTAGTGCAAATTACAGAATAAGTAATCATTATTCAAACATTACGTTGTTAAATATATTACTGTGAACTCACACGTGCGGTAATGTTTGTACCTCTTCAGTTGTAGTCTGTATTTACAGTGGTGTAGAACTCTGAAAGTCAGAGAAGTGTTAATTCCGCTCTGAAATATGTAATGTGACTTGTATATTTCATTTGTTCTTTAGCAATTCCAAAGGCATATTTGGGGATATTCATAATTACTCTTTTTTGAAATATTTTTTTTTTAAATAAAAAGTAAAAGCTCAATTCGGAATTTCATCTTGAAATACAAAATTTTACTTCATAGTCAAGTAAGGGTTTTAATGATTTTAAATTAAAAGGGAAGCTAAAGAAAAGTATTAAGTGAACAGGCTTTTTTAATACAAAGGTACACATTTCATTTAAAAATTGTGACAATAAAACACTTTGACTTTTTAATTAAGACCTGTTTGTTTATTGTCATACTACAGTTTCACAGAGACAAATATGCCACCGGTATTACATCACGGGTAAATAAGAGATTGAGGTAACTCATCTTCAGGTGGTATCCAGACAATGAAACCCAGGCCTTGACATAGATTTTCCTCTACGCTCCAAAAGCAGTCTGTACTAGAGAGGCAAAGTAATAGGCCTCTCTACACTACTTCTCTGTGTGGCTGATTGTGTGCTATTAGGAAAGATGTTTTTCATAAAAGTTATATGTTATTAATTAATCATTGAAATATACTGATATTTTCAAGTGCAATATCCCAAGTTATTCAATTATTAGCTAGTTGTGAAATCTCGATGCATCCATTTAAATTTGAACTGTTATTTATCTAGCATGCAATCATAGCTGTATCCAGTCTAAATTAAAAATGCATCGAAATGCACTGAAGACACTTTATTTAAAGTGTTACCAAATATGTTACAGGACGTAAAGCTGTGTAATTACTTAAGGGATCATATTTATAGCATTAGAGTATTCCAAGCATTAAATGGTTTTTGTAGTTGATTAAATGTTGAAGTGATGCTGAGGTAGAACTGCCAACGCTGCCAATGTGCAACCCATACATTTTCTCCCAGTCTCTGAAGTGCTGTGCTGGCTTCCTTTAGGGCTGTCCAATACTATCACTTGAAACAGCAATGAATGATAAAGATTAGGGTTTACTTCTAATGTGCGGAGGATTGAGAGAGGAGTATGAGAGATTAAGGAGCACATAATGGAAGGTTAGAAATCAGGAAGAAATAGCATCATGGAGGTGGAGGATTGATGGACAATGCTAGAAAGAGATAGCCAAGGATGAAAGAAGGTAGAGGTGAAAAGGGCAGGGAGCGGATAAACAAAGTGGACTTTATTTTATCTTGAAAATATTGTCTAGGTACCTGACAAGAGGGTAGGTGCAACAACTGGAACACTTAAAAAATATTTTTTAAAAGAAACTTTACGAGATCTGTAAAGACTGCAAATTGGTGGAGGTGATTATGTGTGTGTATAGCTGTCGTGGTTTAACCTGGCAGGCAGCCAAATACCACGCAGCCGCTCACTCACTCCCCCCGCCCCCCCAATGGGACGGGGAGAGAATCGGAAGGGTAAGAGTGAGAAAAACTCGTGGGTTGAGATAAAGACAGTTTAATAGAACAGAAAAGGGAGAATAATGATAATAAATAATGATAGAATATACAAAATGAGTGATGCACAATGCAATTGCTCACCACCCGCGCTGACCGATAACCAAGTAGCGATCGGTACTTCCTGGATCACGCCTACCCTTCATATACTGAGCATGACGTCACATGGTATGGAATACCCCATTGGCCAGCTGGGCTGGCTGTCCTGATTATGTTCCCTCCCATCTTGTGTACCTAGCTCAGTCAGTAGGCACGGGAGCTGTCCTTGGATTAGGAGGGCACTTAGCAACAACTGAAAACATCAGTGTGTTATCAACATTTCTTCTCATACTAAATCCAAAACACAGCACTAGGAAGAAAATTAACCCTATCCCAGCCGAAACCAGGACAATAGCCATGAGCCAAATAATGTTTTTTTGCATGAACACAATGCAGTGTATCCTCAGTGGGAACATGATTCTGCCTCCCACACACAAGGCAGCTGAACAAAATGCTAGCTATATGTGCAGATTCGGCAATAGGAGTATGTATGGTCAAGGGAAACAGAAAGACCCATCAGAGAACATATGAAATCTCAGAACAGATTATGACTGGAGGACACTACCAGGACTGCTGAAGTATGTTCCCTGCCATCTGCCCTAAAGTTGTGAGTGAATGGTGGTTTCCTTATTCCCATGCATTAGTCCAATTAGTCCATATACAGCCTGTTTATTCAGATTTTGCACACAGAAAAAAGAGAACAAAGGTAACTTCAGACAAAATGGAGAACTCTGTTGTTTTAACACCTGCTCCATATTAAAAACTCTTTTCTAACCCTTCTAATGCTGTATTTGGAAACAACTGATCTGTGTATAGGATTATAATACTTTCAAATGTCCTTTGGAGGAAAAGTAATTTTATTTGGTAAATAGAATGCATGAATAATGAAGAACACAAGAATACTATAAAATAATTAGGAAGTGGTTCAAAGGTGCTCATTTACAATGGAGGAAATTAAATATGCAAATACATTATTATCACAGAGGTAGTTAACAAACAAATGAGTAGGAAAAAAGATTGTGCCTTCTAATTCATCATTGTTTAAAAGACACCTGCGAGTTCTATCTGAAAAATGACAAGGCTGAGAAATGCAGATGGTTGCATTTTGCCTTCTATCGGTAATTTCTTTTACACGTTAATTACATGGGCGGAGGGGGCAAGAATGTTTCCTGTAAGAAGACAATATGATTTAAATATATATAACATGATTTGCATATCATTAAAATATTTAAGTAAAATGGCTAAACGAAGGAGCGAAAGCCATCTTTCCCTTTCACACATCTCTCATGCTTTGTTTTCTCAAAGCAACAGGAACTCCTAGAAACCCCATCTGAAAGATTTGTCATGGAAAATTTGACCAGTTAAACAGCTTCCCACACTTTATAACATGGTGGCACCTGAGAATCATGCTATGTACTCAGAAAAAATTCATTATATCTTCAGAAATTATTTTCAGAAGAACATTATTTGCTTTTATTTTTTAAGTCAACTATTATTAACATCATTTCACATTTCAGCCAAAATGGTTTCATTGCCCTCTAATATCTCAATATGGAGATTAACTTTTTTACATAGCCTACTCAGGTTTAACAGCAAAATTCCTTGAGTTTTACCTAGTGGAGTGAAGTCGTTCCTTGCGCCTGAGCAGGGTCAGCACATATCCCTCCTAGTCCCATGAAGAGTCTATAGGAATGTTAAGACAGCCAAGACCTACCCATTCTCACATAAAACTCAATCTTTGAGAAAAACTGGAATTATGATGTTGCTACTATCTGTCCTGTTCTTAAAGAAAATTTTTAATACAAAAGTAGGTTCAGTCAATTTCCCTGTAGACTTCAAGGAGTCATTCAAAACTGGAAAGACAATGGCAGAAAAGAAATCTGTGCTATTATAATGTAATATATAAAGCCCATTTCATGCATATTTAGCAAGTAATAAACAATGTCCATGTGAGGACCGTTTTGATCTACACTGTGAGTATAAAGGGTATTCACAAGTATAAGCAGAAGAAAATTAATGAAGGTTCTACAACAAGTATTTGCAGCAAGTAACCTATTATCAGTGTTGGTTTTTTAATGTATTTTAGGGGAAACTTTCTGCATGAATATATTAGGTTGGTTTAGCAGTAGGCTGTTAAAAACCAAGAGAAAATGGGATAGTACTTAAAGACAAACAACTACCTGAGAATACTTTAGATAGTAGGGCCATAAACTTTTGAGGACAGACTGTCTTTTGAGCTCACTGAAGCAACTAGTTAAAGGAACGAGGACAGTGTCAAGATGATTCAGTCTTCAGAAAAAAAAAAATCATAGTCAACAGAAATAGTCAACAGGGGGGTTTCAGAATCACAGGTAGGCATGGCAGAGCTTGCCAGATGTTCAACTGGAAGGTGGAAAGGAAAAGCTGTCTCTACAAGAATGTTTGCATCATTCAGAAAGGTGCAGATATACACCTCTTATACTTGGTAGTTCTCTACATGGTTTGTAACTTCAGAACACACTCAAAGTGCAAAGTTCTTTCAAAACACCTGTATGTAATACAAACACATTGGTCTGAGAGGAGTTAATGTACAGCTTGCTTTGTCAAGGCTACATTACGTTTCCTTATTGTAGGCATTTTACACCCTCCATATTTTATATTAATAAAAGAGAGACCAAAAACTAAAATAAGAATTTGTCTTTACATGAGACAATCTCAATTTTATTTTATATTTAATAAAAATACTTTGATATATCTCCTTGTATTGTCATTAAACACCATTTGAATACCAGTTTTTTCTATGGTAGTGGTACTAATGAAGATGCTGGTAATTAATTTTTAGGAGAAGCCATAAGAAGGAACTGACAGACCAGACATCAGGTGAGCAGCCAGCCTTTTGTGTCTCTGGAGAGCCTTTCAGAATTGGGTATTATTAAATGGGATTGGCCTGGTGTGAAGTGATGAAATGGGAAACAAGCAGTGAAACAGGATTGGACTAGAATATGAGAGAGAAATTTAAAGAACTGTAAATTTCAGCACTGTGATTTCCATGAGTATGGAGGAGATATGGGAAACCAAGACAGGTTTAGCAACTTCTGGAAATTTAAGCTTCTGATAAAATCTCACAAAGTAAAATTAGTTTGATAGTCTATCTATTTCTTGCTTTCTACTTCAACAAAATATCACAGACCTTGCTTGGGTTGGCAGGATGGAGGGGAGTATCTGCTGAGAACCATGGGTACTAAACTCATCTCTGTGTGATATTTGCAATTTGTGTCCACAAGTATTCAATATATCCACAGTTTTTTGGGGTTTTTTTTGTGTTTTTTTTTTTTTTAAAGAGAAGAAAGTAAAGAAAGAAAAACATTTGCAAGAAAAACAGTCCCCTATTTCAGAAATAATGTTTGCTGGCAAACAAGTACAGTATGTGCTCTAAAACAATTTACTCTAATACAATATATACTGAATTACTTCTTGAATTGCCACCTTCCAAAAGAAACAAGTAATAGTTCAGAGGATGAAAATTACTGACCGATTCTGCTGATTTTATATATTTATTGTAGGTTGTGCTAGAAATGTACCAGACATGGAATAAGCCAACTCTTTCATTCTATTAAAAAAAAACCAACCAAACAAACAAAAAACCCAACACACAACACATCAATTTTTCCTAGTACACCAGAAACATATTTTTCATAGAAATAAACACATTTTGCAACCTTTTCTTTTTCTGCTTTACTTTGGTAAAATAAAAGGTACATAGCAGGGTGTCTTGTAACAAACTGTCTCTTGAAATTGCAACAGGACATTCTATATGCTAGCGGCCATTTAATTTAATGGGATCTTTATTAGCGTACACCGACTGGGTTATTTAAACCACAGGGGTCTTCGCAAGTAAAAGCACAATTTGAACAAGGAAGAAAACCAAACCCAGCTATTTTATTTTAAAAATTAAACATATTGCATTTTGATTCATCTTTTAAAATGGTGTTTTTCCTAACAATTTGATGAAATTTCACTTCTGCTGAAGTATAAAAATTAATACAGTTCTTTAATTGTCATTGCATAACAGTACAATTGCTTTGAGCATCTCAACAGACTTTACTACAAAAGGGTATTATCTTTGCACCTGAAGCATGGAAATGAGGTTTACATCCCAAAAATTCTCTTTGTTATTCTACTTGAAGGAACGTTTCTATTTACTTCATATTTTCACATTCTAATCTTTACACACATGGGGGCAGGAAAGTGGATGTACATGGATATCCACAATAATCTGAAATATCTATCATGGCAGTCTTTAGACTTCTGCATCTACTTTATTTGACTGCTGTTCCAGTTAGCTTAATTTGTGGTAGTTGTATTTTAGAATGGCTCTATATTATTATTAACACCAACAAGATTGACTCACATTCTAACGCTCAGTTTTACACTGAAGTTCATTAATAATTTCATCTTCTTTCTTAAACTTCTTCATTAAGGTTTTCTTAAATGAAACATCAAAAACTGTAACATAAAATTTCAGTTTTGCAGTATGGAGATTACAAAGGAAAAAAACTCTCACAAGAAAAGTAATGTTTTATTGAGAAACACTTCTTCTAGCTAAGGATCATTTGAAGTTCAAAAAATCTTCTCTGAACTGAAAGAACTAGGCATTGTACATACTGTAAAGCACAGTTTTTGTTTCAAAGAGCTTGTAATTTAAACAAACTCTGCCATTTATAATAAATAGCCAATGAGAATTAAGAAAAAATGGTACCAACATCTATAGATGGATAAAAAGCCAAGAACATGGAACAAATGGGTGTCAACAGGATGCTACTTAGCAGTACAGTGATTTTTAAGCTCACTTACTTAAGAAAAAAAAAGCTAAGAAGCTACACAGCAACAATCTACATTAAAAGAACATTATCAGGGTTACAAAGTCAAGCATTCAGATTGCTAGAATTTCATGATACCACAAATGAAATGTTACTGTATTTTGGAAAAGCGTTATCAAATACCTAGCCTGCATTAGCAAATATGGGAAGTTTTCAGTGCTAATCATTACTTGACCTAGGTCAGACATATTACTTCCACAAACGATAGGAATGAAGAACAACAGTTCCCTTAGTAATGGACTATTAATACATCAAATACTACTATGACCAAATATGAAAGACAATTATTATTGAATCACATAGTTCGATACAAAAACAGGATGACCATTCTTTTGTGGACTGTCTGCATCTATGAGTCTGTATATGGTGTTTCTAACATGCATATATATAATATATTCTATTCTATATGATTCTGTTCTGTATGATTAGGAAAAAGACTTGCTCTTCATCCTGAACATGTAAATTCAAACACTTACAAAGGTATTTATACATGAGCTAAAGTATTTGCTTTGTCACTTCCCTGTTTCAAAAACAGAAGTAATCTAGCAAAACAAAGTCCAGTTGGATCTTTCAGAGGCAGGTTACCACTCCTCCCTGCAAACAATGAATAATCAGCTAGAAATATTCAAAATGAATTATTTATTAATAACAGATGAATTTCAAATTGTTGGCTGACATTGCAAGAACTCACAAATACCAACTAATAATTGTATTAAAGATTGAACTAGAAATTTTTATTCGTGAAAAGATTTATGATGAGAAAAAGAGCTAAACTGACAATGAGAAGTGGGCATGCCTCTGAGCTCACTTTTACAGAATTAATTCTACTGACTTCGATTAAGTCAGGAGGTTTGTTGGTTGGTTCCAGCTCACAACAGTCTAAGTGAGTAGAGAAGCAGAATAATTTTTATGAGCAAGTAATTTACTGTATAAAATGTCAAGAAGAATCTGTGTGTAAGGGCCAGACGTCACACAAGAAAGCTAAGTAATGCAAATGGGCAAAAGTAAGACTCAAACGTACGTTAAATTATTAGTTAGGTGAGATTATCTTAAAATGAAGATATGCCGTTCCAAGCTAAAATATGTAATTCAAACAAACTTGTTTCGAGTTCCCTGACTTAGCCCATGGAAGTGATGAACTGATCAAGAGCCTGATTTGATTTTAGAAGGTGTGACACTGGAGACTGAATACAATGTTGCTACTAAACCATAAGGGGGGAAAATGGTGTCCTGCGTCACACTCTGTCTTACTTCCTCATATTGCTTAAAAACATAGAAGACCTATGATTTATTCTGTATGTTTATTCTGTACAATTTATTCTGTATTGTAACTACAAAGCAAACATCATTCTGGGATCATCCTGGACTAGTTGGATGTTTGGATCTTGAAAAATTATTCTTTTGAATAGTGGTTTTCTTTTGAAAGTATGGGTGTACAAGAACTATGTGACTGTTTCGTTTCTTTTTTGAGAAAAAGGCAGGTCTCTGGCTGATTCGGAATCTGAAAGCTAACAAGGTGACTCAGAGCCACATTGTCCCTTCTTACTGATCTATGCTTCATTCAGTGCAAATGTAATCCAGTATTTTGTCACGATGTTCAAATTTAAATCTCTCAAACTAATGTAAATAATAAGAAATTATCAGTAGGAAATAAAAAACTACCGAGCAGATTGAACAAGGAATTTACAACAGTAATTGAACATCCAATGACAAGTCACTGGGAGAACTCAGAACACGTTACTGTCAGTAAATTTGAGAGGCTTATAACTCAGGTTTAAGTTTATAATTGGGCATTGTAAAACACATAACAAGGAAAATAATTGTAATTATACATCTTAATACAAACTACAGGTATCAGACTATTGGATATTACAGGTACAGATACCACAGATTACATTATCTTCTTTTCCACAAGTTACCACTTTGAATGTATCAAAAGCCAGCTCTCTAATGCTGCTAATCTTACCCAATCATAAATCGTAACTTATTTTTCCCTCAAAATCGTGAATTTGTCTTTAAAATCGGGAGATTTTGTTTTGACATATGGTCTCTTTCCTGGTGAGATTTTAACACTTGAAAATACATGAAGAAATCCTGTCCTCTCCCAGAAGAACCATAGTAATTTACCTCTGCGGAGTAAATACACCAGAGCAGGAATTGAGAAGAAACTGGTATCAGTGGAAATACAATTGCTAAAGCAGAAAATCTGCTTTTAGCCAGCAATATTCTTGTTTTATCCAAGGGCTGCCATTTACAAATTGTAAAATCCTCAGTTGCTTCATTTTTATCTTCTGATAAAAAACAAAGACAATCTTCAGTCTTCCATCATTCTTCTTCAAAAGGCTCATGTCAGGCAGGGTAATGTCACTTCCAAGATACCTAGAAATTTATTTTTATTGCACATCCATAGTAAAGGAATGCTATTAAAGAAATAATCATACTATAAGAAATCCAGTGTGCTAGCAGGTAAAGGAAATATGAAGCATAGTGTGATCACCTCTTCAGAACAGAAAATCCTGACTGGGGCTATTGCACCTAGCCATACTTAATTCAGTGTAAAAAAATCAGGGAGATTTAAAAGCTTCATACAGAGGCTCTAATTGAATTTAGGTGAAGCAAAACTAATGCACTGTTTGGTATATCTGAATAATCTCTGCCTAAAAGAAGCATTTTACTTCTTCCTATGGTTTATGAGCTGGTCACAGACCATATCCCATGCTGACCAAGTACGCTAATGGGTATACATGTGAGTTAGAGAAGCACTGTCCCACTCAAAAATAGCCACTTATTCACTGGTGCACACCCATGGCCAGCCCTTAAGATGCAGAGCTGTAACAACAGTTTTAAAGTAACGCTGTGTAGAAGGCCAGATATTCTGAGCCCTGTACTGATCACATCTGATCCTTTCCTCTCCCCACCTAGCCATAAGCAATCATGTTATCTTTAGACTCCAGAGTACAAATATGAAGCATGTAAAGTGGGAGGGACCATGTTCACAGCCTCCTGTATTCTGTTGAGTATACAAACTAAGATTTAGGTTTTTAAAAGATACCTATATGCAGTACTGAGAAAATACTCCCTTTCTCAGAATATAATTCAATGCAAGCTCAAACTGTGCAACGCATTTGCTATTTAAAGACTATGTACTAAATTCTGGGGCAAAAGAAGTACTTATCAATCATATCCAATTAACAGAATTCATTTTCTTTATTTTGTCAGTAATACAGGTAGCACATCAGTACACCAAATAGATAGATAGAGAGCATACAAACACTTCCTAAGGGTACCCACTTTTGTACATTAAGCTGATCAGTGCTGTTTTCAGTCTTCACTGTCAGATAATATTGTTTTTAGTTTTTGTTGTTCTGTTGCTTGAGTCGCTACAAAAGGTTGCTTATCTGTGCAAGTGCTATTAGTTGCCATAACAGTATTTGTGATATCAATAAAGCAGCAGTAAGTTCGAAATGTCCAGCTCCTGAAAGGTGCTCAGTGCCCACTACAAACACGCAGAGACAGAGCCTCCATGGTTCAGAGCTCCAGAAAGAAATTAGATACAGAGCCACAAAATATTCAACAAGCCTGGCTACTGTCTTCAATCCTGTAAGCCAAAGCCGTTCTGAAGGAGTTGCTAGTTCAGTAGAACTGGCTGTTAAAATTTGCTGGCTATGCAAATCAGCTGTTCACATTTTCATTCGTCAAGTTTCCTCCACTGTCCTTTCCGTTTCTGGATATCCGCTCACCCATGCCTAATTCTGTAGCACAAAACATAAGAAACTCACCTTCCACGCAGAAGAATACTAATCTTTGTCTTTCTGTTTTCTATCTGTTTCATGGTTTCATCTGTTATGTGATGACCATGTGAAACAGGCTTGCAGGGCTAGTAGCGGATGCATAAAATATGATGCTATGAGAAAGAAGTATGAGTGAGTTCCACTTGCAGTGTACGACGCTTAGACAGGTCCACCTTCCCCATTTACTGTTATAAACCTTACCTTCCAAAAATGATATTAAATCTCATGGCTGTTGACCCACTCCCCACCAACTATATACAGCCTTCCAAAACCAATACCACATAAACCTCTGAGCTACCCAACCCAGCCTCCCCATCCAATTCTTCTCCACCCCATTCACAAGGTCAGGTTTTGACATGGGATCTACTATTGTGCAGAGCAGACAGTAGAGTAAGTTCTGGATCGTGGGACGACGCTCCAAATGCTGCTAGCTCCAAAGAAGGCTGCATCTCAGAGTAACTAGCCAGCATAACTTACATTACAGCAGTGCAAGATAGTTAAAGCTTACTTCCCACCCCCTCTTTGAAACAGAAGGAAGCTACTTTGCACATGCAGTGCTGAGAAACCTGACTTCTTCATGGGGAAGGAAGACAGGAAAAGACAGGAAGATTGATCTGTTGGACCAGTGGGCCTTACCATCTAAGGAACTCAATGGCTCTAAAGTCAGCCCTGCTTTGAGCAGGAGGTACGCATAGGCAACCTCTAGATGTCTTCTCCAACTTAACGTATTCTGTAGTTCAATGACTCAGTGGATGGCTTTCTTCAAAAATGACTTAGCATCTCCTTCTTTTGGCTTGATTTAGAGGGTGTTTTTAGAGGGTAGGGGGTTGGCCTGCTCAGTATGACCAAATTCAGAGGGTAATCTCTGCTCTTATATATATGTCAGTCTGCAACAATAATGAAGGGGAAAATATAGCCCAAAAGTCCATTTTGAAGAGTAGAGTCTCTTATTTTCAGTATCATTCAAAAACAACCAGACCAGACTAGTGCAGAACTATCTCATGCAAAGGTTTTCCATGGAAATGAACACAGGTGGACAAAAGCTTTGTTCTTCAGAATGCAAAGAGCAAGAACAGGAAAAATCATCACCTGACTATACAGGTTGTGGTATAGTTCATAAAATGATTTCTCATTAAAGCAGATATGATGAACCTTTAAGAATCTGAAACACTCAAAATTCTTTTAGCGCTTAAGTCTATCAGCAGGAATTATTGTACAAATAGAAAGAGAATCTTTAGGCAGGATTGAAAAAAGCAACGTAAGGTCAAGCAGATACTTCCATAAATAAATTATAAATATTATGCTATGGAAGGAGGGTAGCTGTGTAACCACTAAAATAAACCAGAAGATAAATAAGTAGTATATGAACTACAAGGCTATTATAACTGAAATAATTCAGTATCTGTATGTTGTGGGCTTTTCTGTTGTTTTTTAATATGGGAAAAAAACTTACAGGATAAATGACTGAACTAGCAAAGGAACTAGTAACATCCATTTCTGTAAAAAGTATATACAATTTGGAACACAACTAATTTTGATAACAAAATGCATTTACAGGTTTCTTTTTAAATATATGTTTTATGCTTCTTTGTATAAGCCATGGGAGACACAGAACTCAAGATAATTAAAGCTATAAATAGAAGGACCTGCTTCTTAAAACTACCGAAGATTTAAATTCAAGGGCTTAGACTTTTTAGATGCTATTTTCTTCAATTTTTGCTCATTTGTTGGACTAGGCAGTGACTAAAGAACCTTTAACATTTATCTTGCTTTTAGATCTTCTATTATTTATTGTAAAAATGCCTGTGGAAAGAAAGATCCAAGAACTGGTATGACTAAACCCCAAAGGATTTGTTAGTGAGCATCAGTTCTCACCGTTTTTTGGCCTTTTTGCCTGCTGACATTTACTGTTCCTTTTTAAAGCCATTAGGAAACTGCAAAATATAGCTTCTGATACAGTGGAAGTCCCCAGTGACAGAAGATCAGGACAAATCTGGAAAGGCGTTCTTTGGTGTAAATTAGCAGATCTTGGAATCCACAGAATGTTAAAATATAGGCAGTGATAAGTGGGACCTTTCTGGATCAGCAGCTTCCCACTTATGCCAGAAAAATAGCACATTAACATCCTAAAGATGTGTTTACTTATATAAGTTAGGCAAGATGGAAAAAACTGAATTCTCACATAATGCAAATTAATGTGACTGAAATGGAAAACAAAAGTAGCTTTTATTTATTTGTCTAACACTTACTAAAATTAATTGGAATTAGATGTGTAAATACCGCTGTGGCCTGAATTTAACTACATAGAACCAAAATTCCTATGTCTCCAGATCACCAGGAGCTGATAAGAACTGCACTTCTAAGAACTTGAAACTTCAGTAGAGACGCTATCCTGGAGTTAGTCTTTAAGTCCACAGCAAAGTTATCCTCACTCTGGATCTGAAGCATGATCCAAGCTCTGCTTCTCTTTCAGCCTCATAGAAGGTGTCTGAAGAATAAACAATAAGATCTTTCAGAATGAAGAATGGTTTTGTGATTAAGGAAGTATGCTGGGACTAGTTCCCAGACCTGCCACAGCCTCCCTGTCTGACCTTAATCTCTCTATTATTCAGTTCCTTATCTGTAAAATAAGATAGTAATACTTCTGTTCTCCCGTTCTTTGCCTGACTGGGTTCTCTGAACTGTCTGATGTTCAGAACAGCAACTGATTTCATTTGAGTATATTTTTTAGTCCTTCCACAACTACATTTTAATCCCAACTGACGTCAGGTTCTTTTAATACAAGCAATTAAAAAAAAAAATCACTGAGTGTTTTTTGGGAATAGAGTCATACCTGAAACCTGATAAAGTAATTCTGAAAAGCTTTCATGTTAAAACCACTGGAGAAAATGTCTACATCGGGACAAAAAAGAAGTGGTGGGGGAAGGGGTAAGTGATTGTCCTGGTTTCGGCTGGGATAGGGTTAAATTTCTTCCTAGTGCTGTGTTTTGGATTTAGTATGAGAAGAATGTTGATAACACACTGATGTTTTCAGTTGTTGCTAAGTGCCCTCCTAGTCCAAGGACAGCTCCCGTGCCTACTGACTGAGCTAGGTACACAAGATGGGAGGGAACATAATCAGGACAGCCAGCCCAGCTGGCTAATGGGGTATTCCATACCATGTGACGTCATGCTCAGTATATGAAGGATAGGCATGATCCAGGAAGTACCGATCGCTACTTGGTTATCGGTCAGCGTGGGTGGTGAGCAATTGCATTGTGTATCACTCATTTTGTATATTCTATCATTATTATTATTATTATTTTCCCTTTCCTGTTCTATTAAACTGTCTTTACTTCAACCCACGAGTTTTTCTCACTCCTACCCTTCCGATTCTCTCCCCGTCCCACTGGGGTGGCAGAGGGGGTGAGTGAGCGGCTGTGTGGTATTTGGCTGCCTGCCAGGTTAAACCACGACAGTGATGGATAAAATGATGGCAAAACATTTTGCTGAAGCTTCCGGCCAACAACCTAATTACCAGAAATAATTTATATCAAAATACCACATTTTACTGTATATATGGACATGTGAGGACCTGTATGCCTGCTTTTCCTATGTAGCAAGTTAGGCAGATTACCCCACTTCCACTGACAAATAAACAAACTAATTCACATTAACTGCAACACTAACATGTATGTAAATGTAGCTTAACTAATGCACAAAAAAAAATTTATTTAATATATAAAAAGTTAGTGAAATACTTTGATCAAGCGTATCAGAAAAGGAGTATGGAGGTGAACTTCACTGAACATCCACAAGACTGCATCAAGACTGGATGAAACAGAAAAAGATCTCCTGGATCGTCTCCCAAGATGCGCAAAACCATACCTGTCATGAGGGACATTAAGTACCAAGACAGCTGTTGGATAAAAACACAAGTAATCAAGCATGCATCATCACAGAGGGCAATTTTATGATCCAGAAAGGAGAGGATTTAATTAGCCTGCTCAAGAAGGATTAGTAGAAATTGTGAGAAATAGTGACATTCGATACCTTTTGACCACAAGCTGCTTCAATTTAACAAAGTAAGAAACATTCTCCCTGAACGAAGCAATATAAAAATTTTGTAAGAGCAAAATGAAGTAATTGAGATGGCAAGTTGTAACTCTTGCCGATATTCAGAGGCCATAGCAGTAGTAGATTGATCAAGACACTACCTCAGAAGCTTAAATCAAAAAAATATTTGTTGAAATATATATTCTTGGAAGCAAGTTATAGAAGATGTAAGGCAATTATTACAAAAAATTAAAAAACATGGTCAGAACGTAACGAAAAAAATAAATCCTTGATGGGCTAACAAGATCTCTTTGTTAGAAGTGAAAACTGCATATCCTACAACTGGAAACCATGAGGTAATAAAAACAACAGAATAGATGCTAGCAAAATAGGGTCAAGGGAGTAAGGAAGACGTCTGCAGATCTGTGGTGGTGCATTCATACCCCCACTTTCAAGCAGCCTCTAAACCACTCATTCGTGACAAGATCTAATAAATGGACAAAGAAAAACAAGTGAGATTTAGCTCATTAATAAATAAGGAGTGGGATAAAATAGATAATACTAACATGTTCTCCTAAGGCTCAGCTTTGAAAAGAAGAAAGTGTTAGTGCTGTACAAAATGAGTAAAACATCTTTGGACAATTAGAAGGTAATAATGACTTTGAACACGCATTCTAGGGTATTCAGGGACTTAGCTAACGAACTTACTGAACCACTTACAATTGTTTAAGCCATAGGGAATTAGGAAATATCCAAGAAAAGCAAATCTACCAATGATCATAAAAAAGGAAGAGAGAGATTAATCTTTAGGAACTATATCTTTAACTCCATTGCTTAGGAAAACATATATAAAGTAAGAAATGTAGGAAAATCATATGAAGAAGCCTAGAATTTTATAGTATGATTTGAAGAAAGAGAGACACAGACAATTATATACCCTCCCCAGCCTCCTCACACAAGCAGTAGATCTGGAAACAAATTACAAAAGATAGTTACAGTTTATCTCTTGAAAAGAGAACATAATGTCCCTCCTGTTTTCTTGTGGGTCTGCACACTGCCCTCTGTTCATTCATTTACATTCTCTGGCTATAGAGTAGGGAAGGAGGGACCTGGGGATATGTCGTCTTTTCAGATCTCTCCACTTAACAGTTTGCTGTCAGAATAGAATATCGGCCAATATCCCACCTTTCCCTGCGCTGGGTAGAGAAATAATGTAGATATCATCTTATAGGCCTGTTATATGCTTGTTCCTCTGTGGAACTAACGCATCTGTGACAATTTACCCATAAGTGAACATTTAGGAGATTGCAGTCATGAGACTTGCTTAACAGGAGGGTCATACCAATGCATGAAGAGATCACCTTATACTTGCTCATAAAATGAGTGGACGAAAGAAATGCAACACAAGTCCCATACATACATGTGTTGTTTTTACGTAGCATCATGAAAAATTAATGGCAATCCTCCTGGCTGTAAGCAAATGGGAAATGAAAATGTAGTGAAGGACAACAGAAAGGATAATGAAGAGCAGAACTGTAGCAGCAGTGTACAGAAGTGTGCAATGGTGTGTTACAAGGATCACTGTTAAACCTGCTCTTATTTAAACATGCTGCTGAACTATTTAAAGCTGGGGCAAACAACCAAGGTAATTGAATTTGAAGATGACACTAAATTAATATATTCTGAGAGTGTTAAGACAGCTCAAAGATTCAGAACTACAAAAAGCAGACAAAATACAGACAGAAAATATCAGGATGGAGATGCAGTTCTCATGTGAACTATTTACCTGGGATAAAAATAATATGAAATAAAGACATTCTATGAGAGAGTAATCTAGAAATGAACACTGATGAAAGGACTTACAAGTGACAATGGACAGTATTTATAAAGCAAATTTGCAGTAAGAAAAGGTTAATATGATTTGGGAACTCTTTGGAGGGAGGGATCATACCATGACAAAGGAGTAAAAAGTCCTTCTTTGGGGTACGAATAGCAAATTGCACCTAAAATACTGCAGGCAGACCTTGGTACTCCATACTTAGTAGTGTATAGATAAGTTGAAGGGAATTCAGAAAGGAACAGCAAAAATGCTGCTGCAGCAATTCTCATGTTATTAAAGAGATAAAATGCCTGGATATAAAAGCAACAGCTTTTAAATAATGAAAGAGTATAACCATCAGACAAGAACAGACACTATCAGGATGAAAGGCTTTATAGATGGGTCAGCAAGATGAACTTAAGAAATTGACTTCTGAACAGGAGACCTATTTAGTTATGTCAAGAAAAGTAACAGAAGTCCATCTAAACAGACAACGTGAACTATACCAGGAAAATAACAAAACACAAATAAACAAAAAAATGTGCTTTGAGGCACTTCATGATTTGGCAAAAGGAGAACCAAGATGAAGTAACAGGAATTTTCTGTGTCAGTGTTCATTTTTCTTTATCAGAAGAGTAATATTAAGGGCAATATAAAACTCAGTATACAACATCGTAATAAAGTAGAATAATGAAGCCAAGAGAACTTTCCCTTGTTTCCGCAATACAAGTTTCTCCATTAGGACACTACTGAAAAACAAAACCTCTTTTTTGCCTTTAATCAAAGCTCATGAGGACAGAAGTCCTTTTCTGTTGTTTTTAACAAATACACGTATTAAAATTTAAGGCAATCATTTTGTTGTTTTTTATAATCTATAGTGAAGGCAGCACTTACGAACTTACAGCAAGGACTAGTAGCAGCAAGAGCGACCGTGTACTTTTGTAAACATATTAAGAAAGAAGGAAAAAAAATAGCATAAATAAGAAGGAGAGTGGATAGTAAACTTACTTTAGATTTCTTGGAATAAGAAAAGAGAGAACAAATAGGGAAAAGCGGAAACAAATCTCTAAGGTTTCAAATGATTTGTGAAAAAGTTACAACACAAATATTCACAAAATGAAAAAAATTAGTGTAAGGAAGACAGTCATAGAAATATCAACAGACAAAGGTGGAAGGAGGGTGAGAAACAGGCCAAGTAGAATGTAATAAAAAGGGAAGAATGCACTAAGAAGGAGAGATAGCAAAAGATAATGTCAAGAGAAGAGTCAGAGAATAGAGAAAAGTCAGAGCTAACTGTCCAGACAGAGTGCAGCTGCACTGTTGCTGTGTCATCTGAGACTGTGCACTGTATGAAGGAAAACAATTTTGAAAAGATGGCATACAAAAATGCCAACTTGAAACTTGAGCAAAGTTATTGAGAATCCATTGATAAATGTCTTCTTGATCAATAATTTTTGCTCTGAGAAAAGCTAAAATTTGTATATCACATATAAAGCATGTCAGGTAGATGCTTTGCTGAAAGAAAAAAAAAAAAAGATTTTGAGAGAGAAAATGGAAGGCAACTATAATAAATGCTCCCAGAAGCTAGGATAAAAGGAAGCTTTTATTAAATATACTTTTTTTTCCCCGAAATAAAATGTTTTGTCCAATACTTAAAGCAATTATATCTTATAACTGGAGAGCCCTGTTGAAACAATGCTTTTACTCCTTCTCACAAACCTAGTGGATTTTGATGTGCTTGGTTTCAGGTCAAACTGGACATGTGCCATTAATAAATTAGTGATAATGAATTCCTGGGTTGAATGCACCACCTCTGAATTTTTAGCACTTTTTAAGAAAAGATCATCAGGCATTAATCAAGCAACAAAGCAGTAATTCATTACTCCAATGATTTCTTCCTCAAAGGACCAGCAAATTCAAATAAAATTTGGAAGACTCAGAAATACATCACATATCAGCAATCCCTGCTTGTCGATAACTGAAGATAAAACTGAATGCTTGGCTTTTCATTGATATTAGACTTGTTCACAAAGTGATCTGACTTCAAGTTTCTAACACGTGTGGCTTGATTTCATGGAGGCATATATTTCTCCAAAGCACTTCCAGTTCTGTAATTAATGTCCTATTTTGTGTAAGTGTCCACTAACTCTTACCAGCATTATGGCATGCTGCAGATACTTGTTGCAGATACTTTTGCTGTAGGATCAGCAGAATTTGGGAATATGGATTAGGGCTCACTTCCTTCTCACCAGGGATGGGTAATTCAAATTTACCTTTGGACAAAAGAGACAAAAACAATACTGGATGTTCCTAGCCAGAAAACCACCTCCTTATGCAGCTGGAATGTACCTGTCACAGGAGGAAGCAGTCAAGAAGTAAATAATTTTCCCACTGACTTTCCTTATCCCATCTTTCTTGCAGCAACTATTGACGGAGAGTTCCCAATTCTGAGCAGTAACAGAGCTGACAAGACAAGGTAGAGTTGCACAATTTCACATGGTACTAGCACTGTCCCTGCTGAAGGTGTAGATTCCAGCAGCACTTTTTCTCTGGGACCATTAGGCATTTTTCAGTACAGGTGGGTAGGAAATGCTTTCCTACTGCATAAGATTTCATTTTCCTTTTTTCCAAATCAAGATGAAAAATAAAATTATCCAAACTCTCATGAACTGTTCATGCAGAATATATTTCTACTATATAGACTGTTAAGTTTCATTTTGATCCATTATGACCCATTACGTTATTTAAATAACACCCAGTTTTCAAACACAAAAAGATATTTTTGAACTAAGAATTGACTTCATGATAAACTTATTGCAAGTTCTTTTCAATGGCCCATATGTCCCACAAACTATTTTATTTGATAAGACAACATTTCCCCTACAATGAAGAATAAGAACATTTTCTCGCTCCCTGTTTCTTAGACCACTGCCCATTTACTTTTGTCTGCACTGGGGTAAATACTTCCTTGGTGTCAGCCTGTAAAATAATTTCTGAAAGGTTTGTTGAGTTTAGTGTGGTTCATTACTGTTAAATTTAGCGTGGTTAGTATCTGCAAAGATTATGTGCAAATGAGAGCATCTGTAATTCTAATGTTCATAATTTAGCTCTGTTTTATGCTGTTAACCAGACTTATTAGCATTTTTAACTTAGAAAATTATCTGTTGAATAGAAAGCATTGCAACTGATGATCACTGTACGGTATAATAAAAAATTCCCAAACTGATGGAATTAGTTGAATAACGATGTTCAGTTTCCTCGTAGTGTAGATTTGGGTAAGAAATTACCAAAGAATGGAGTAATACTCTGCTCCATCAGTACATATCCAGTGAATATTATAGAGTTTCTGAGTATTTGTCTCCGTATCATAGTCTTCCAAAAGAAATAACTCAGGGGAAAATTTAAGTGCTTGGCTACATTATCACTGGCACTATTTCAAAGTTCCTGTGTCTAAATACTGACCTGAGAAGATGAATAGTATGTTCTAGATGCACTTGAAGTTCTAGAATTCATTGTGGGCCAAGGGGAAAAAGAGGCAACATGAAAGAATAGAAATATTTGGCTTTATAATCTCCTTTCTTAAAAGTCAGCAAGACACTGTCTTTTTTTTTTTATTGCTGTTGAATTGAAAAAATAGGAGAGAGGGGATTGATAAACTCCAATTTTGAAATACAGATTTGTTAAGAAATGTTATGGTTAGCCTGATGCATTTATGGTTATTTTCAGAAATAACTCAGCAGTACCTCTATGTATGTTTAAGACTGACTAGAGAATTTTTGAAACTACTGAAACAGGTGAGGAATTCCCATAATGCTGATACCCCTGTAGGCTTGTTAGGGTTTCATCCTGAAATACTGGTTATAGATACTCTTTTTCACATGTGGACTGAAATCCAGTAATTGAGTCCTTGTGTGTATAGCAGTCAGAAAACCAATGCATTCTCCTTCTAGTATTATATGAAATGGAAAAATTTCAATTTTCCATATTAATGTTCAAAATCAAGTCACTACAACAGATAGCTACAGATCATGCAAATGTAAATTGCAAGCTAATCCTATGTCTTGATAATAATTGCTACTTAGCTCTGTTGCTTGATTTTTTAATTTATTTTAGAATTAGGATATTTATTCGGACAATAAATTTGCATTTACAATCAGTTTACGTATTATAAATTCCCAGGTTACTTCTGAACAGTTCCTCTGATTTTTTTCATACATCATAGTAAATCAATTTTTGATAAACTGTGCAAAAAGGGACCCAAGGATTTTGTCAGGGAGCAGTGTAAGCTGGCTGCTCCCTGAAGGGCACGGAGCCAGGACTGATAGCACAGCTGGCAGGCCAGGGGCCTTGCCAGCCAGGGACCACATCACTGCCTCCTGCAAAGGGGCAGGGCAGGCTGGGGGGCCGCTGGGGCAGCCTCAGGCATCAGGTACCTCCGTAGGGATGGGCCAAGGTCATGCCAGGATGTCAGCCTCCAGGTAGGGGTCAAGATCAGACATGGTGAGGGTAACCAGGGTCAGACGAAGTCCCAGGATGGCTGGGAAAGGCTGCAGGGACAGGATGAGGCCAGGTTGAGACATCAGCCTGTGGATTGGGACTGGCTCAGACCAGGGCTGGGCAGGGCATGGCTGCGGTGGATCTAGAGACCCGCACTGCTGCAGCATCATTGGGGCAGGGACTGACAGCCCTAGGCTGGGCTGAAATGGAGTCCTGGGCCGTGGGCAGTGTGGTGGGGCAGACCCAGAGGACTCTGGTGAGGACCAGTAAGGCCTGTTAGTGCCCTCATGGCCCTGACAGGATGCAGGTCTTGGGTTCTTACAGAATTATTCCAGAACACTAGCAATAATACATAAAGCTGTATCAAAGAACATTGAAAATAACACATAATGACACACCAAGTTATATTTTTTTGTAGGTCAAACAATCCAAAATAGTCAAGTGAACAGCAGAGATAGCTGGAATAAAGAATTAACTTTAGTCAGATGAAAGCTAAGTGTATCGTCTAAGATAGTTACATAGGCACTCTCGCTCTAGTCTACGGAGAGACTCTCAGCTGATCCTAAGAAAGTAAATAAGGCTACACCTCCACGGGTATGGCTAAGCTGATCTAATTATGACTGCCTGGCTTCACATTCCATCCTATCCCTGGCAACAAGTTGTTGCTCTTTGCTTTGCCTAGCACCAGGCACGGTGAGCTAGTTTAGGATCCAAACAAGCAGAACTCTAACTAAAAGTCAATGAATAGTTGTCTCGGGCATAAGGCAATGCTGGTCCCATGAAGTTAGGGAGGGAGAAACATAACCAAACCTTCATTGTTAGCTAGCTGCTAGACTTCACTCCAGGATGGAGATGAGTCACCTGATGGATGTTATATCCTTTCATGGACTCTGGAGGCAATGCTGATGACTAGTTAAGACTAGGTATCAAACCTTTGGGTGGAAACTGTCAGGTAAAATTAATCCTATTTGAAATGTTTATCTTAAATATTTTTCTTTAAAAAACCCTTATCTTTTTTTATTAAATTTCTCACTAGAACATTTTTTAAGAACACTACATTTTATACTGAATTTGCATTACAGGCAAAGGAACAGGCAAGAACATTTCACTTTAGTTCAGTTTGACCTAAAGCCGTGTCTTCTTGAACTACGATTGCTCCAGTATTAGTTTCTTCCTGCATGAATTCTTTTGTGTAGATTTCACTGACCTGTATTTCCTCTAGTGCAACATAACCTTCCTACCAGAGAAGTACCCAGATACTATCCCAGCTGAGGCAGAATGCTGAGGTATTTTCAGTAGACATAGTTCAGAACTGTTCCCATTGTCTGCAGACTATGTGAAAATGCAAAACTTTCTGTGGGAATTTTCATTCATTAAAAATGTTATTTCCATGTTTCTGATTCAGGCCAAAATAGTTTAAAAAAACCCCACTCAATTAGAATTTTGGGCCCCATTGAGCAACCAGATTTGTAAACTACTCTGAGCATATTTTACTACATCTACATGTAGTGCCTTCAGTAGGGATCTTACCTCACACCTCTACTCATTACAAAGAAAAGCCTGATCAAATGGGAAGTCTCATTTACTTCAACTGGTGAGTGTCATACAGTCATGGGCAGCTTTAAGAAGTCTGTAGCTGCTCTGTTCGTGAAAGATTCTATACATATTTGGGAATTAAGAAAAGGGTTATGGGACTGCACTTCATTAGACAATTGCATCATAATACAGTAGCATTGTTTATTAGAACTAATTATTTGCAGACTCCACTAGAACACTGACTTTCTAGAATGTTGAAATTTCACATATTTTTGCCCAAATTAAAAGAAAAATCTGAAAATTAAAAATTGTCATTAAAAGGACATTCTAGAGGGAATAAGAAAATTTCAGAACCATTTTCTTAAAAAAAAAATCTTATTTAGAATTCTTTCACTTATCCTACATATTTTTGTATAAAAATACTAAAGCTGTCTATTTCAAAGTGGAAAATAAATTTAGAATAAAAATGTAAACATTGGTTTAGATTTCAACATTTTCATTTCCCCCTTACAAAATAAAATTGTATAAAAATTGAAATATTTTATGAAAGATGTTTTGATTAAATGGAATGTTCAAGCGCATCTTTTGAGTAGTCCCAAATTTTTTACTCATGTTTTACATGCTGTGGTTTGTTTGCTGACAGCTCACTAGCTAAAATCCAGAGATCACAGAGATGCACTGAATACCTTGCACCATGAAAGGAACACTCAAATTCTTCATTTTACAGTTAGGTAGCTCTGTGGAGTTAGGATTTTTAATTATATGAAATTCCTTTGATTTCATACATAAAATGCTGTTTTATCAGAATTAAAATAGATATCATATAGTTTAGTTTTTTATATTAAATACATTGATTTAAAGAAAAACTCAAAGATTTATGCAGTTCTGGCCTACTCAGCATAGAGACCAGAATCCAAGATGTAGAAAACAATAGAGTATATTGAAAGTCTGAATTACATTCTGATAAGCTTAGTAGATCTGTGTAAATTTTCATTCTGGTTAGAAATAATTTTTTTTAGGGATTATATAAATAATACCTTAGAATTGGAACTGGAATGAATTTCTCATTGCAAGAGAAATGCACAGTATTTTGCAAGGTAAATATAACTGTTCTGCTTTTCTTCTGACTAAGGAAGGATTAGGTGTATTTGAGTTGATTTATTCTTTAATATGCATTGAAATCTGCTATTGCTTTTTCAAAAATGCAAAATACTTCTATTTCATGTTCATCTGTTGTAGCTTGCCAGTCATGCAGGTAAATGGGGATACAGTTGTGTGACTGCAAACATAATGCAACACTTGCTCAGGAACTACACAGACGCTATCCAGATCCCGAACAGAAAAAGAAAGGTCCTTAATATATACTTCACGGAATTTGCATATTGTCTTTAACATTAAATTATTTAAGCTTACTTCATTAAAGACTCACTTGATTTGTTGAGCTGAAAAATATTGACTCGTATTATCTTAACTCTCTGTTCATTCAACAACCTTCAGCTCTGTTGAGATAATGTGTCTGACTCAGGTGAGCATTTAGCAAGTCTTAAGCATGTTGCATTCTCATCTACTATTTTTCACCAAGAGTTTTTTCTTCAGGCTTTAATTCATTCCCTCTCTTTCTCATTACATCTTTTACATTTCCACCCAGGTATTTTTTTTAAGCAGTCTGTAACTTTTAAATCAATATTAATAAAGAGTTTATTGCAAAATAGAATTAATCATCTTTTCTCCTTCTCCATAGCCCCCCTTACACCACCTCATGTTATCAAGATAGCTGAATCAGTACAATTAACCACCCCAGCTTGACTTTTCTTACAAAACAGAAAAAGCTTCCACCCAAAAGCCTGCTAAAAAGAGGGTGCTTTGCAGAACAGGCGTGGGAAGTCAATCCCTAAGCAATGTCTGGCTGGAGAGCTAAAAGGTGTAATATTACTAAGCCAAGAACTCTGCTGATATCTCCCTCATTGTTATACAAACAGGCTCCATCCTGAGTACATCTCCTTATCCCAGGATACAGCATGGTTCCATATAGAACCTGGTAAGCAACAGACTGAATGATATTAACTTTCACTTAAATGTATTAAGAAATTAGAGTAGGGAGCCATACAAATTCTTTTGCTCTGTGAGCTATCACCTTGCTTAGTACACACAGACCTCTCTCCAGCCTTTCTCAACTATAATCTAGTAACCCTTAATCATCCCTTTCTTCTGCATCTTTTTGACTTCATTCACTTATAATCAGTCTTTGAGTTATGATTTTAATTTAAATAGTCAAAGCATTCCTTCCTGTGTATATCTTTGCAGAAATTAATCCATTTGCTCAAGTAACTTTTAAAAAAATGGTGGTTAAATCTTCAGTAGTGTGTTAAGTGGCATGGATATGAACCAGAAAGGGTTATTGTCTCTTCAAGAGTGCAGACATTTCAAGGCTCATTCACTTGGCACACCTATAACACCCACTTTTGACTGTCTAAAGTCAAGATAGCTCAGCTCACATCACTGCATCTGTTATTTTTTAAGATTACAATATCAATGAGTCAAAGAATACTTTGTACTTGACAATAGGCCAGGTTGGCAATAGCAAATGTAAAGGACATCTTATCACGCAAAATCAGCAGGCCACTTACAGATTAAGGTAGGTGCTCAGTAAATTTGAGGAATAAGTGTTTTGAAAATACCACCCTTCAATTCTGTCAGGAATACTAGAATTTGAGACATCATTTCCATTTTTAGTGAGTATATCAGTTTTATTCTGCCTAATGACTGCTGCTTATTTAATACAGAAGTTACTGTAGCCATGAAAACATATCTTGAGATTCTTTTCTTTTGTAGGACATCAAGCGCTATTCTTCTTCCCGGTTTGATTTAATGCAATGCCATTTTACTGTAATAGAGTCAAAAAAAAAAAAAAAAAAGACATTTTTCCTGTAAAGAAGCAGACTATCTTACACCACTGATAGTTCAAAGAGCTGCAGATACAGTAGAACACATGCATTGCTAATGTGTGTTTTTCTGGTGCCAACAGGGAAGATGGACTTAGTAGGACTTAACCAAATTCCGGCAGAGGGATTTGGCCAAGGCAGGTGAGTATCAAAGACATATATGTTAACAAATTGAATGTGCCCTAAATGGCATTTAGAAAATGTTCATTTATTCCTATGGAAACCAACTTCACAACATACAACCCCTTGTGTTACCTATTCTCCTCAGTTGAGCCAAGACAATGAAAAATCATCTTAAGTGTGTAGCTTCACGTACTCTCACTGTACACAGAGTACAGAATGAGCAACAGCCTCTGTTCTTCCCTATACAGCCCTTTTTGATTCTTTAGCTATAAAGACAGCTTATTCAGTCATTTTCCTAGCCCAGGAATGATTTTTCAGACTTACAAAGTTTCCAGATCAAGAGCCAAGATTTCAAAATCAAGCTTTTTTTGTTTCTGTTTAAAATATCAACTCTAAGAGGAAAGACTCTTGAGTGAGAATTAATCTGGAAATTCTGCTGATGATGGACGAGATAGAACACAGCTTGCCCATCTGCAACTATATTGGCTCAGCAGTACTGACAAGAAGATAAACGTGTTTCTGTCACTAAGCTAGACACAGTATTCAGAAGACACATAAGAAACAGACTTCTGCAGAACATAAATACAAATATATAAAGTTGATTTTTCTGACTACATTCACAGGAAAGGCTTTCTCCTCAAGAGTTATCATTAGCAGGTAAGTGTATGCTATTCCTAAAGTAGACCTGTGAGAGTATTTCATATTCACACTTCGGTAACTCTTCTATTGATTCACCTGATTTCACAGGGAAAACACAGTTCTGCTAAATATAAGGAAGTTTTCATCACAAACTAGATTTGTGTTCAGAAAAGAAAAATGGGGAAAAAAAAAGTTGCCAAAATATCAGGGATAAAAAGTGAGTAAAATCAGTTTCAAAATACATATTAAAATTGTGAGAATTTAAGTACTTCTCCTGAACATAAAAGAGCTAGCCTATCATTTCAGAAAATAAACATTCCCTGATAGAAAGGCATATTTTATTTCAAAAGTAAATTTTCAGATTTATTGAAAAGGTCTCATTTTTTATTGGGAAAATCATAGTGATGACTACTGGCTACCTGCCTGGAAGACTGTTCTGAATTTATCGTTTTACCTGCACGGAGACAGAAAAATTGACAAGAGTGTTTTAGACAGCTCTAGGAAAGCAGGGAAGAAGAGGGAAGATAGTTTGTCCTTACTCTTCACCTGTCCCAGTGTTGCAGTCAACACAGTCTTGACTCAGGGAGATTCAGTTAATACGACCTATTGCCAATTAATATAAGCTTTTAATTCCTGATTGTCTTAATATTTTCCCCTCAATACTCAAACAGTTAAACAAACACTTGGGGAACACCTTCCCCACTGCCCCTTCCCCAGGCTCAACTTAGCCCAACATCTCTCTTTCCTCTCTCCCTTCCTAGCCTTAGCTTTCCTTATTTTAGCAGTGCACAGTGGAGGATGTTATGACTGCTGTCTAATTGTTTTCTTTTGCCAGTCCTTGCTTCTTCCTCTTTTTTCCCCCGTGGCTCCTTGTTTTTCACTGCTCTTCTGTTCCAGCACGGGCTGTCTGTGGGCCACAGTCTTGCGGGGCTGCCTGTGTCTGCCTCGGTGTAGGCAACCCACCCACAGGCCACAGTCCCTCAGAGCCATATCTCCTCTGGCAGGGAGCACTTCTCCGGCTACATCTCCAACCACATCCCTTTCCACATGTCTCCTCTGATTTCTCCTCCATTTTGTCTTGAAACATGCCTCTTCACATTCCTGTCTGAATACACGTCCCTTTTTAAACTGTACTTTTAGCATAATCACAACTTTAGTATACACGAATTGCAAACTCAACCCTTCCACTTAGACAACAGGGATTAATTTTGTACAACGTGTACACACATTCCAATGCAAATCTCCACCGCTCACCCCTGGGAATGAGATGGTTGGAGTTAACATTACCACAGTTTGAGTAAGTACTCCTCACAGACTTCCCCTCTTGCCCCTGCAAAACGCAAACCCCAGAAGCTTACAAGGCTTGGAATACATCCGTTGGAATGAGACCTCAGTTTCTGCACCTGAGGGGTCGGCTTCCCCCGCCGGGGCGTCACTCCCAGCTCCCCGGCTGCTCCCCCAGCAGCCGGGGTCTGGCGGCAACGCAGCCAGGGCAGGGCCTCCAGCTGCTCGCTGACGCCCAGGGACCCCGCCCGCTCCGCTAGCAGCCCATTGCTCCGAGGAAGACCGCTAGCCCGCCCTCCACGACTCGACTTTGCTGAGCGGTCCCAGCCCCCGTGGTGAGCCCCAGACACCCCACAGCAGCGCGCCCCGCCCGCCCCGGGCTGGTGCTGCTGAGTTTCAGCGTCAGTCCCAGCGCCCGACGGGTCCTCCACTGGTTACTGCCGCGGGCAAACTTCCTCAACTCCAGACCTTCCATCACTTTAACTTACTGCCGATTAACATAAATTTTTAATTCCCGACTCCGGTAATGAAGAAAATAAGCAGTGGGAAACACCCTTCTTCCCCCTTCCTCAGGCTCAACTTCGAGCACCTCTCCTCATCTCAACTCCCCCTGTTCCCACCGCAGGTTACGCTCCCTTCCTCCCAATCCCTTCGGTGAGGCGAGGACGGGCGGCGCAGAAGGGAGAGGGTCGGTGTGTGGTGCCTGTCCGCCGCTCGCTCCTTATCGCTCCGCTGCTCCTTGCTTTTCACCCAGCTTGGGCCGCCCCTCCTCCAGCACGGAGCGCCTCCTTCCAGGACCGCAGCTCCAGCCGTGTCCCCCTCAACCAGGCGCCGTGGGTGCATCCCCTCTGCACTCCCCAAAGTCACCCCTCTTCCAGCGCTCCTCACCTGCTCCCTGCTGTGTACCCACTCCTCAGCGCAGCCACCTGCCTGATTGCGGGAGCCCCTGACTGGCGGAGGTTTTGGCGGGCGATGGGGAGCTCGAACCGGTGCTGGAACTGGCTGCGACCGGCCCAGGGCAGTTCACGGCCCCTCCCCTCACAGCGCACCGGGTGTGCCCGGCACAGCCCGCTGCCGGGGGCGCAGCAGGAGAGGGCCAGTGCAGCCTTGGCGAGCCTGGGCATTTGGTCAGAGGTGGCTTCTTTTAAGGGCACTTATTAGTTCTGTTTCCTGCGGGAAGAAAGCGGCGCACGCAGGAGCCTTGCAGGTATGCGGGCAGTACATTGAAAAACAGTGTTTTCATTCTTTTGAGAGTGGGTTTTGGGGGTGGTGGTGGTAGCTTTGTTCTTTTTTCTTCTTAGAAGCAAATATGTTTTTTGTTTCGTGTTAAAAAAAGGAAAATCACTTTTTAATTTTTTTTTTTTACCTAATTTGAGATGGAAATGAATTTTAGTTAAAAAATAATTGCAAAAAAAAACCCCAAACCCTCCAGTTTCTAATCACAGTATCTGGCTTTAATGCAGGAATACCCTAAAAGACTGTATACCTTTAAGCCTGTGTACTGTGTCATCGATTTGAAAGCCTGTTAATGTGCGTAAGCGGTGTGCTTGGGCACTCCGCGAGAGCCAGCTTTGAGCAGGGGGAGCTCGGCTGAGCTGCTGCAAACAGGCTTTGCAGGGGCTTCCTCGCTGGGGTGATCCTCGCCGAGCTCCCAGACCCGCCGGGCAGCTGTGAACGTTTTGGCAGAGTAAGGATTTCCAGTACCAGGACATTAATGCAGCAGGGTTTTCACAGTAGGGAGACTGAGAATAAAAAAAAAAAAAAACAAACCAACCCATAAAAGACTGACAGAAAAGGATCATTGCAGAAATCAGTACGGAGAAACCAGAAGTGTAGATTTTTACTGTGTACAAGCAGGAAGCTGAGGGCAAAGGAGTCAAAGCAGAGAAACTAGAATACATCTTGATGTTTTCTACCCCATCAGATAAATGAAAGGCTATTTGGTGCTGTCTTCATTAAGTAGTAGTGGTACCTGTGTGACGGGTAACTACAGCTCGTGCTGGGGTACCAGTGGGTATAGTTTGCATGATTTTTACTTTGAACTAGCTGTAGTTTCTTCCCATTAAATAAATGCCCATTAGCAGCTGGAGAACATAAAGTGTGCTCTGAGTGCATCTTCTGGTTCAACTTTTGCATCTAGTTCGTGTACTCTCAGACTACTTTGCAATATGAAAGAAAGTGTAGTTTAGAGGATTTGCTTCAAAAGCATGTTCCTGATCTGCCCTGAAACATTAATGTGGGTGCTCCCTTTCTAGGCCAAAAGTGAAGTATAAATACAATGTCTTGACTCTTTTTTTTTTTTTTTACCCAAAGAAAATAAATATTAACTTTCAATTGACTTCAGTGTTTTAGCATTAGGAGCATAGTAAATGCATATTAAATAGCATTGAATATATTAAGATTTTTGCCAATGCATGCAAGTAGAAGAAAGCAGCACTTCTGAAATACCTAATTGTTTAGGAGCCTTGCTATTTGGAAAAAGAAAATGAAGACTGGGAAGAATACTGCATGCAATTGTTTATTTCTGATCCAATAGAATCAAACTCTTCTATATGAGTCATATGCTTTATATGTTGAGACATACACGGTTTTAGTAGTTCAATGATGAATAAGGTACAAAAGGGTGTTTAAGAGCTGTTTTTTCTGAGTGTTTTTTTTCTCAGCTGAAACTTGCACAGCTGTCAGGTCATATTCTCTCTGAGGAGGCTGTGAGTATGAATAATGCTAGCAGGCTCTGCTTTTGAGAGAGCTTACGTTGGTTTTAGAGTGCTAACACGTCTTGCATGGTTTCTAGAGTGCAAACATGCAACTTCGCTGTAAAGTCTTGAATGTGATTGTTCAGAGGTTGGAACTAACAGGCTAGATCTCTGATTGTCCCTAATTTTGCCTGATACACAGCAATACAGGCATATTCAAATTCAGCAATGTGTTACACATTGATATGCACATCATCAGTAATAAAGTCATAGCGATGTATGGAAATTAGTACTATAAAACTGTATGTGAGACCTTATCGAAGGGAAAGGTGATACTTATTTACGAAGTCCTTATGCAAGTTAATTTTGTGCATTCACATTCTCACAAGCAACAAGACATGTTTATCCAGCTGGCCTGTCCAGGACCACTTCTGTGCTACACAGAAGAGACTTGGCAGTCGAGTCCTCACGGCAGCTCTGGGTCCTTTTGACTGGCAATGACAAACCGGTCTTTGGGCAGATCTTCTCTAACCTTTAGTAGTTACGAGCTGTTAGGGTCAGAATAATTTGGCTCAGAATGTTGCTTACTTCAGTCTCCATAGATCTTAGGCCCCATTGTTTGCCTGCTGTCTGGGATTTTTTTTCCTATTTTGGCATATATGCTTGAAATACATGTTTGCAATTTGTTTTCCTGAGCAGGAAAAGAACTGATATATGTGATAAACTGCAGTCTTCATCTGTGTCATATTTCCGAGTGCAAGCCTTTTAGTCTTGACATAATACATTTCTTAATTTTACTGCTGGGAATGATGTTCTGGAAACAATGTCTTATGTTGTCAATACAGGGGTTTTAACCCTGTAACCCTTTTAACCCTTGTTTTATATTTCAGTCTTAGTTCTTATACGCACATTTCCAGTCATAATAATTCCCAATCTTAGAAATTTTGTTGCAAATTTCTTCACTCTCAAGTTGTGCTGGTTTTGGCTGGGATAGTGGAGAGTAGAGACAAGTAGAGAATGATGTGGCAATTCCCTATCTTGGTGCTGCTGAAGTGCATCATTAAGTGCAGCAGATGACGTTAAACCTTAGCCAGCTTAGGCAGCTCTCCAGACGGTTGGCATGGCACATTGGTGTTACCAAATCCTGTGCCTCTTTCCTATAGTGCCTGATGAAATGGAAAAAGATGGGTCAAATGAAGGAAAATAACAGTTCATGTTACTGTAATCCTCTGCCATCAGTTTTGCTGCAGTGTTCACCCCATTAATTTCAGCCTTACTCATCCTACTTTAAAATGATTTGGAAAAATCAAGTCTGTAGGGGCTCTTTTGAATAGTGTTAATTATGTATAAGCCTAATGCTCACCAGCTATAGACCAGATCATAAGCTGGTGTGTTCGATGCAAATTTACTGGCCTGAACCAAGTTTCTTTGAAACTACTGAGGATCTAGCTCAGACAAGTAGCATCTCTTGGCTTTGAACTCCTATTTATCAGCAGGTAAGTGTGAGATGTCTAAAAGATGCAAGAGACATAGAATAAAGAGACCAATGTTTATGTGCTTTAGGAATTAGGCAACCGGGGGTTGGGAGGAAACAAAGTCCGCTATGGAGCTTTCTGCTCTTTTTTAAATTAAAAGTGTGTGATGCAACAAAATACATGTTCTAAGACAAACTTTCATGAGGCTGAAATTACCAAATAAACAAATACTACAAAATATGAAGGCTAGTACCACTTTCCAGTAAATATAACTGAAACGCATGAAAAAATTTAAATAATATACTTTGCTACTTATTTTGGAGATTTAAATTACTCCAGTAAAGGCAACCTTTTCCTATCTTCTCTGAAATAACTGGGTCTTTTCCTAAAAATCTCTCAGCCAGATTTCCTGGTATAGCCTGACTGCACTGTGAAGCTTTGGCAATGCAATTCTTTCTGTACTTAAGTATCCAGGTAGACCAGAGTTATGAACTGTTTGGCTCTGTTGGAAGAAGATTAGGCAGCCAGTGTATGCCAGGGAGCACCAACATATCTAGGAATTAGTTTATGATCTTTTTCCTTGGATCATATTTAGAAGTAAAATTTTAAGCTTGGCTGTCTGAAGTGGGTAGGATCATATGTTGGGATCAAGACCCTGCCTACAATTAAGATAATCCAAAGAATGCCTTTCTATAAAAAAGGATGGTCTTCTCAGTCAGAACTTACTTCATCCATTAGAAAGAAATATATTCATTTCTAAATGAAAGGATGCTGTTTTCTTTCTAGATCTTTCCTCCTAATAAAATACTGCATTTTCACTTTCTCTTTTACTTTCTCTGCATGTACACCTACTCCCAGAACAAATTCCTATTGAATTTAATGTGGGACTAGGATATCTCTTGATCTAGTTATTTCTTTTGAAACAGCAGAATTATTTCTGTAATCTTCTGTTCTGACTGAACAAAGAAAAAAACATCTCTTTGTACCTTAACAAATACAGGAGTTGAAATTATGGAGCGCTCACCCAAGTACTTAGGTTTCCTCAGGATTTATCACTGAAACATTACTTGCCTGATTTTAAACCACTAATAACAGTCTATTTTTATTAATGTCCATTGCTTAATCAGTCTAGTCTTCCCACTGAAATTAAATTGCTAAACTCCTGCTGATATCAATAGTATCAGGATCAGATCTACATATAGCACACTCAATAGTTTTGTCATTCTTAAAAGGTTTTGTTTGGTTTGGAAGTGAAAAGCTATTTGGTCTGTGGATGTCCAAGAACAGTACAAGAAAAAAAGATGTAAATTTAAGACTGCATTTCAGTGTGCCAATCTGCACTGAAAGGATTCATCTGTGAACCTGATCTTAGTGTTTAAACAGAAGTTGCTTCAGTGTGCTGATGGTTACTTCAGCCACTGGGATGAAGCGACTGCTCCAGAGCCAATCTGAAATGCCTCATATGGATGGAAAGAGAGAGCAGCATGATTGCTTCGTAACTGCTCCTTGCTTAATAACCATCCTTCTCTCTGACTCCTCAGGGTGCTTGGCCTTATCATGACTTAATTTGCTGTTTCCACAGATGTGATTCTATTAAATGAAATAAATCAGTGATCTCATACACTTCATAGATTTATATTTCAAAGTGACCCTTTCAAAGTAGATTTTTGTTAACAGCAGCTAAAAAACTACACATTTTCTTCTCAAATTTTCTGTGACCTCAAAAAAGGGGATGATTGAAACTGTCTCATCATCATGGCAAGGTTTTAAAAATTACAAAAGGGATTATAACATATTGAAAATCAACATTGAAAAAGAATTGAAATGACTGAAATGATCTTAATCTGTGTTGTTTGCATGTTATTTACTGAAGCACGTACAGCATCTGCAGCACTTCAGATCATATCAGAATCACTTCAGATCGGTCTCACTTCACATAAATGAAGCTTCTCTTCAGAAATGGCCACTCTAGAACCAACTTTTTTGATAGCATCTTAGTTTTAGGAAATCGTTACAGAAACATTTCTTGTTAAATTCTGTCCTGAATCTGATTTTCTTTCTGCTAAAGCTAATAAGAAGAGAGAAAGATTTAAAATACTAAATGTAAGGGTTGAGCCTTTTAAATATTTATGCATGCAGATGAAAGAAGCTTACACAAATAGTGTTTAATTCTTCAAAAGAGTAATCATTTCTCCACCTTCTCTTTTTCAAACTTAATGTTATTATTAGGGTTAGGCTGAACTGAAAGGGTTTATTGGATTAGATAGTTCGTAGTTATATATATACCTATATAGTTGTGCTTTGAAAAAACATCTACTTTGTATTTTGTAAAGCAATATCATGCTTTACAAATTCAAGTTGGAAGTGTGGAATTCAGAAATACATAAGATGTGGACCCTCTCATGTTGTCAGGCAAACAGAACTAATTCTATTTCACATAGTTAGTCACAAATAGCAGGTTACGTCTGAAACCTGCAGCCACTTTTCTTTGCCAGAAGTGATGTGTTTGCTCAGATTTGCTGCTAAAAACAAATGAAAGGAACCTCCATAGTATGGGACTTGTGTTGAGTAGCATGTGAGTCTCAACCTTGAGGTGAGAGTTACTCTATAAACCTTTTCCTCTAATGATAAAACAAACTGAACTTGGCTACCACTGAGCATAGGAAATCTAAGAATTTCCAATTCTTTATGGAGAGTGGGTTTATTATTTAACCTCCTTCCAAAAGATTTGTACCAGAGGTGTTCTGAGTGCCTACACAGGCTATGAGCCTCTGCACCATCTGTTTCAGTATCAGGTACACGGAATGGCCTGCTTTCCCTCATTTCCAGCTGTGCTGCCTACCTCTCGCTCTATCTCTGTGGAAGTGCTACCAATACATTTAACTATCTGGGAATCATCTATTCCCAGAGAATTATCTTTTTCATGTCAGTTGAATGGTCATTGAAGGACTTGCCCAGTCACTACAGGCTTGCAGCCAATATTTCTACCTCTATCATAATATCTAGAGGTATTCCTTCCTATCAGGGAAGAATGATAAACTAACATACTTAATGATTTAACCCGTTTCCTGTTGACTTCTGCATTTAATCACTGAAGGAATAAAAGAGACAAGACATTGACAGTATTTTTTCTAGCTGTTAGTAACATTTAACAAATTAACAACAAAAAAAAACCCAGAAGAAAATAATCTTTCAAACCAGTCTATTGCACAAGGGCAGACTTTTTCTAGGTTCTTTCTAGGTTCAGCCTGCAGAAGAGAAGGCCTTTTGCAGCCTTTTAATACTTAAAAGGAGGCTTACAAGAAAGATGGAGAAAGACTTTATACCAGGGCCTGTAGTGACAGCACAGAGGGCTAGTGGTTTTAAACTGAAAGAGATTTAGATTGGATATAAGGAAGAAATTCTTTATGATGAGGGTGGTGAGACCCTGGAACAGGTTGCCCAGAGAAGTTATGGATGCCCTATCCTTGGAAGTGTTCAAGGTCAGGTTGAGCAACCTGATCTAGTGAAAGATGTCCCTGCCCATGGCACAGGGTTGGACTAGATGATCTTTAAAAAGTCCCTTCCAACCCAAACCATTCTTACCATTGGGTGTATATAGAATTTTATATACAGAATATATAGAATTTATATAGGATTTTTTTTTGTCATAAAGAAACAGACAATTTTCATAACAATATCCCAATTTAAGGTTATGCTACATTTAGTCTTCTGATATTTTAGTACAAAATAGTGAAAAATCCTTAAAGAGAGAAATGAGAGCATCTTCAAGTCATATCCTATGGTAAGAAAAGTAATAGACTGATACCGGCTAACCATGAATTGATTCTCAGCTAATGTTTCAAGGTTTTGAGCATTTCCAAACAGTAAAAAATCTCGTGCCTGGTCAGGACTTCCAAGTCCTCCCTTTTAACTTCGGAGGTTTTGGTCACTGGTGTTTTAGGAGTCATGAATCGTCCCCGAGAAAGTAGTAACTGATAAAACTATATGGGCAAAATTGTGACACTAGAAATTCCCAGTATGATTTTACTCTTATGTAATTTTTATCCAAGAGTAAATTATGCATCTCCTTCTTCATATGGTTGTGTAATCAGACTCTACATTTTGAAAGAGAAAGAATTTTGATTACTAAATGCCCTGAAATATTTGATTTGTTTCTTTTAATCAGTATTGAGGAAAACTGCACTCTCCTGACTTCCTTTACCTTGAGGGTAGAAAGGGTCTACAGAGGAGTCTGGACAGGCTGGATCGATGGGCCGAGGCCAGTTGTATGAGGTTCAACAAGGCCAAGTGTTGGGTCCTGCACTTGGGTCACAACAACCCCATGCAATGCTACAGGCTTGGGGAAGAGTGGCTGGAAAGCTGTCTGGTGGAAAAGGACGTGGGGGTGTTGGCCGACAGCTGGCTGAATATGAGCCAGCAGTGTGCCCAGGTAGCCAAGAAGGCCAGTAGCCTCCTGGCTTGTATCAGACATGGTGTGGCCAGCAGGAGTAGGGAGGTGATAGTGCCCCTGTACTCGGCACTGGTGAGGCCGCACCTCGAATCCTGTGTTCAGTTTTGGGCCCCTCACTACAAGAAGGACATTGAGGTCCTGGAGCGTGTCCAGAGAAGGGCAACGAAGCTGGTGAAGGGCCTGGAGCACAAGTCTTATGAGGAGCAGCTGAGGGAACTGGGGTTGTTTAGTCTGGAGAAGAGGAGGCTGAGGGGAGACCTCATCGTGCTCTAAAACTACCTGAAGGGAGGTTGTAGTGAGGTGGGTGTTGGTCTCTTTTTTTCCCAAGTAACTAGCAATAGGACAAGAGGAAATGGCCTCAAGTTGCACAAGGGGAGGTTTAGATTGGAAATTAGGAAAAATTTCTTTACTGAAAGGGTTGTCAAGCCTTGGAACAGGCTGCCCAGGGAAGTAATTGAGTCACCATCCCTGGAGGTATTAAAAAGAGGTGTAGATGTGGTGCTTAGGGACATGGTTTAGTGGTGGACTTGGCAGTGCTAGGTTAATAGGTGGATTTGATGATCTTAAAGGTCTTTTCCAACCTAAACAAATCTATGATTCTGTGATTCCTTTATAGTAAATGATTATTTCTTTGCCATTTGTCTGTCAACTTGTTGTAACTTCTATATTAGATCATTACAGAAGCTGAGGTCTCAGCCTACTGAGGTATCAATCTGAAAAAGATCTGTAGTGTAGGAAGTAGTATAACATAATGGAATCTAAAATCTATCGCAGCAAGGGTCAAAGTGACTGCTATATTTTCGCTACTTGAATGATTTAGTGTACTTGGGTAGAAAAGCCTATGTGGCCTATCAGTTACTCATTAATATTATTTAAAATCAGACATTTCCTTCTTTTTCATACCTTACACTCAATTTCCAAATACGTGTCCAGTTTAGAGTTCCCATTTGCAGTTAAGGGTTTAAATACAGGGCTGGCATTACTTGAGAAGCAAGACATACTACTAAGTTTATATCAACTGTAAAAATGTAAAACAATTGCAACATAATGTAAACAAAAATCATGAGGAGCAAGCAGTCCTGAACATTTACTATGGTTATCAGGGCCATAAATTTCACATGAGAATATCTTTATGTCTGTCATGGTTTAACCTGGCAGGCAGCCAAATACCATGCAGCCGCTCACTCACTCCCCCCACCCCCAGCGGGATGGGGAGAGAATCGGAAGGGTAAGAGTGAGAAAAACTCGTGGGCTGAGATAAAGACAGTTTAATAGAACAGAAAAAAGGGAAAATAATAATGATAATGATAAAATATACAAAATGAGTGATGCACAATGCAATTGCTCACCACCTGCGCTGACCGATAACCAAGTAGCGATCGGTACTTTCTGGACCACGCCTACCATTCATATACTGAACATGACGTCACATGGTATGGAATACCCCATTGGCCAGCTGGGCTGGCTGTCCTGATTATGTTCCCTCCCATCTTGTGTACCTAGCTCAGTCAGTAGGCACGGGAGCTGTCCTTGGACTAGGAGGGCACTTAGCAACAACTGAAAACATCAGTGTGTTATCAACATTCTTCTCATACTAAATCCAAAATACAGCACTAGGAAGAAATTTAACTCTATCCCAGCCAAAACCAGGACAGTATCCACCCCTTATTCTATACCATTTACGTCGTGCTTAGGTCTCACATCTTTTTTAACACATTTCAATTAACCACCACTATCTTTCTTTTTATATATACACATTTATATATATACACGCACAGATATCGTTCCCTTGGTCTATGGACTATCCCTCTAAAATGTCCACTGAGTTCATTTGGTCCATGACTTTGGGCTCCATCTGTCATAACAGTCTTTCAGGGCAGAAGAGATGGTGTGTGGTGTTGGGCTGTTGCGTCCTGAAGCCAGTTCTCTTTTCAGTACTGCTGTGCTCGTCCAGTTCTATCATCGTTGCACTTCGCTCGGTTTCATCGAAGTTAGTTCATTCTTCATTAATCTGGTTGATTTTCACTGCTATACCATTGATAGCAACCATAGAAATAATGATATACAATATCATGTAACAGTTGACATCTAAATTCAGTTCATTGGCTATTTTCACCCAAAATCAAATCCCCTTGAGGTACACACCGGACCTCCCCATCCTTCCGCATCACCCACCAAGTGCACCCAGGTCCTTGAGCAAAAGCAATCCCACGGATGGGTTTTCCCTTGCCAGAGGCAGGAGTAACCCAGACCGTCTTCCCCAGCATGTTTCTTATGTGCACGACAGGGACTTTATCTCCATCTACAGTATGTAGGGGTTTTGATTGGGCAGGGCCAGCTTGATTGGCAGATCCCCTGGTATTGACTAACCAGGTGGCTTTTACTAAATGTGTGTGCCAATGCTTGAATGTCCCACCACCCATTGCCCTCAGTGTAGTCTTTAGCAGCCCGTTGTATCGTTCCATTTTCCCGGAGGCTGGTGTGTGGTAGGGGATGTGATAGACCCACTCAATGCCGTGCTCTTTGGCCCAGGTGTCTATGAGGGTGTTTCGGAAATGAGTCCCGTTGTCTGACTCAATTCTTTCTGGGGTGCCATGTCGCCACAGGACTTGCTTTTCAAGGCCCAGGATGGTGTTCCGGGCGGTGGCATGGGGCATGGGATATGTTTCTAACTACCCAGTGGTTGCTTCCACCATGGTGAGCACATAGCGCTTACCGTGGCGGGTTTGTGGGAGTGTGATATAATCAATCTGCCAGGCCTCCTCATATTTATATTTCAATCATCGTCCTCCATACCAAAGAGGCTTTAACCGCTTGGCTTGTTTGATTGCAGCGCACGTTTCACATTCGTGGATAACCTGTGCGATAGCGTCCATGGTTAAGTCCACCCCTCGATCACGAGCCCATCTATATGTTGCATCTCTTCCTTGATGGCCTGAGGCGTCATGGGCCCACCGAGCTATAAATAATTCACCCTTATGTTGCCAGTCCAAATCCACCTGAGCCACTTCAATCTTAGCAGCCTGGTCCACCTGCTGGTTATTTTGATGTTCCTCAGTGGCCCAACTCTTGGGTATGTGAGCATCTACATGACGTACTTTTACAACCAGGTTCTCTACCCGGGCAGCAATATCTTGCCACAATGCGGCAGCCCAGATGGGTTTACCTCTGCGCTGCCAGTTGTTCTGCTTCCACTGCTGCAACCACCCCCACAGGGCATTTGCCACCAGTATAAAGGTAAAGTACTGGCCATTTTTCTCGTTCAGCAATGTCCAAGGCCAGCTGGATGGCTTTCACCTCTGCAAACTGGCTTGACTCACCTTCTCCTTCAGCAGTTTCTGCAACCTGGCGTATAGGACTCCATACAGCAGCTTTCCACCTCCGATGTTTTCCCACAAGGCGACAGGACCCATCAGTGAACAGGGTATATTGCTTCTTGTTTTCTGGTAGTTTATTATACAGTGGGGCTTCTTCAGCATGCGTCACCTCCTCCTCTGGGGATATTCCAAAATCTTTGCCTTCTGGCCAGTTCGTGATCACGTCCAAGATTCCTGGGCGACTGGGGTTTCCTATTCGGGCCCGTTGTGTGATCAGTGCGACCCACTTACTCCACGTAGCATCGGTTGCATGATGTGTAGAGGGGACCCTCCCTTTGAACATCCAGCCCAGCACCGGCAGTCGGGGTGCCAGGAGGAGCTGTGCTTCAGTACCAACCACTTCCGAAGCAGCTCGAACCCCTTCATATGCTGCCAATATCTCTTTCTCAGCTGGAGTGTAGCGGGCCTCGGATCCTCTGTATCCCCGACTCCAGAACCCTAAGGGTCGCCCTCGAGTCTCCCCTGGTGCTTTCTGCCAGAGGCTCCAGGTAGGGCCATTCTCCCCGGCTGCGGTGTAGAACACATTCTTTACATCTTGTCCTGCCCGGACTGGCCCAAGGGCTACTGCATGAACTATCTCCTGTTTAATTTGTTCAAAGGCTTGTTGTTCCTCAGGGCCCCATTTGAAGTCGTTCTTCTACCTGGTCACGTGGTAGAGAGGACTTACGATCTGACTGTAATTTGGAATATGCATTCTCCAAAAACCCACAACGCCTAAGAAAGCTTGTGTTTCCTTTTTGCTAGTTGGTGGGGACATGGCTGTTGTTTTGTTGATCACATCTGTTGGGATCTGACAACATCCATCTTGCCATTTTATTCCTAAAAACTGGTCTCCTGTGCAGGTCCCTTGACCTTACTTTGTTTTATGGCAAAACCGGCCTTCAGAAGGATTTGAATTATTTTCTCCCCTTTCTCAAAAACTTCTTCTGTTGTGTTGCCCCATACAATGATGTCATCAATGTATTGCAGGTTCCGGAGCCTCACCCTGTTCCAGTGCGGTGTGGATCAGTCCATGGCAAATGGTAGGGCTGTGTTTCCACCCCTGGGGCAGTCGGTTCCAGGTGTACTGGACGCCCCTCCAAGTGAAAGCAAACTGTGGCCTGCACTCTGCTGCCAAAGGGATTGAGAAGAACGCATTAGCGATGTCAGTTGCGGCGTACCACTTGGCTGCCTTTGACTCCAGTTCGTACTGGAGTTCCAGCATGTCCGGCACGGCAGCACTCAGTGGTGGCGTGACTTCGTTCAGGCCATGGTAGTCTACTATTAATCTCCACTCTCCATTAGATTTTCGCACTGGCCATATGGGACTGTTAAAGGGTGAGCGAGTCTTGCTGATCACTCCTTGGCTCTCCAGTCGACGGATCAGCTCATGGATGGGAAGCAGGGAGTCTCGGTTGGTGCGGTATTGCCGCCAGTGCACTGTTGTGGTAGGGATTGGTACCTGCTGTTCTTCAACCCTGAGCAACCCCACAACAGAAGGGTCCTGTGAGAGACCGGGCAAGGTAAACAGCTGTTTAATTTCCTCCGTCTCCAGGGCAGCTATACCAAAAGCCCACCGGTACCCTTTTGGGTCCTTGAAATACCCTCTCCTGAGGTAGTCTATGCCAAGGATGCACAGAGCCTCTGGGCCAGTCACAATGGGGTGCTTCTGCCACTCATTCCCGGTTAGGCTCACTTCGGCCTCCAACACAGTTAACTCTTGGGATCCCCCTGTCACTCCAGAAATACAAATGGGTTCTGCCCTTTATAGCCTGATGGCATCAGAGTACACTGTGCACCGGTGTCTATGAGAGCCTTATACTCCTGTGGGTCTGATGTGCCAGGCCATCGAATCCACACAATCCAGTAAACCCGATTGTCCCTTTCCTCCACCTGGCTGGAGGCAGGGCCCCTCTAGTTCTGGTCATAGTATCCATCTCTCACTTCTTGCAAACGTGAGCAAGAATTTCTTCATCGCAATTACAATCCAAAGTAAGATCAGCCCTTCTACTCTGTCTGGGGAACTGTTCACTGGAAACTGGACCGTCATGAGACAGGTTTTTCCTGACAACTGGAGCAGCATTTTTCCTGGGAGAACCCCCTTGTGTGATTGTTTTTCCTTGCAGCTCACGTACCCATGCCTCTAGGATGAAGGTAGGTTTTCCATCCCACTGCCTCATGTCCTCCCTGTGGTCACGCAGGTAAAACCACAGGGTGCCCCGTGGTGTGTACTGTCTATATCCTCTCTCTTGAGGAGAAAAACGCTGACTCCTAGTGGCTAAGATACTGGTCCGTACAGGTGGAGAATAGGACATACCCTCTTTGAGCTGCTGGACCTCCCGGGACAGTTTCTTCACAGCCAAGACAAGGGAGGAGGAGACAGTTTCTTCGAAATCCCAAAGTCTGCTAACTAAGACATCCACCGTTGGTGCTTCTTCCTCTTTCCAGCACAGTACTGCCAACGAACTGCCATACGACGCTGGTGCGCTCCGTACCAACTTCCGCCACATGGGTCGCGTGCACTGGACGTCATCTGGATCTTTGGGCATTTGGTTGTTGTCCAGGTCACTATAAACCACCTCCAGCACGCCTAATTCTCTCATGTACTGGATACCTATCTCCATAGTGGTCCATTTGCCTAGGCGATATATAACATCTTCCTTGAAGGGATACCTTTCCTTCACACCTGACAGCAGTTGCCTCCAGAGGCTGAGGACCTCTGTCCCTTTTCCAATTGCTTTGTCAATGCCCCCTTCCCTAGCAAGGGATCCCAGCTGTTTGGCTTCCTTCCCCTCTAATTCCAGGCTCCTGGCCCCATTATCCCAGCATCGGAGCAGCCAGGTAATAACATGCTCGCCTGGATGACGGCTGCAATCTTTCCGCATATCTCGCAGCTCACTCAGGGGTAGGGATCGGGTGGTTTCCGTCTCGTTTATGAGTTCTTCCTCTTCCTCCTCCCCTCCTCGTGATGGCCCTGCTTTTCCATCATCCCTTTCTAAACGACCTGACTTCCGCTTCAAAGATTTCTTCTTCTGTACAGGGGCGATGGATACCAGCGACGGTTGGTCCTCTGGTTCAGTTGTAGTACCTGTCGCGAGGGTTTGGGTAGCTGCAGTGCCTGTCGCAGGGCTTGGAGTAACTGTAGTGACTGTTGGCGGAGTTTGAGTAGCTGCAGTGCCTGTTGCGGGAGTTGGAGTAACTGTAGTGACTGTTGCCGGGGTCTGAGTAGCCATAGTGGTTGTCGTGGGGGTTGAAGTAGCCACAGTGCCTGTCTTAAGGATTTGAGTGGCCACAGTGGTTGTCGTGCGGGTTGAAGTAGCTACAGTGCCTGTCGTGGGGGTTTGAGTAGTCACTGTATCTGTTGCTGGGGTTGATCTCTGGACAGTATTCCTGAATAGTTATTTAACTCTAAACAAGGCCTGAACCACATTCAGGAGACATAGCAATATGAACATGCTTGTTTGAACATCCCAAGGATATTCAGAATTCTCAGGGAATATTGTGGACGTCTTCATGAAGAGGATAGAAGAAAAAGGAGTTTCTGAAGATATGGAAGGGAAGGTGAACAAGTGGGAGAAAGTGTCCCATCCTGTCTCCCCCGTAAATTCATCCTCTGAAGTGAAGACGTAAAAAGTGTAATTATTAATAGTTTCCAAAAGATAGCTCCCGAAGAACAGGAATGATGGCAGTGCTGAGTACAGGCTCGTGACCAATAATTTTATCATAACATAAACCAGTGTCACACAATATAGCAAAGCAATGACCTTAATCCATTTCCCAGAGATGACCAACCCCACATACAAACTGATAATCAGCAGTATAGACAGCCAGTAAGGTGCTATATACCACAACTCCAAAAACAGATCCAAAAACTCTGAGAGCAAATAAACCAACATTGTGAACAGCGAGTACTAAACTGATATAATAAATGCTTATAACAAATTTGTTTTAACCCGTTCGGGTCAGATGTGTCGTTATGTCAACCCTTTGAGCCCCACGTTGGGCGCCAAAAAGGACTGTCGTGGTTTAACCTGGCAGGCAGCCAAATACCATGCAGCCGCTCACTCACTCTCCCCACCCCCAGCGGGATGGGGAGAGAATCGGAAGGGTAAGAGTGAGAAAAACTCGTGGGTTGAGATAAAGACAGTTTAATAGAACAGAAAAAAGGGAAAATGATAATGATAAAATATACAAAATGAGTGATGCGCAATGCAATTGCTCACCACCTGCGCTGACCGATAACCAAGTAGCGATCGGTACTTCCTGGACCACGCCTACCCTTCATATACTGAGCATGACATCACATGGTATGGAATACCCCATTAGCCAGCTGGGCTGACTGTCCTGATTATGTTCCCTCCCAACTTGTGTACCTAACTCAGTCAGTAGGCACGGGAGCTGTCCTTGGACTAGGAGGGCACTTAGCAACAACTAAAAACATCAGTGTGTTATCAACATTCTCCTCATACTAAATCCAAACCACAATACTAGGAAGAAATTTAACCCTATCCCAGCCGAAACCAGGACAATATCTAAAAAGTCGTATACCAGACCTCTTCCAATGGAGGAGTAGCAGTAATAATTAAGCTGATAATGCAGTATTATTCCCTCCTTTTGATGAATCTCATCAATTGAATGACAGTGAAACTCCCATAAAAATGCAATAAATTATGGATGTGTTGCAGTAAAAACAGTCTCAGGGAACTTGTACTTAGTTTAATACATTGCCAGTTAATAAAAACTTCTAATCACTAATCTGTAATTGACAAAAAAGAAAACATAAGCAATTAAACACCTTTTTTAACCCTTTCCTAAGCTCAGCTTAAGCTGAGCACCTATCCTGCCCCCTCTCTGGTATCGAATTCTTAGTTTTCACTGTGGGTTAAACTCAGTCCATCCCAATTCCTTTGGATGAGCGACCGGTAACAGTTTCTTTCTGCTGCTTCTTGCTCTCTATTGGATATCTTCCACTCCTCTGTGCTTCTCAGTGTACATGCTCCAGCACGGGTCCTCCGTGGGCTGCAGTCCCTCAGAGGTGTCTGTGTTCCAGCATGGGTCATCTGCGGGCCGCCGTCCGTCAGGGATGTCCCTCTTTGGCATGAAGTGCCTCCTCCTAAGAGCATGTCTCCTGGTGTGTGCCTCCAAATGCTTCTCCCTCACATGTCTTCCCCAAGAGCATCTCCTTGGTGTCTCCTCACATCTGCTGCCCTCCTCCTCCTGATACCAGCCCATGGTTCATGGCCTCCTCCCAAACAGGGCATCCTGCAGGGCACGCCCCTGCTATCCACATCCTGCCGGGTGTGCCCAGTGTAGTATGCCAAGCTAAACATAATCGGCTGGTTTTGGAAGCAATTGTAAATAGGTCATTTTACCTGACTGACATGTGCCTTGGGTGTGCAGCTGTCCATTACCAGGGAAAGTGCCTTTCTGCTAAAATGTTTAATTGGTGTGAAAGGAGTGATGAAAACCAGGCTGTCTACTTACAGACATGTGTGCGAACGGTGACAGGTAAGAATGAGGTCTGCCCTCGCACGTGCTGCAGAGAGCTGTATCCGTACTATGTGTATAGTTCTGTAATTTCTGAGGTAATTTTTTTTAAGTAGGATTCTTACTTACAATTGTGCTTTCTGCTAAATTAGTGCCATGATTTCCAACTGTGGAGTGCACGTTACAGAGAAATACCCTTTCTCTCTTGATAAGAAACGTTGATTTTATTTTCAGGTTGACAGAGGCATTTCTCCACTTGGCATACCTCAGGTGTAGAATTAGTTCAGTGGATGCTCAAGTGAAGATTCTTCCTACCTTTGATACTCATCAGTAACGCATGCTATTGTTAACATAAAGTGTGTTTCAGAAAGGCCTGCTGCAGAAACACCTCTTTTCAGCATTTTCTTTCTCACCCTCTGAATGAGAGGCTCATTCATGGTTTTAAATATGTATATTTAGGTCTTTCCCCTGTTCATCTTACAAATAAAGGATTGAAAATATAACTTGAATATGGACGACACATGCGGTAATTTTTATGCTGTTTACTAGCATGCGATTTATCTCACTAGTCAGAAATCTTTTCTTATTATTTGTCTTGTGATTAAAAGGATACTACTTGTAATGCAAATGAGGACTAACTGGTAAATCAAAGTGAATTCCTTTTGGTCATTAATGATCATACCATATATTCCTAGCATCATAATCTCCACTTTTTTTGTGATCCGTAACATTTATAACCCTGATTTCCTCTGCTCACCATTTAATTTCTAGGGAAAAACACAACAGCAATTTTGTATTTTTGTAAGTTGACTCCCTTCTAGCTTCCAAGTATTTTAGGAAGGGTTTCATTGAAATTCAGTTCAAAAATGAATGTAATTTACTGCTAGTTGATAATAAGAGATCATCTGGCTTCAGCAAGGCTCGTGTGACTGAGTTTAATAAAACATTTGATGAAATCTTGATTAGATCACACAAAGCTTGGTATTTGGGAAACATCAAGTGTGATTTGTGCTTTTGTATCATTCTAACCCTAATGTCCCTTGTGCTGAATGAAATAATCAGCTTAAATGTATATACACTAATGATGTGTTTGTCATGAAAACATAGCACACAATTCCTTCATCAGTGTCACAGGAAAGTACAATGGGTTTAATTTAGTGCTAGTTGCAAAATATTTTTGTGTTGAGATGTTCTTAAAAGGCAGGATAAATTTGAAAAGCTCGCCTGTGTGTAATTTATAGAGACAACGGAGTGATAAGCAGGGTTTTATCCTAGGTGTCTTTATTGTTCTCTGTTTTACATTTTGGAGTTGGGAAAAATAATATATAATTGTCTGTAATAGGATATGGTCTGAAGTAGGAGTAAATTCACCATCACTCTGCTATGACACTGCTCGATACAAGTCTCTTGATGCAGTAGTCATGTATGTACCTTGTGAAATGTGCAGTAACTTACTCTCCCCATCTCCTTTTTTTCCATGGAAGCAAAGTTGGGCCAATATGAAACACTTTCGTGCCTCCCATTTTGAGTTGTTAATGTCAAATACACATTTGCCTCAGAGATGTAAAAAAAAAAAAAATCTGAAATCTTATAAAATGTTCTGAGATAATACTGTTTTCATAGAGGAATGACACCTCATTAAAATTAAGCAGCTAGATTTCAATAACATTTCTTTAAAGAATGCTGAAATAATTTCAATAAAGTTAAAATGTTCCACCTTTGACAGAACATTGTGACTTTTCATTTCAGAATATTTATTCATTTCAAGATATTTGCTATGACATATTTATGTTGCTCAGTTGCAAGATAAATTGCCAAAATCAAAATTTTACCTTTCAGTGGCATCAAGCCAAGTGGTTTTCATTTCCTTAATTTTTTTCAATTCAAAGTCATAAGAGTTTGGAAAAAGGTTGAGGTTCTAATAGTACAAATATATGTACACATACTTTTAATATGCACACCTCTATAGAATGGATATTCTGATTTTGTCATCTGTTTACTGCACTGTTAGAAAAGTTTACATTTTCTTTGCGATTCAATTAAATTACATTGGAATATCTATTTTACAGTATATTCTCTGTATTTGAAATAATTTTTTACTTTATAATATTGGATAGAGATGTTTGTTTACTGACAGATCCTATGTCCCATTTGCTCATTGTATCCTGTAAGAAATATTTTATGATACCAACTTTTATCACCACAAAAACAGCTAACTACAAAGTAAAGCAGAATTGATAATAGTCTCAAAAAACATTTTCGTGAAATTTTTATTTCATATGAATCTAGGGGGGAAATGCCCATCCTCTTAGTTCTCCATGCTCCTAATTTTGTGCTAACCTTGTTCAAGCCTTGCTTACTTTTTCTTTTATTCTGTAGACCTTTAAAATTATGAATAAATTTCTTCTTGGGTTAAACAGAGGGTATGTTGGCAACAGATAGTCCTGTCTAAGAGTTACTTCTGCACTTATTTTCTGATAATGTTTTTCAAACTAATTTTGAACCAGTTAAAGCCTGTGTGGTGGTTTAACGCCAGGCAGCAACTAAACACCACGCAGCCACTCCCTCACACACACACACCCCCCCCCCGGTAGGATGGGGGAGAGAATCAGGAGGGCACAAGTAGGACAACTCGCGGGTTGAGATAAAAACAGTTTAATAATTGAAATAAAACAAAGTAGAACAGTAATAATAACAATGATAACAACAACAATAGCAGAATATACAAAGCAGGAAATGCACAATGCAACTGCTCACCAACCGCTGACCACGTGTTGCGAACGGGGGCTGAGCACCCCACCCCCATCCCCCATTTTTTGTACTGAGCATGATGTCGCATGGTATAGAATACCCCATTGGCCAGCTGGGTCAACCGTGCTGGCTATGCTCCCCCCCCCGCCAGCTTCCCCTGCACTTGGCAGAACATGGAAGGCTGAAAAAAAAAAGTCCCCGGTGCAAGCACCACGCAGCAACAACCAAAGCATCAATGGGCCATCAATCCCCTCTCATACCAAACCCAAAACACAGCACACCCCCCAAGCTACTGGGAAGAAAGTTAACTCTGTCCCAGCCAGAACCAGGACAGCCTGGTTTCTCCATACTTGTTAGAGGGAATTAGTCAGTAGCTTACATTAGTGAACCACAATAAAATCTGGATGAAGAACACACAGAATTTCTTATATTCATAAATTCTCATATTCATAAATTTTGAGTTTAAATGTACACAAGATGTAATATTTGGATCCACATTTCAAATAAACAACGTCTGAACGAACTCTGGATCTATTGTCCGATCTAGTATTATAAATTTTTGGTATTTCTAAAATCCATATTCGGGTATAATTTGCAGTTATTATATCTACTGTCACTGTCATGTAGGAGGTCTAGCCAGGGTTCAGAATTTTATTGTCCTAAATGTTACACAAGTCAAAAAGGTGTCACACTGGGGTAGTTCACTTTTCCCATAAAATGCTCCTAATGCTTTTAGGAACTGAAATTGTTGAGAGCTTGGTACAGAAACTAATAACCACTAAAGTTAATGAGAGTCTGTCTGTTGGCTTGTGGAGAAGAGGTTCTCAGTGTTAATCTCTACATCTTCAAGTAAATGTAGTATTAAAATTTGCAGTCTCCTCGATCGTGTAACTTGATACTCACTCAGATCCTCATTTCAATGATTCAGTCAATACTCATACAAACACACAGATGAAAAGGAAATGTCAACAGTACAGAAAAGAGACTATATCTGTCACCAGTAGGATTTATAGTGAATATAGTAGTCTCTGGAAAGCCTCCAGCATACGACCTGCAAAACTGGCATGCACCTCCATAATTGTTAGGGTTCATGTTTCGTATTCTAAGTTTCTCTTGTTATTTGACACAACCAATGTTTTCCTGCTGTGAAATACCATAAAGTGCCAAATGATTTATTTTTGCTGTATTCCTAGAGTCAGAAAATTGTTTAGAGGAAAAAGATTTCTAGGGTGTTTTTGTTGCTGTTGTTGTTCACTGATTGTAGGAATTCAACCTTCTTGCTCTCTGGCAATTATGTAGAAAAATAGTGAATATTTTAAGATGAAAAATAACACCATATTCAAATGCTGGTAAAAGACATATGATGGGAAGTGTTAGAAATACAATGAAAAAACCTTTGGCATGTGATTCTGGAAGGGTTCGGCATTTGTCTAGCTTGTATTCCATTGATATTCTTAGGAGATTTCCTGTGGACTTCAGTAGTAGCATTTAGATCAACACTGATGGCTTGTGAAAATCCTACTTTTTTAATATCTCTTTAATTCATTGGCAAAACTTGTAAGATACAGAAAGCTTAGTCTGACACCTAAAACTGATGTCAGTGGGATTTAGGTGTCTAAACCCTGAATGTACAACATTAAGTAACTACCTAGAATTGGAGACACATAAATGTACTTAGCACCTGTTTTTTGAACTCCAGAGCTGGCATTCCCTTATGCTTACTACTCCTGGGAGCCAGGCACCCCATTCTCATCCAAGCTCCATTTTGATCACCAGATATGCAGAGCATTGCCTGAATTCTGCCTGTGTTCTAGAAGGTGCATACCGAAGCATTCAGGTGGTATCTGAGCCTTGCATGAAATGCAACTCAAAAATACAATCAGCAGTGATGCTTATTGCATGTACACAAAATAGCATTGCAGCTGAAGCACTTCTTTCCATTCAGTGACCTTCTCAGACAAAGGGAGTTAAAACTACCTCTCCGATTTCTCTGAAAAACTGTTGGAAAGAAGGGGCCAGAGGAAAACCTTTCCTCTTTCCATCAGAAGTGGATTAGTATGCAGCCAAGAATGCAATAGGGCCAGAGGAAAAGAAATTTAGACAACTTGATTGTTTTGCATCGTGGTTATGTCACTTCCCTCATAGCTGGAAACAGTTTTGCAGGGAACAATGAGTGGAAAATGAAGGTTTGCCCAAGCCCAAATCCATATTTCAGTTCATAAATGTTTACATTTGCAGCACTTGTGGATACTAAAAAAGCAACAATTGAAGCTGTTTCTGAAATTTCACAATGCCTCTTTATCCATTTCTATTTTTTATACCAATTTACAGTGACTTCTGCAAATGAATAACTAGGTATATCTGTAATCTGGCTATTAATTAGATTTATATTCAGTGTTATGATTTTGAAATGTTTGCACAGCGAGGGTGTTATGGCAAGACCTGCAATATAAATATAATTGTTAGGTTTGTTAAAGAAACCAAAGAGGAGCATATCTTTTAACCTCCTCTTGATTCCATCAGTAATGTAACTGTTACTTTACTGGGTAAGAATATCTGCCATGTCCTATATGGATCAAGATCCTGCCAAATGCTGTAATGCTTCTTAATAGTGTATCACAAGCCAGGAAGAGAATGGCGTTAGCACAACTAGGAAAGCAGTTAGAGGCAACCTACTATGCTATGTAATGTTTCTCACCTCCTAAATGTTATTTGAAAATCTGCTTACGGAACAGGAAATTCTGTTATTTTTGGAAGCAGTTGTAGTATTTTTAGAAAATCACTTTTTTTGTGTGTGACGTGGAGAGTAGGATTAACTTTTTGCTAAAAGTAAATGTTAAGAAATAAACATCTATAATCTAGACTAGTTTTTTCGTGTTCTGTCAGCAGTGAAAACCATTTCCAGACAGATGTCTGACATGTACTGCCCATTTAAATTGGGTACGTTCCATTTATTTATCAGTCATGACTGTCAGTGATACTGGCTACCACATGCTCCTCCATTCTTAATGTGCATCTACCATCAGTCTTTGGTAATAAGGGAGTCAACACAGCAAGAAGTGTATTCCAAACTATATGGAATAAAGCGCCATTTGCTGCCAGTAATGATGTAACCCAAACCCGGATCTGTGTGTATGCTGATGTAACAAGTGCTTAGTCTGATAAAAGAAAACATAAAAAGAGAGGAAAAAAATAGTAGAGAAGGAAAATGAGTACCTAGGGATTCCATAGATGTGCGCACAGGTAGCAACACATCCAGGAGGATGAGATACTTCAGCCTCCAACAGTGAATTGACAGTTTATTTTCTTACTCTTTTGAAAGATAATATAATTGATTTTTCTATTTATTGCCCCTAGCTTTTAAAGTCTCTCAAAGAGTATTGTAAAGAACTTAACTTCTTATTTAACTCAGAAGGAAATAGTGAGTGATCCCACAGTCTGAAATTTCCTATGGCTCTTTAGTCTCACTCTCCCTCAATTATGAGATTAAATTGGGTCATCTGTAACTTGACTTTAAAACTACACTTTTTTAAAAATTCCATTTTAAAATAACATATTTAACTTATTTTTTCTTAGGCTATATAGAAACAGCCACATAAAAAGATGAAATGTCTGACCATTAGGATGTAAAACATCATTATGAGCTGCATAATGTACACTATAAAAATAAATACGTCTTGCTACATTCAGATACTATATTTTTTTGAATCGTACTTCAAGATGTTTTCTTTTTGTCCTACTTGTGTCTTTCTGTTTCCGCTTCTTCAGATCTATTGCTGATTTTATACCTACACAACTGATTAGAAGGAATGATAAAAAAACCCAAGCATATATGAACTGCTCCTCTGGAAAATAACAAATACTGCAAGATAACGTCTAGCCCTGTACATGAATTTGAAAACATGAACAGGAGCTGAGAGCTAAGAGCTTTCTCAAATGACAGATAACTCGCCAAAGCCAGAGTATTCCCTAGTCAAAAGAGAGTCTGGAGAACAAATTGAAATATAATTATTCGGACAGCAGTAATCATTTAGAAAATAGCAGCATTTGATTTCTAAAATAACCTGGGATTCAGAGACATTTTCTATATGCCTGGCACTGTTCGTGTACATTTTCCTAACCTTGCTCTTTCCATTATTTTAAACTTCGCTTCTCTGGGGACAGAATTTGGCACTTGTAAGTGAACCTGTGATTTCATAGGCACGTCAAACAACTGTAATTTACATTTAGGTTTTGATGTAAAAAGGCATGATTGTGTATGAGTCTTTAGTTTGTTAAGCATCAGACTGGTAAAAATTATGATCTGGTTTCACTCTCTCTTTGTAAAATTATTTTTATCATAACTTCTGGAGCTAAGAAATGAAAATTTCATCTAGAGAGAACAGGAACACGAGGAAGAAACAACTAGGACAGAGGAAAAGCAGTGCAGAAAGAGTCTCAAATAAAAGCTAACCTTTGAATGCAATAACAACTATTGATTATAATAAATGAAATTTACTCCATCCTTGGTGAAAATATTTTCCTTGATTTATTCCTTGATTTATTTCCTAATGACTTAATAGGCTTTACCAATGCAATGTGTTTCTGTCCACAGAAACTATTGTACAGTATGTCTTATATATCTGTGTAAGTATAAACCTGAATTGGGGTTATGTAGAGATACAGAGTAACTGTAATGCACACACACTTCCTATAATTCTTGTGTCATGTATTCACCTGTGGTAAGCAAAAGCCATTGGCTATTGTGAGGAAAACCTGATAGGGATAGGGATAGGGATAGGAGTGAGGCACTGCTGTGTATGTCCTGACTGAGAAAGTAAAATTAGATGGAGAAGTTAAAATTTGTTGACCTAAAGAAAAGGGAAGAACAATCCAAGCCTGATCAAACGTATGACTGTGCTATTCCTAAACAGCATGTCTCGAATCATTTCTCTGAACCATGCTAAATGGAATTTAATGCAGCCTAGGTAAAATATACATAACACCTTAAAAGTACAAGACTTACAATAGTAGTGAAGAGTTAGTCCGCTAAGGTATGTAGATAGTAGCAATAATTCAAAATGATAGCTATTAATACAAAGAAAATAAACACAGAACATAACAGTTTCACAAGGTGTAGAGTTAGATGTGACATCCTACTATCAGGAATCGCAAGTACAGGAAAAAAAAAGAGGACTTCCTCTTAAGATTATTTTTGTTTAGAGGAAATAAGAAAGTAAAGAAGAATCACATATTATATTTCATTCTATAACTCTTATACTATAATTTCTTAGCAGCGTTGGAATAATAACCATGAAGGCAAAGATGACTGTAGGCTGAGGTCTCCAGGACAATGGGTGGCCCAGATGAGAAAGATGTGGAGGGGTCAATGTTGGTGGAGTGCCGTGCTCCCCTTGTCCTTTCTTTTGCAGCCCCAGTGTCCCTGGAGCTGTAGGCTTTGTGGTTCTCTGAACCCTAACCCTAACCCTACCCTAATGCTACTGCCATTCTGGGGCTGAGGCTGAGGTTCCCAGCACCATGGGTGTCCCAGATGAAAGGTGTGAAGGGATCAATCTTGGTGCAGCGCCGTACTCTCCTACGCATACCTTCTGCAGCCCCAGTGTCCCTGGAGCTGTAGGCTTTGTGGTTCTCTAAACCCTAAACCTAACCCTATTGGCATTTTGTTGCTGAGGCTGAGGACCCCACCAGCATGGGTGGCCCAGATGAGAAAGGTGTTGCGGGGTCAATGTTGGTGGAGTGCCGTGCTCAACCTTGGCCTGCCTTTTGCAGCCCCAGTATCCCTGGAGCTGTAAGTTTCGTGGTTCTCTGAATCCTAACACTAACCCTAACCCTACGGGCAGCGTGGTGCTGAGACTGATGTCCCCAGCAGCGTGGGTGGCCCAGATGGGAAAGGTGTGGAGGGGTCAATGTTGGTGGAGTGCCGTGCTCCCCTTGGCATGCCTTTTACAGCCCCTGTGTACCTGGAGCTGTAGGCTTTGTGGTTCTCTGAATCCTAACCCTAACCCTAACCCTAACCCTACTGACATTTGTGGCTGAGGTTCCCAGCACTATGGGTGGCCCAGATGAAAGGTTTGGAAGGATCAATGTTGGTGCAGCGCCATGCTCCCCTTGGCCTGCCTTTTGCAGCCCCAGTGTCCCTGGAGCTGCAGGCTTTGTGGTTCTCTGAATCCTAAACCTAACCCTAACCCTACTGTCATTTTGTGGCTGAGGCCAAGGTTCCCAGCACCATGGGTGGCCCAGATGAAAGGTGAGGAAGGATCAATGTTGGTGCAGCGCCGTGCTCCCCTTGGCCTGCCTTTTGCAGCCCCAGTGTCCCTGGAGCTGTACGCGTTGTGGTACTCTGAACTCTAACCCTAAACCTACTGTCATTTTGTGGCTTAGGCTGAGGTCCCCAGCAGCGCCGTGGGTGTTCCAGATGGGAACGGTGTGGAGGGATAAATGTTAGTGGAGTGCCGTGCTCCCCTTGCCCTGGGTTTTGCAGCCCTAGTGTCCCTGGAGCTGTAAGCTTTGTGGTTCTCTGAACCCTAACCCTAACCCTAACTCTTACCCTACTGGCATTTTGTGGCTGAGGCCAAGGTTCCCAGCACCATGGGTGGCCAAGACGAAAGGTGTAGAAGGATCAATGTTGGTGCAGCGCCGTGCTCACCTTGGCATGCCTTTTGCAGCCCCAGTGTCCCTGGATCTGTAAGCTATTTGGTTCTCCAAATCCTAACCCTAACCCTATTGGCATTTTGTGGCTGAGGCTGAGGTCCCCAGCAGCGTGGGTGGCCCAGATGGGAAAGGTGTGGAGGGGTCAATGTTGGTGGAGTGCCGTGCTCCCCTTGTCCTTCCTTTTGCAGCCCCAGTGTCCCTGGAGCTGTAAGCTTTGTGGTTATCTGAATCCTAACCCTAACCCTAACCTTAACCCTACTGGCATTTTGTGGCTGAGGCCAAGGTTCCCCGCACCATGGGTGGCCCAGATGAAAGGTTTGGTAGGATCAATGTTGGTGGAGTGCCGTTCTCCCCTAGGCATGCCTTTTGCAGCCCCAGTGTCCCCGGAGCTGCACGCTTTGTGGTTCTCTGAATCCTAACCCTAACCCTAACCCTAACCCTAAACCTACTGGCATTTCTGGCTGACGCCAAGGTTCCCAGCACTATGGGTGGCCCAGATGAAAGGTTTGGAAGGATCAATGTTGGTGCAGCGCCGTGTTCCCCTTAGCATGCCTTTTGCAGCCCCAGTGTCCCTGGAGCTGTAGGCTTTGGGGTTCTCTGAATCCTAACCCTAACCCTAACCCTAACCCTACTGGCTTTTTGTGGCTGAGGCTGATGTCCCCAGCAGCGTCGGTGGCCCAGATGAGAAAGGTGTGGAGGGGTCAATGTTGGTGGAGTGCCGTGCTCCCCTTAGCCTGCCTTTTGCATCTCCAGTGTCCCTGAAGCTGTAGGCTTTGTGGTTCTCTGAATCGTAACCCTAACCCTAACCCTAACCCTACTGGCATTTTGTGGCTAAGGCCAAGGTTCCCAGCACCATGGGTGGCCCAGATGAAAGGTTCGGAAGGATCAATGTTGGTGGAGTGCCGTCCTCCCCTAGGCATGCCTTTTGCAGCCCCAGTGTCCCTGGAGCTGCAGGCTTTGTGGTTCTCTGAATCCTGACCGTAACCCTAACCCTAACCCTAACCCTAGTGGCATTTGTGGCTGACGCCAAGGTCCCCAGCAGCGTGGGTGGCCCAGATGAAAGGTGTGGCAGGACCAATTTTGGTGCAGCGCCGTGCTCCCCTTGTCCTTCCTTTTGCAGCCCTAGTGTCCCTGGAGCTGTACGCTTTGTGGTTCTCTGAACTCTAACCCTAACCCTACTGTCATTTTGTGGCTGAGGCTGAGGTCCCCAGCAGCGCCGTGGGTGTTCCAGATGGGAACGGTGTGGAGGGATCAATGTTGGTGCAGCGCCGTGCTACCCTTGGCCTGCCTTTTGCAGCCCCAGTGTCCCTGGAGCTGTAAGCTTTTTGGTTCTCCAAATCCTAACCCTAACCCTACTGGCATTTTGTGGCTAAGACCAAGGTTCCCAGCACCATGGGTGGCCCACATGAAAGGTTTGGAAGGATCAGTGTTGATGCAGCGCCGTGCTCCCCTTGGCATGCCTTTTGCAGCCCCAGTGTCCCTGGAGCTGTAGGCTTTGTGGTTCTCTGAATCCTAACCCTAACCCTAACCCTAACCCTAGTGGCTTTTTGTGCCTGAGGCTGATGTCCCCAGCAGCGTGGGTGGCGCAGATGAGAAAGGTGTGGAGGGGTCAATGTTGGTGGGGTGCCGTGCTCCCATTAGCCTGCCTTTTGCATCTCCAGTGTCCCTGAAGCTGTAGGCTTTGTGGTTCTCTGAATCCTAACCCTAACCCTAACCCTAACCCTACTGGCATTTTGTGGCTAAGGCCAAGGTTCCCAGCACCATGGGTGGCCCAGAGGAAAGGTGTGGCAGGACCAATGTTGGTGCAGCGCCGTGCTCCCCTTGTCCTTCCTTTTGCAGCCCTAGTGTCCCTGGAGCTGTACGCTTTGTGGTTCTCCAAATCCTAACCCTAACCCTACTGGCATTTTGTGGCTGAGGCTGATGTCCCCAGCAGCGTGGGTGGTGCAGATGACAAAGGTGTGGAGGGGTCAATGTTGGTGGAGTGCCGTTCTCCCCTTGTCCTTCCTTTTGCAGCCCCATTTTCCGTTGAGCTGTAGGCTTTGTGGTTCTCTGAATCCTAACCCTAACCCTAACCCTACTGGCATTTTTGGCTGACGCCAAGTTCCCAGAACTATTGGTGGCCCAGATGAAAGGTTTGGAAGGATCAATGTTGGTGGAGTGCCGTTCTCCCCTAGGCATGCCTTTTGCAGCCCCAGTGTCCCTGGAGCTGCAGGCTTTGTGGTTCTCTGAATCCTAACCCTAACCCTAACCCTAACCCTACTGGCATTTGTGGCTGACGCCAAGGTTCCCAGCACTATGGGTGGCCCAGATGGGAAAGGTTTGGAAGGATCAATGTTGGTGCAGCGCCGTGCTCCCCTTGGCATGCCCTTTGCAGCCCCAGTGTCCCTGGAGCTGTAGGCTTTGTGGTTCTCTGAATCCTAACCCTAACCCTAACCCTAACCCTACTGGCATTTTGTGGCTAAGGCCAAGGTTCCCAGCACTATGTGTGGCCCAGATGAAAGGTTTGGAAGGATCAATGTTGGTGGAGTGCCGTTCTCCCCTAGGCATGCCTTTTGCAGCCCCAGTGTCCCTGGAGCTGTAGGCTTTGTGGTTCTCTGAATCCTAACCCTAACCCTACTGGCATTTGTGGCTGACGCCAAGGTTCCCAGCACTATGGGTGGCCCAGATGAAAGGTTTGGAAGGATCAATGTTGGTGCAGCGCCATGCTCCCCTTGGCATGCGTTTTGCAGCCCCAGTGTCCCTGGAGCTGTAGGCTTTGTGGTTCTCTGAATCCTAACCCTAACCCTAACCCTAACCCTACTGTCATTTTGTGGCTGAGGGTGATGTCCCCAGCAGCGTGGGTGGCGCAGATGAGAAAGGTGTGGAGGGGTCAATGTTGGTGGAGTGCCGTGCTCCCATTAGCCTGCCTTTTGCATCTCCAGTGTCCCTGAAGCTGTAGGCTTTGTGGTTCTCTGAATCGTAACCCTAACCCTAACCCTAACCCTACTGGCATTTTGTGGCTAAGGCCAAGGTTCCCAGCACCATGGGTGGCCCAGAGGAAAGGTGTGGCAGGACCAATGTTGGTGCAGCGCCGTGCTCCCCTTGTCCTTCCTTTTGCAGCCCTAGTGTCCCTGGAGCTGTACGCTTTGTGGTTCTCCAAATCCTAACCCTAACCCTACTGGCATTTTGTGGCTGAGGCTGATGTCCCCAGCAGCATGGGTGGTGCAGATGACAAAGGTGTGGAGGGGTCAATGTTGGTGCAGTGCCGTTCTCCCCTTGTCCTTCCTTTTGCAGCCCCATTTTCCGTGGAGCTGTGGGCTTTGTGGTTCTCTGAATCCTAACCCTAACCCTAACCCTAACCCTACTGGCATTTGTGGCTGTCGCCAAGGTTCCCAGCACTATGGGTGGCCCAGATGAAAGGTTTGGAAGGATCAATGTTGGTGCAGCGCCATGCTCCCCTTGGCATGCCTTTTGCAGCCCCAGTGTCCTTGGAGCTATAGGCTTTGTGGTTCTCTGAATCCTAACCCTAACCCTAACCCTAACCCTACTGGCATTTTGTGGCTGAGGCTGAGGTCCCCAGCAGCGTGGGTGGCCCAGATGTGAAAGGTGTGGAAGAGTCAATGTTGGTAGAGTGCCGTGCTCCCCTTAGCCTGCCTTTTGCAGCCCCAGTGTCCCTGGAGCTGTAGGCTTTGTGGTTCTCTGAATCGTAACCCTAACCCTAACCCTAACCCTACTGGCATTTTGTGGCTAAGGCCAAGGTTCCCCGCACCATGGGTGGCCCAGATGAAAGGTGTGGCAGGATCAATGTTGGTGCAGCGCCGTGCTCCCCTTGGCCTTCCTTTTGCAGCCCTAGTGTCCCTGGAGCTGTATGCTTTGTGGTTCTCTGAACTCTAACCCTAACCCTACTGTCATTTTGTGGCTGAGGCTGAGGTCCCCAGCAGTGCCGTGGGTGTTCCAGATGAGAACGGTGTGGAGGGATCAATGTTGGTGCAGCGCCGTGCTACCCTTGGCCTGCCTTTTGCAGCCCCAGTGTCCCTGGAGCTGTAAGCTTTTTGGTTCTCCAAATCCTAACCCTAAACCTATTGGCATTTGTGGCTGACGCCAAGTTCCCAGCACTATTGGTGGCCCAGATGAAAGGTTTGGAAGGATCAATGTTGATGCAGCGCCGTGCTCCCCTTGGCATGCCTTTTGCAGCCCCAGTGTCCCTGGAGCTGTACGCTTTGTGGTTCTCTGAACTCTAACCCTAACCCTACTGTCATTTTGTGGCTGAGGCTGAGGTCCCCAGCAGCGCCGTGGGTGTTCCAGATGGGAACGGTGTGGAGGGATCAATGTTGGTGCAGCGCCGTGCTACCCTTGGCCTTCCTTTTGCAGCCCCAGTGTCCCTGGAACTGTAAGCTTTGTGGTTCTCCAAATCCTAACCCTAACCCTATTGGCATTTTGTGGCTGAGGCTGATGTCCCCAGCAGTGTGGGTGGCCTAGATGACAAAGGTGTGGAGGGGTCAATTTTGGTGGAGTTCCGTTCTCCCCTTGTCCTTCCTTTTGCAGCCCCATTGTCCGTGGAGCTGTAGGCTTTGTGGTTCTCTGCATCCTAACCCTAACCCTACTGGAATTTTGTGGCTAAGACCAAGGTTCCCAGCACCATGGGTGGCCCAGATGAAAGTTTCGGAAGGATCAATGTTGGTGGAGTGCCGTTCTCCCCTAGGCATGCCTTTTGCAACCCCAGTGTCCCTGGAGCTGCAGGCTTTGTGGTTCTCTGAATCCTAACCCTAACCCTAACCCTAACCCTAACCCTACTGGCATTCGTGGCTGACGCCAAGGTTCCCAGCACTATGGGTGGCCCAGATGAAAGGTTTGGAAGGATCAATGTTGGTGCAGCGCCGTGCTCCCCTTGGAATGCCTTTTGCAGCCCCAGTGTCCCTGGAGCTCTAGGCTTTGTGGTTCTCTGAATCCTAACCCTAACACTAACCCTAACCCTAGTGTCTTTTTGTGGCTGAGGCTGATGTCCCCAGCAGCGTGGGTGGTGCAGATGACAAAGGTGTGGAGGGGTCAATGTTGGTGGAGTGCCGTTCTCCCATTAGCCTGCTTTTTGCATCTCCAGTGTCCCTGGAGCTGTAGGCTTTGTGGTTCTCTGAATCGAAACCCTAACCCTAACCCTAACCCTACTGGCATTTTGTGGCTAAGGCCAAGGTTCCCAGCACCATGGGTTGCCCAGATGAAAGGTGTGGCAGGACCAATGTTGGTGCAGCGCCGTGCTCCCCTTGTCCTTCCTTTTGCAGCCCTAGTGTCCCTGGAGCTGTATGCTTTGTGGTTCTCTGAACTCTAACCCTAACCCTACTGTCATTTTGTGGCTGAGGCTGAGGTCCCCAGCAGCGCCGTGGGTGTTCCAGATGGGAACGGTGTGGAGGGATCAATGTTGGTGCAGCGCCGTGCTCCCCTTGGCCTGCCTTTTGCAGCCCCAGTGTCCCTGGAGCTGTAGGCTTTGTGGTTCTCTGAATCCTAACCCTAACCCTAACCCTAACCCTAGTGGCTTTTTGTGGCTGAGGGTGATGTCCCCAGCAGCGTGGGTGGCGCAGATGAGAAAGGTGTGGAAGAGTCAATGTTGGTGGAGTGCCGTGCTCCCATTAGCCTGCCTTTTGCATCTCCAGTGTCCCTGAAGCTGTAGGCTTTGTGGTTCTCTGAATCCTAACCCTAACCCTAACCCTAACCCTACTGGCATTTTGTGGCTAAGGCCAAGGTTCCCAGCACCATGGGTGGCCCAGATGAAAGGTGTGGCAGGATCAATGGTGGTGCAGCGCCGTGCTCCCCTTGTCCTTCCTTTTGCAGCCCTAGTGTCCCTGGAGCTGTATGCTTTGTGGTTCTCTGAACTCTAACCCTAACCCTACTGTCATTTTGTGGCTGAGGCTGAGGTCCCCAGCAGTGCCGTGGGTGTTCCAGATGAGAACGGTGTGGAGGGATCAATGTTGGTGCAGCGCCGTGCTACCCTTGGCCTGCCTTTTGCAGCCCCAGTGTCCCTGGAGCTGTAAGCTTTTTGGTTCTCCAAATCCTAACCCTAAACCTATTGGCATTTGTGGCTGACGCCAAGTTCCCAGCACTATTGGTGGCCCAGATGAAAGGTTTGGAAGGATCAATGTTGATGCAGCGCCGTGCTCCCCTTGGCATGCCTTTTGCATCTCCAGTGTCCCTGGAGCTATAGGCTTTGTGGTTCTCTGAATCCTAACCCTAACCCTAACCCTAACCCTACTGGCATTTTGTGGCTGAGGCTGATGTCCCCAGCAGCGTGGGAGGCCCAGATGAGAAAGGTGTGGAAGAGCCAATGTTGGTGGAGTGCCGTGCTCCCATTAGCCTGCCTTTTGCATCTCCAGTGTCCCTGGAGCTGTAGGCTTTGTGGTTCTCTGAATCGAAACCCTAACCCTAACCCTAACCCTACTGGCATTTTGTGGCTGAGGCTGAGGTCCCCAGCAGCGTGGGTGGCCCAGATGAGAAAGGTGTGGAGGGGTCAATGTTGGTGGAGTGCCGTGCTCCCCTTGTCCTTCCTTTTGCAGCCCTAGTGTCCCTGGAGCTGTACGCTTTGTTGTTCTCTGAACTCTAACCCTAACCCTACAGTCATTTTGTGGCTGAGGCTGAGGTCCCCAGCAGCGCCATGGGTGTTCCAGATGGGAACGGTGTGGAGGGATCAATGTTGGTGCAGCGCCGTGCTACCCTTGGCCTTCCTTTTGCAGCCCTAGTGTCCCTGGAGCTGTACGCTTTGTGCTTCTCTGAACTCTAACCCTAACCCTACTGTCATTTTGTGGCTGAGGCTGAGGTCCCCAGCAGCGCCGTGGGTGTTCCAGATGGGAACGGTGTGGAGGGATCAATGTTGGTGCAGCGCCGTGCTCCCCTTGGCCTGCCTTTTGCAGCCCCAGTGTCCCTGGAACTGTAAGCTTTTTGGTTCTCCAAATCCTAACCCTAACCCTATTGGCATTTTGTGGCTGAGGCTGATGTCCCCAGCAGTGTGGGTGGCCTAGATGAGAAAGGTGTGGAGGGGTCAATGTTGGTGGAGTGCCGTGCTCCCCTTGTCCTTCCTTTTGCAGCCCCATTGTCCGTGGAGCTGTAGGCTTTGTGGTTCTCTGAATCCTAACCCTAACCCTAACCCTAACCCTAACCCTACTGGCATTTGCGGCTGACGCCAAGGTTCCCAGCACTATGGGTGGCCCAGATGAAAGGTTTGGAAGGATCAATGTTGGTGCAGCGCCGTGCTCCCCTTGGCATGCCCTTTGCAGCCCCAGTGTCCCTGGAGCTGTAGGCTTTGTGGTTCTCTGAATCCTAACCCTAACCCTAACCCTAACCCTACTGGCATTTTGTGGCTAAGGCCGAGGTTCCCCGCACCATGGGTGGCCCAGATGAAAGGTGTGGCAGGATCAATGTTGGTGCAGCGCCGTGCTCCCCTTGTCCTTCCTTTAGCAGCCCTAGTGTCCCTGGAGCTGTACGCTTTGTGGTTCTCTGAACTCTAACCCTAAGCCTACTGTCATTTTGTGGCTGAGGCTGAGGTCCCCAGCAGCGCCGTGGGTGTTCCAGATGGGAACGGTGTGGAGGGATCAATGTTGGTGCAGCGCCGTGCTACCCTTGGCCTGCCTTTTGCAGCCCCAGTGTCCCTGGAGCTGTAAGCTTTTTGGTTCTCCAAATCCTAACCCTAAACCTATTGGCATTTGTGGCTGACGCCAAGTTCCCAGCACTATTGGTGGCCCAGATGAAAGGTTTGGAAGGATCAATGTTGATGCAGCGCCGTGCTCCCCTTGGCATGCCTTTTGCAGCCCCAGTGTCCCTGGAGCTATAGGCTTTGTGGTTCTCTGAATCCTAACCCTAACCCTAACCCTAACCCTACTGGCATTTTGTGGCTGAGGCTGATGTCCCCAGCAGCGTGGGTGGCCCAGATGAGAAAGGTGTGGAAGAGTCAATGTTGGTGGAGTGCCGTGCTCCCATTAGCCTGCCTTTTGCATCTCCAGTGTCCCTGGAGCTGTAGGCTTTGTGGTTCTCTGAATCGAAACCCTAATCCTAACCCTAACCCTACTGGCATTTTGTGGCTAAGGCCAAGGTTCCCAGCACCATGGGTGGCCCAGATGAAAGGTGTGGCAGGACCAATGTTGGTGCAGCGCCGTGCTCCCCTTATCCTTCCTTTTGCAGCCCTAGTGTCCCTGGAGCTGTACGCTTTGTGGTTCTCTGAACTCTAACCCTAACCCTACTGTCATTTTGTGGCTGAGGCTGAGGTCCCCAGCAGCGCCGTGGGTGTTCCAGATGGGAACGGTGTGGAGGGATCAATGTTGGTGCAGCGCCGCGCTCCCCTTGTCCTTCCTTTTGCAGCCCCAGTGTCCCTGGGGCTGTAAGCTTTGTGGTTATCTGAATCCTAACCCTAACCCTAACCTTAACCCTACTGGCATTTTGTGGCTGAGGCCAAGGTTCCCCGCACCATGGGTGGCCCAGATGAAAGGTTTGGAAGGATCAATGTTGGTGGAGTGCCGTTCTCCCCTAGGCATGCCTTTTGCAGCCCCAGTGTCCCTGGAGCTGCAGGCTTTGTGGTTCTCTGAATCCTAACCGTAACCCTAACCCTAACCCTAACCCTACTGGCATTTGTGGCTGACGCCAAGGTTCCCAGCACTATGGGTGGCCCAGATGAAAGGTTTGGTAGGATCAATGTTGGTGCAGCGCCGTGCTCCCCTTGGCATGCCTTTTGCAGCCCAGTGTCCCTGGAGCTGTAGGCTTTGTGGTTCTCTGAATCCTAACCCTAACCCTAACCCTAACCCTAGTGGCTTTTTGTGGCTGAGGCTGATGTTCCCAGCAGCGTGGGTGACGCAGATGAGAAAGGTGTGGAGGGGTCAATGTTGGTGGAGTGCCGTGCTCCCATTAGCCTGCCTTTTGCATCTCCAGTGTCCCTGAAGCTGTAGGCTTTGTGGTTCTCTGAATCGTAGCCCTAACCCTAACCCTAACCCTACTGGCATTTTGTGGCTAAGGCCAAGGTTCCCAGCACCATGGGTGGCCCAGATGAAAGGTGTTGCAGGATCAATGTTGGTGCAGCGCCGTGCTCCCCTTGTCCTTCCTTTTGCAGCCCTAGTGTCCCTGGAGCTGTACGCTTTGTGGTTCTCTGAACTCTAACCCTAACCCTACTGTCATTTTGTGGCTGAGGCTGAGGTCCCCAGCAGCGCCGTGGGTGTTCCAGATGGGAACGGTGTGGAGGGATCAATGTTGGTGCAGCGCCGTGCTACCCTTGGCCTTCCTTTTGCAGCCCTAGTGTCCCTGGAGCTGTACGCTTTGTGCTTCTCTGAACTCTAACCCTAACCCTACTGTCATTTTGTGGCTGAGGCTGAGGTCCCCAGCAGCGCCGTGGGTGTTCCAGATGGGAACGGTGTGGAGGGATCAATGTTGGTGCAGCGCCGTGCTACCCTTGGCCTGCCTTTTGCAGCCCCAGTGTCCCTGGAACTGTAAGCTTTTTGGTTCTCCAAATCCTAACCCTAACCCTATTGGCATTTTGTGGCTGAGGCTGATGTCCCCAGTAGTGTGGGTGGCCTAGATGACAAAGGTGTGGAGGGGTCAATTTTGGTGGAGTGCCGTTCTCCCCTTGTCCTTCCTTTTGCAGCCCCATTGTCCGTGGAGCTGTAGGCTTTGTGGTTCTCTGAATCCTAACCCTAACCCTAACCCTAACCCTAACCCTACTGGCATTTGTGGCTGACGCCAAGTTCCCAGCACTATTGGTGGCCCAGATGAAAGGTTTGGAAGGATCAATGTTGATGCAGCGCCGTGCTCCCCTTGGCCTGCCTTTTGCAGCCCCAGTGTCCCTGGAGCTATAGGCTTTGTGGTTCTCTGAATCCTAACCCTAACCCTAACCCTAACCCTACTGGCATTTTGTGGCTGAGGCTGAGGTCCCCAGCAGCGTGGGTGGCCCAGATGAGAAAGGTGTGGAAGAGTCAATGTTGGTAGAGTGCCGTGCTCCCCTTAGCCTGCCTTTTGCATCTCCAGTGTCCCTGGAGCTGTAGGCTTTGTGGTTCTCTGAATCGAAACCCTAACCCTAACCCTAACCCTACTGGCATTTTGTGGCTAAGGCCAAGGTTCCCAGCACCATGGGTGGCCCAGATGAAAGGTGTGGCAGGACCAATGTTGGTGCAGCGCCGTGCTCCCCTTGTCCTTCCTTTTGCAGCCCTAGTGTCCCTGGAGCTGTATGCTTTGTGGTTCTCTGAACTCTAACCCTAACCCTACTGTCATTTTGTGGCTGAGGCTGAGGTCCCCAGCAGCGCCGTGGGTGTTCCAGATGGGAACGGTGTGGAGGGATCCATGTTGGTGCAGCGCCGTGCTCCCCTTGGCCTGCCTTTTTCAGCCCCAGTGTCCCTGGAGCTGTAGACTTTGTGGTTCTCTGAATCCTAACCCTAACCCTAACCCTAACCCTAGTGGCTTTTTGTGGCTGAGGGTGATGTCCCCAGCAGCATGGGTGGCGCAGATGAGAAAGGTGTGGAGGGGTCAATGTTGGTGGAGTGCCGTGCTCCCATTAGCCTGCCTTTTGCATCTCCAGTGTCCCTGAAGCTGTAGGCTTTGTGGTTCTCTGAATCGTAACCCTAACCCTAACCCTAACCCTACTGGCATTTTGTGGCTAAGGCCAAGGTTCCCCGCACCATGGGTGGCCCAGATGAAAGGTGTGGCAGGATCAATGTTGGTGCAGCGCCGTGCTCCCCTTGTCCTTCCTTTTGCAGCCCTAGTGTCCCTGGAGCTGTATGCTTTGTGGTTCTCTGAACTCTAACCCTAACCCTACTGTCATTTTGTGGCTGAGGCTGAGGTCCCCAGCAGCGCCGTGGGTGTTCCAGATGAGAACGGTGTGGAGGGATCAATGTTGGTGCAGCGGCGTGATACCCTTGGCCTGCCTTTTGCAGCCCCAGTGTCCCTGGAGCTGTAGGCTTTGTGGTTCTCCAAATCCTAACCCTAACCCTAGTGGCATTTTGTGGCTGAGGCTGATGTCCCCAGCAGTGTGGGTGGCCTAGATGACAAAGGTGTGGAGGGGTCAATTTTGGAGGAGTGCCTTACTCCCCTTGTCCTTCCTTTTGCAGCCCCATTGTCCGTGGAGCTGTAGGCTTTGTGGTTCTCTGAATCCTAACCCTAACCCTAACCCTAACCCTACTGGCATTTGTGGCTGACGCCAAGTTCCCAGCACTATTGGTGGCCCAGATGAAAGGTTTGGAAGGATCAATGTTGATGCAGCGCCGTGCTCCCCTTGGCATGCCTTTTGCAGCCCCAGTGTCCCTGGAGCTATAGGCTTTGTGGTTCTCTGAATCGTAACCCTAACCCTAACCCTAACCCTACTGGCATTTTGTGGCTGAGGCTGAGGTCCCCAGCAGCGTGGGTGGCCCAGATGAAAGGTGTGGCAGGATCAATGTTGGTGCAGCGCTGTGCTCCCCTTGTCCTTCCTTTTGCAGCCCTAGTGTCCCTGGAGCTGTATGCTTTGTGGTTCTCTGAACTCTAACCCTAACCCTACTGTCATTTTGTGGCTGAGGCTGAGGTCCCCAGCAGCGCCGTGGGTGTTCCAGATGGGAACGGTGTGGAGGGATCAATGTTGGTGCAGCGCCGTGCTCCCCTTGGCCTGCCTTTTGCAGCCCCAGTGTCCCTGGAGCTGTAAGCTTTTTGGTTCTCCAAATCCTAACCCTAAACCTATTGGCATTTGTGGCTGACGCCAAATTCCCAGCACTATTGGTGGCCCAGATGAGAACGGTGTGGAGGGATCAATGTTGGTGCAGCGCCGTGCTCCCCTTGGCATGCCTTTTGCAGCCCCAGTGTCCCTGGAGCTATAGGCTTTGTGGTTCTCTGAATCCTAACCCTAACCCTAACCCTAACCCTACTGGCATTTTGTGGCTGAGGCTGATGTCCCCAGCAGCGTGGGTGGCCCAGATGAGAAAGGTGTGGAAGAGTCAATGTTGGTAGAGTGCCGTGCTCCCATTAGCCTGCCTTTTGCATCTCCAGTGTCCCTGGAGCTGTAGGCTTTGTGGTTCTCTGAATCGAAACCCTAATCCTAACCCTAACCCTACTGGCATTCTGTGGCTAAGGCCAAGGTTCCCAGCACCATGGGTGGCCCAGATGAAAGGTGTGGCAGGACCAATGTTGGTGCAGCGCCGTGCTCCCCTTGTCCTTCCTTTTGCAGCCCTAGTGTCCCTGGAGCTGTATGCTTTGTGGTTCTCTGAACTCTAACCCTAACCCTACTGTCATTTTGTGGCTGAGGCTGAGGTCCCCAGCAGCGCCGTGGGTGTTCCAGATGGGAACGGTGTGGAGGGATCCATGTTGGTGCAGCGCCGCGCTCCCCTTGTCCTTCCTTTTGCAGCCCCAGTGTCCCTGGGGCTGTAAGCTTTGTGGTTCTCTGAATCCTAACCCTAACCCTAACCTTAACCCTACTGGCATTTTGTGGCTGAGGCCAAGGTTCCCCGCACCATGGGTGGCCCAGATGAAAGGTTTGGAAGGATCAATGTTGGTGGAGTGCCGTTCTCCCCTTGGCATGCCTTTTGCAGCCCCAGTGTCCCTGGAGCTGCAGGCTTTGTGGTTCTCTGAATCCTAACCGTAACCCTAACCCTAACCCTAACCCTACTGGCATTTGTGGCTGACGCCAAGGTTCCCAGCACTATGGGTGGCCCAGATGAAAGGTTTGGTAGGATCAATGTTGGTGCAGCGCCGTGCTCCCCTTGGCATGCCTTTTGCAGCCCAGTGTCCCTGGAGCTGTAGGCTTTGTGGTTCTCTGAATCCTAACCCTAACCCTAACCCTAACCCTAGTGGCTTTTTGTGGCTGAGGCTGATGTTCCCAGCAGCGTGGGTGACGCAGATGAGAAAGGTGTGGAGGGGTCAATGTTGGTGGAGTGCCGTGCTCCCATTAGCCTGCCTTTTGCATCTCCAGTGTCCCTGAAGCTGTAGGCTTTGTGGTTCTCTGAATCGTAACCCTAACCCTAACCCTAACCCTACTGGCATTTTGTGGCTAAGGCCAAGGTTCCCAGCACCATGGGTGGCCCAGATGAAAGGTGTGGCAGGATCAATGTTGGTGCAGCGCCGTGCTCCCCTTGTCCTTCCTTTTGCAGCCCTAGTGTCCCTGGAGCTGTACGCTTTGTGGTTCTCTGAGCTCTAACCCTAACCCTACTGTCATTTTGTGGCTGAGACTGAGGTCCCCAGCAGCGCCGTGGGTGTTCCAGATGGGAACGGTGTGGAGGGATCAATGTTGGTGCAGCGCCGTGCTACCCTTGGCCTTCCTTTTGCAGCCCTAGTGTCCCTGGAGCTGTACGCTTTGTGCTTCTCTGAACTCTAACCCTAACCCTACTGTCATTTTGTGGCTGAGGCTGAGGTCCCCAGCAGCGCCGTGGGTGTTCCAGATGGGAACGGTGTGGAGGGATCAATGTTGGTGCAGCGCCGTGCTACCCTTGGCCTGCCTTTTGCAGCCCCAGTGTCCCTGGAACTGTAAACTTTTTGGTTCTCCAAATCCTAACCCTAACCCTATTGGCATTTTGTGGCTGAGGCTGATGTCCCCAGTAGTGTGGGTGGCCTAGATGACAAAGGTGTGGAGGGGTCAATTTTGGTGGAGTGCCGTTCTCCCCTTGTCCTTCCTTTTGCAGCCCCATTGTCCGTGGAGCTGTAGGCTTTGTGGTTCTCTGAATCCTAATCCTAACCCTATTGGCAATTGTGGCTGAGGCTGATGTCCCCAGCAGCGTGGGTGGCGCAGATGAGAAAGGTGTGGAAGAGGCAATGTTGGTGGAGTGCCGTGCTCCCCTTGGCCTGCCTTTTGCAGCCCCAGTGTCCCTGGAGCTATAGGCTTTGTGGTTCTCTGAATCCTAACCCTAACCCTAACCCTAACCCTAACCCTACTGTCATTTTGTGGCTGAGGCTGAGGTCCCCAGCAGCGTGGGTGGCCCAGATGAGAAAGGTGTGGAAGAGTCAATGTTGGTAGAGTGCCGTGCTGCCCTTAGCCTGCCTTTTGCATCTCCAGTGTCCCTGGAGCTGTACGCTTTGTGGTTCTCTGAATCGTAACCCTAACCCTAACCCTAACCCTACTGGCATTTTGTGGCTAAGGCCAAGGTTCCCAGCACCATGGGTGGCCCAGATGAAAGGTGTGGCAGGACCAATGTTGGTGCAGCGCCGTGCTCCCCTTGTCCTTCCTTTTGCAGCCCTAGTGTCCCTGGAGCTGTAGGCTTTGTGGTTCTCTGAATCCTAACCCTAACCCTATTGGCAATTGTGGCTGAGGCTGATGTCCCCAGCAGCGTGGGTGGCCCAGATGAGAAAGGTGTGGAGGGGTCAATGTTGGTGGAGTGCCGTGCTCCCCTTGTCCTTCCTTTTGCAGCCCCAGTGTCCCTGGGGCTGTAAGCTTTGTGGTTATCTGAATCCTAACCCTAACCCTAACCCTAACCCTAGTGGCATTTGTGGCTGTCGCCAAGGTTCCCAGCACTATGGGTGGCCCAGATGAAAGGTTTGGAAGGATCCATGTTGGTGCAGCGCCGTGCTCCCCTTAGCCTGCCTTTTGCAGCCCCAGTGTCCCTGGAGCTGTAGGCTTTGTGGTTCTCTGAATCGTAACCCTAACTCTAAGCCTAACCGTAACCCTACTGGCATTTGTGGCTGACGCCAAGTTCCCAGCACTATTGGTGCCCACATGACAGGTTTGGAAGGATCAATGTTGATGCAGCGCCGTGCTCCCCTTGGCATGCCTTTTGCAGCCCCAGTGTCCCTGGAGCTATAGGCTTTGTGGTTCTCTGAATCCTAACCCTAACCCTAACCCAAACCCTACTGGCATTTTGTGGCTGAGGCTGAGGTCCCCAGCAGCATGGGTGGCCCAGATGAGAAAGGTGTGGAGGGGTCAATGTTGGTGGAGTGCCGTGCTCCCCTTGTCCTTCCTTTTGCAGCCCCAGTGTCCCTGGAGCTGTAAGCTTTGTGGTTCTCTGAACTCTAACCCTAACCCTACTGTCATTTTGTGGCTGAACTGAGGTCCCCAGCAGCGCCGTGGGTGTTCCAGATGGGAACGGTGTGGAGGGATCAATGTTGGTGCAGCGCCGTGCTACCCTTGGCCTGCCTTTTGCAGCCCCAGTGTCCCTGGAGCTGTAAGCTTTTTGGTTCTCCAAATCCTAACCCTAACCCTATTGGCAATTGTGGCTGAGGCTGATGTCCCCAGCAGCCTGGATGGACCAGATGAGAAAGGTGTGGAGGGGTCAATGTTGGTGGAGTGCCGTGCTCCCCTTGTCCTTCCTTTTGCAGCCCCAGTGTCCCTGGAGCTGCAGGCTTTGTGGTTCTCTGAACGCTAACCCTAACCCTAACCCTAACTCTACTGGCATTTTGTGGCTGAGGCTGAGGTCCCCAGCAGTGTGGGTGGCCCAGATGAGAAAGGTGTGGAGGGGTCAATGTTGGTGGAGTGCCGTGCTCCCCTTGTCCTTCCTTTTGCAGCCCCAGTGTCCCTGGAGCTGTAAGCTTTGTGGTTATCTGAATCCTAACCCTAACCCTACTGGCATTTTGTGGCTGAGGCCAAGGTTCCCAGCACCATGGGTGGCCCAGATGAAAGGTTTGGAAGGATCAATGTTGGTGGAGTGCCGTGCTCCCCTTGTCCTTCCTTTTGCAGCCCCAGTGTCCCTGGAGCTGTAAGCTTTGTGGTTATCTGAATCCTAACCCTAACCCTAACCCTAAACCTACTGGCATTTTGTGGCTGAGGCCAAGGTTCCCCGCACCATGGGTGGCCCAGATGAAAGGTTTGGAAGGATCAATGTTGGTGGATTGCCGTTCTCCCCTAGGCATGCCTTTTGCAGCCCCAGTGTCCCTGGAGCTGCAGGCTTTGTGGTTCCCTGAATCCTAACCCTAACCCTAACCCTACTGGCATTTGTGGCTGACGCCAAGGTTCCCCGCACCATGGGTGGCCCAGATGAAAGGTGTGGCAGGATCAATGTTGGTGCAGCGCCGTGCTCCCCTTGTCCTTCCTTTTGCAGCCCTAGTGTCCCTGGAGCTGTACGCTTTGTGGTTCTCTGAACTCTAACCCTAACCCTACTGTCATTTTGTGGCTGAGGCTGAGGTCCCCAGCAGCGCCGTGGGTGTTCCAGATGGGAACGGTGTGGAGGGATCAATGTTGGTGCAGCGCCGTGCTACCCTTGGCCTGCCTTTTGCAGCCCCAGTGTCCCTGGAGCTGTAAGCTTTTTGGTTCTCCAAATCCTAACCCTAACCCTATTGGCAATTGTGGCTGAGGCTGAGGTCCCCAGCAGCGTGGGTGGCCCAGATGAGAAAGGTGTGGAGGGGTCAATTTTGGTGGAGTGCCGTGCTCCCCTTGTCCTTCCTTTTGCAGCCCCAGTGTCCCTGGAGCTGTAAGCTTTTTGGTTCTCTGAACTCTAACCCTAACCCTACTGTCATTTTGTGGCTGAGGCTGAGGTCCCCAGCAGCGCCGTGGGTGTTCCAGATGGGAACGGTGTGGAGGGATCAATGTTGGTGCAGCGCCGTGCTCCCCTTGGCCTGCCTTTTGCAGCCCCAGTGTCCCTGGAACTGTAAGATTTTTGGTTCTCCAAATCCTAACCCTAACCCTATTGGCATTTTGTGGCTGAGGCTGATGTCCCCAGCAGTGCGGGTGGCCTAGATGAGATAGGTGTGGACGGGTCAATGTTGCTGGAGTGCCGTGCTCCCCTTGTCCTTCCTTTTGCAGCCCTAGTGTCTCTGGAGCTGTACGGTTTGTGGTTCTCTGAACTCTAACCCTAACCCTACTGTCATTTTGTGGCTGAGGCTGAGGTCCCCAGCAGCGCCGTGGGTGTTCCAGATGGGAACGGTGTGGAGGGATCAATGTTGGTGCAGCGCCGTGCTACCCTTGGCCTGCCTTTTGCATCTCCAGCGTCCCTGGAGCTGTAGGCTTTTTGGTTCTCCAAATCCTGACCCTAACCCTATTGGCAATTGTGGCTGAGGCTGATGTCCCCAGCAGCGTGGGTGGCGCAGATGAG